>NC_052020.1:30019969-30323969 GCF_015832195.1 Motacilla alba alba
GAGTGATTTCACATTTAACCTGGCAAGTTCTTCAAAAACATGAGAAAAAACAAATGACTGGGAAATGTTGCAGAGCTATTAGGAATGTCTAAGGCATTTGAATAGTGCCAGACGTGTAAGGTTAGATGTGTTTGGCTTTTGAAATTTGGAAACTGTTGTCAGAGAGACATAGGAGAATCGACTGAAGTGTTCTGGAAGTGTCTACGTCCAGGGCAGATGAGAGAAACTGATAGCTAAGAAGAGATTTAGGTGAGAAAGTTGGTTTTGGGGAAAGCAGCATTTTTTTCCCAAGGCAGATGGTCATGATGCTGGTTTTTCTTTATGGTCAGCTGGTCATGGTGCAAGGCCAGTAGTGATCTCCATGTAGTTGTGCCTGGGTTTTGCAGGTGCAGAAGCGGAGGACACATGTAAGGTAAAGAGGAAGCAAGGCCAAGTGTGTGGGACAGGGCAACTTCTGCAGCCAGGATGTGCATCTCGCTGGGGAGCACAGCTTCCTCGAGCCAGGGGAAGGGCAAGCAAGTAAGCCTACAGATCTAAAGAAGGATTATGGCCAAAACTGGTAAAGAAACACTGATGTGAATGAATGGGTTCTTATATATGTCTGTGAGAGTAGAAAACACTGTTTCACTCTCTGTCATGCACACATGTTCCTGGAGCATCCCATGCACATCTCTGCATGGAATAAAAACATACCCAAGAAAAATCAGAAGAGTACTATGCGTCTTCTTAACTGTGCTTGCTCAGTCTTCTGTTTTGATGGTATGTATGCAGCTCCTTTGCAATATGGCTTAGGACCTTTGTTCTCTTTGATTTGGCAATACTGAAATAATTTCCCAGCTTACACTACCTCAGCTGCTGAGAGGTGGAAGTGATATTGGTAACTGACATTCATCCTCAGAGACAGCCATATGACCATAAAAGCAGAGCCCTTCCTTCTGCAAACATCTGCTGCCCTAGCAGACCTCTGATCTATTTTGTCCTCACAGCTTTATTTCTAACAGGAACTCAGAAATAAAAAAAATCAAATAATTAATTTTCACAGTGATCCACAAAAATAATAAGAAAAATAAGAGCTGTGCTGTTGTACTTAAATGTTTGACTATAACAGTTCTCCTGCCAATCTGAGGGAGCGCAGTCTAGATCCCATGGCTGTAAACAGCAGAGTGATTCCCCTGGCTCTTGATCCTCTTTTTCCTCTTTGCTGTTCCTGGTTCCAGGGAAAGCAGCTAGAGAGCAGGCAATTGTGGCTGGCAGTGGCCACCTGTTCTCAGCTATTATTTTGCCAGGATGCCCAGCTGCTTTCCCCAGCACACTGGACTCACTGTGCATGAGCAGAGTGGTACATGGGCACAGCTTGTCCTCTGCCTCCTAGATCAGAGAATGGCAAGCAATTGCCCACAAAGGACAGAGGTTCACAAAACCTCCTCTCACACCTCTTTTCCTTGGTCTGGGCAGGGCAGATTTGTTGAGGACATACACAGTAATGGGCACAGGTACCAAAAGCAATGGACACAGTCCCCATGCGGCAAGCTCAGGCATATGGTAGAGGGGGCCAATATGCATGAGGTCCATGGCCCTCGATCCTCCTGGATGAATAGTCAACACAGGTTAAGAGAAAGCTAATAATTTTGCCCTTTGTGTGGCAGTGGTTGCAGAAAAAATGGAATTGTCTTGCTTCTGAGTCGTGTCATTAGCAAGTATTTGAGTGTTAGCAGCCATGTTCTGAGAACCGTCTCAACCTCATTAAACTAGACCTAGGACTTGCATAAACATTTGGGTTTACTGGAAGCACAAGAGCTTTAGTTTGCTGCAAAGTAGTAAATTAATTCAAAGCTAAAACTACCTTTCAGCTGCAGACAGTGTCATTTGCATTCAAAAACAATGCTGTAAATAACACTCTTCCAATGTTCTTTACGAGCAAATGTGTGATATTATTTTAACTGAAAATTTGGGAAGCCTGCCCAACATGAAGAAGCAAACCATTTCTGTCTGAAATAGATTGTTCTTCAAAGCTCTGAAGATTGGAAAGAGATTTATTTTCTCTTGAACAGCTGCTACTAACAATATAGATGGCAAAAAATTACTTCTTTATTTTTAGAAGAAAATTATTACTAAACAGTCATAGGCTTGAAAATATAGAAGTGAGGTCTCCAAGTATTTGAATTGTCTGACCTGAATGATGTAATTTTTCTTAATTCTGGTAAATGCTTAAATAGCGTTTTTATTATTTAAATAAATGTCGTAAGATTTTGAGTTTTTCTGCCTGCTGACTTGTAAAAGGGATGATGTTTTATTTGGCTTTGAGATTTTAAAGAACACAACAAAAGCCTTGGACAAATTCTGCAGAGCAAATAAGAGATACCTAAGCATGAGCTTGGAAAAGGTGTGGGAAGTGGATGATAGTTGAACAAACAGCTCTTAAATTATTATTATTATTATTATTTTGCCTGAGAAAGTAGATAAGAGCAGTTAAAGGTGGCAGGGGATCGCAGCTGAGATTGTGTGGTAGGAGAGGTCTGAGATAAAGGACACAGATATGGGAATACTGACAATAGATACCCAAACTGTTCATTGTCCTTGGACTAGAAGTCCAGTTGTCAGCTGTCCATGGACAGTCTACCTGAACTGCTGTTCAAACTGGAGATTTAGAGGTGCCACAGCTGTTTGCAAGCAGAGCTGGCCCAGGTCCCCAGGGTGGGTTAGCTCCTACCAGCACCAGATAAGCCCAGCACAGCAGTGGCCCATGCTCTGGTGTTTGATGAGTATCACTGAGTAACTGTATGGCACAGATTAAATCCATTTCTCCTGCACAATATGTAACCATGTAACCATGGGGCTCTTCTTTCTTCAGCTTATTTCCATTGCACTTTCTTTCTCTATCAAGGCAGCCACACTGTCCCCCAGACAGTGCTTACTCTGCTATATACTGCATCATCTCCGGAGCAAAAGTGCCTGTGGAGGAAAAACTAGACATAAATTAATTTTATGCCATTTATTTTGAAGATGCGTATTTGCATGTTTCATGTACAGATGAAGTGAACTTTATAAGGGATTTAATGCAATTGCCCGTGGCCCAGCTCTTGGAAAAAGCTGAAGTGACTGGCTGAAGCATGCATTCAGGATCTGCATTTACGAGTTTGCAGTTTCAGGCTGGCCTCAGTCGTATCTGGAGAACAGCATGTGTTCCAGATACTGTCAAAGGCAGCAACTGCTGAAAAAATCCTGCCAAAGCAACAGCTGAAGCAATGAGAGCTTTCTGTTTCTTACAACTCCATTTAACTGCGTGCTTAGGAGCAACTCATTAAGTAGCAAGCAACCATGTGAGGGGATGCCAAAGATTAAAGGAATCCTGTCATGAGATAGTGGTGACATTTGCCTGCTGCTTTCCAAGTGACAGTGCTTGCCAAGCCCGGGGGAAGCCAGTGACAGCCCACAGTAGCAGCATCAATTTAAGCAGCAGATTGGCAGGAACGGTGCCTGCCTTGAATATGAATGCTTGAGCCACACTCATGGTAGGTCCAATTTGTGAATCCTGTCAGGAGAAAGAGTGTTACAGGAACCAATTACCTTTTACACACATTTTCACATGTGTGTACACATCCAGGTGGATCTAGCTCAAACAAGTCTCTTGCACTGATAAATCAGTGCCTGCAGTGGCAACACAAAGGGACGGGGGCTATTGTGCCACTGCCTCAGAAGTGAACACAGGGAGCAGTTCTCTTCCACTTCACAAATTCCTATGACTGTTGTGACCTGATGGAAACAAAGAACAGCTCTGAATTTCCCACCTGTGAGAGGTTGGAAGGCATTCAGACACCAGCAGACTCATCAGGACATCTTCAGCCCTCTGAGTGGCTTCCCTGAGCTCTCTGAACCCCAGAAATTCCAGGCTTCACTACCTCTGCACCCGTGAGACTTTGCAGAAGGATACTGATGTCTGTGGAGTTCACTGGCCATTCTAACGATCCTGCAGGCTTGGTAATCACCTCTCATCCAGGAAGACTGAGACCACTGAAATGGACTTTAGCACAAATACAAAAAATTTGCAAGAGGTTTCTTTTTGTGGTTGTTTTTTTGGTTGTTTTCTTTTTCCCCTGAAGAACTATGCTGCTACTACACAGAAAAGCTTTGCTGAATTTATAAGATGTTTCTTACAGTTAGCCTCGGGAAAGTGGAGCTTTTTTAGTGTTCTTATTGAGATGTACTGCTCCAGAGAAATAACCTGGAAAGGCCATGAATGCTATGCAACTACTTATATCAAAGAGCAACACTGCAATTAATAAATCCCTATTAACATCTCTAATTCTTATAACTTTCCAACATTCATAGAAATCCCAAGCCTTCTCCTCCAGTTACTGTATTTATGTACTCTCAGTTATTTTTAGGAATTTCAAATGTTCAGTCCCAAAGTCCCAACATTGTGTAAAAAGTCCTTGTTCTTGCTTTCTGCAGCAGAAGGTATTAATTTAGCTCAGAGCAAGAAATCTTGTGAAGAATTGTAGGCTGGAAAATAAAACCAAATTGCATGGTTGCTCAGAAAAGGGTAACAAGGTCTTTGGAGATTATACTACCACCTAGAGAGTGAAAGCAGCCACTTGAAACAAAATGTACATAGCACAACTACAAACTCCATTTTTTCTTCCTGATACCTATTTTTCCTCTAACTTGTCTATCCTGTTTCTTACATCTTTGTCTTGTATTCTTAATGTAAAGATGTACCCAGTGATGTTATGGAATTGTATAAGCTGAAGTAGTTGCTAGAGAACAAGCAAGGGAAGGTAGTTTCCAACTTCCACATCTCTTTCTGTTCTGAAGTCTCTAAAGCCCTTGTTTTGTTTTTTCAGCTGGTTGCTACTGATGTCTTGAGCTTTAGTTAGATTTTTCTGCATATATGAAACAGAGATAAGAAAAAAGAACACATTTTTCCTGTAAGAGCAAGAAAGAATTTTCTCTTCCTCTGTAGCAGCATTAGCATAGATAAGTACTTGGGTTTTAAATAAATCCCAGAGTATTGCTTTGGTTGCTCAGATAAGAATGATTTATCTTCTTAGATAATAACAAAAATCAATGTATAATGTTGGTCTAGAGAGCACTCTTCTGGAAGTGGGAGACAACTCATCTTTTGAGTGACAGGCAAAACTAATATGGCTTCCAGAGTAATATTTCCCTTTAATTTTACATAAGAGAGAAGGCAGTTTGTGATTTGTTTTTCCATTTGCCATAAATTTCATTTGACTGAGAATGGCTCATGGTCACTTGTCCCAAGCTAGCACTGAATTTGTATAGTTACAACAGCACTCCAGCTGACAAATTGAAGTTGTATTTCAGCTTCACTATAGTACTGGCTTTTATTCCCATTCAGGAATTAACCCCATCTGTCTTCATGCAGAACTTCAGTGAGGGCATAAGATGACTGCAGGATCAGGATAAATACCCTGTACATCCAATCTCTTTTCAAACACTTCTGAGTGCAATTGCAACACATCCATCTTTGGTAGCAAATTCACCAGCTAGGCATCTAAACACACATAATGGCAAGCACATCCTTTTTTCAAGAATGTTTTACTTACCTTTATTAGAGACAAACTGGTCCAGCCTTGCTTTGGACTCAGGTAACAAAGCCTTTATGATGAAGGCTCAGTAACATTCCTGCACTTATTTCAATCATTTCAGGACTTTATTGACCATATTTCACAGAATCACAGAATGGTCAGGTTGGAAAAGACAAAAGTGATTAATCTGTCCCAGCCTCTCTGCTCAAGCAGGGTCATCCTAAAGCACATTACACATGATTGCATCTGGATGGTTCTTGAGCATCTCCAGTGAGGGAGACTCCACAGCCTCTCTGGGCAACCTGTTTCAGTGCTTAGTCACCCATACATGAAAGAAGTTCTACCTCATGTTCAGGTGGAACTTCCTGCCATCAGTTTTTGCCCATTGTCTCTTGTCCTCTTGCTTGGATCCATCCTCTGACCCCCTCCCTTCAGATGCTCACAGACACTGATGAGGTCACTTCTCAGTCATCTCTTCTTGAGGCTGAACAGGCCCAGCTCTCTCAGCCTTCTCTCATAAGAGATGCTGTCTTGCTGCCCCTTCACTGGATCTGCTCCAGTAACTCCCTGTCTCTGTCGTCCTGAGGAGCCCAGAACTGGACACAGCACTCCAGGTCAGGCTCACCAGGGCTGAGCAGAGGGGCAGGATCCCCTCCCTTGACCTGCTGGCCATGCTCTTCCTAATGCAGGATCCTATAGTCCTTCTTGGCCACCAGGACACACTGCTGGCTCAGGGACAGTTTGTTGTCCACCAGAACCTCCAGGTCCTTCTCCACAAAGCTGCTTCCCAGCAGCTCAGCCCTCAGCCTGTGCTGGCCCATGGGGTTATTCCTGCCCAGGTGCAGGACCCTGCACTTGCCTTTGTTGAATCTCAGGCAGTTCTTCTCTGCCCATCTCTGCAGCCTGATGTGGTCCTTCTGAAAGGCTGCACAGCCCTCTGGGGTATCAGTCACTCCTCCTTGCTTTGTGTGCTCAGGGACTTTGCTGAGGGTGCATCTGCCCTTCATCCAAGAAACCGAGTAAGTTAAACAATTTCCAGTAAACAGGGAAGGATTATGAGGTTTGTTATAAAGTTTGTTCAGCAGTTCAAGATTGCAGCGCCTAGTGATTACATCACACAGATTTAGAGCAGGAAATTATTCCTTATCATGAGCTTCTAAAGCCTTTTTAATTTCAAATATTCTTATAGCTCAAGTTTGTCACAGTCACAAGCTGCTATTGTTTATAAAATTATAAAAATAAATGTAAATAAATATTAAATAAAGCTATTTCAAGAAGAAAAACACAGTTATGAAAGAAAAATTTGGAGATGAGAATTACTTTCTAATTCTGTCTTCAGTTCAAGGAAAGAGAAATCTTTTTCCTCCTATCCTGAATAATTATCTCTGATGTGAAAGTGTGCTTGTACTGAATGTACAATAGATGGAGAATCCTTTCAGAAAATATCAGGAGGAGACACAAAATGACCTGAAACTGAACTCCTCAAATTAGAAGCAAAACAGTCTGTTAGATGCCAAGAAGTCTACAGGGAGTCAGTAGTTCATTTATCTTCTGTGCTTGTTGTTCAAGATAGGAAAAATGGGATTTCTTCAACCATCGCTTCCACTGTATAAAAACAGATACAAAGCTAGAAGTGTTCTTAATTGCCATGCAAGTGGAGGCTCTCCATCATTTATTACATCTTCACAACTCAGACACAATGGGGTTATATTTGCAACTCATACTCATCCAAGTGTTTGACCTCATTACTTTTAATTTCTTTTATGAATGCCTAGAAAAACTCTGACAAGGAAGTTTTGCCAAGTTCTGTAATCCAGTGTTTGAAGGACTTCATGCCTAGCATCTTTAACTCTCTGCTACATCTTACAGTCCTGAACTGTGCTGCTGAGTCTGCCCCAGGCCCAGTGATCTTTGTGCCTTTTCAGTATGCTCAGTTGCTCATCACATTCCAGTATCCAACAAGTTCACACCTAACTCCATAACTGATTTAGGTGCAATTTCAACATCAAATACTCAATACATCCTTTTTCCCTCCAATTATCAAGTTTTCTCTGCCTCAACATGATCACAGTTGCAATTCTCATGCCAATGTTTCCAACTGCTTTTGTTATATGTTGTATGAGTTGCATAATGCTTTATGCACTACCAGTATCAACCTTTCTAATAAGCTAGACTTAGATTAGCTCACCTAGCCACCAAGTATCTAACAAATACTGTCTCACAGGGTCTAGTCCAGTCAACTTTTCTCCCTCCTTCAACCCATATTCTTCTTCATGATGCAATATGCTTTCTTTAAAATTCATGTATACATGGTACAAGTCCATGAGTTCACGCAAGACTAGAATTAGCTGCAGGGCAGAATGTTAACATGTTAATAAGCAATCACGTCTTCCATTGTGGAAAAGGAGGTGGGATAAATTTGATGTTTGATCAGATTTACAAGGTTTCATATTGACCTGGTAGTGGTCTATTTTGTAGTACTAGAAATAAGTTTACAGGAGAGATGCACCCTATAGAGGGGGAAATAGCAATTTCATTATGACTACAGATGGAAAGAATCCCTTTGAAATATATTTTGAAACTTTGGTTTGGAGGTGTTTGGCCTTTGGAGCCTATGAAAGGACAGTACACAGCAAAAAGGCATCATTATGGAGTCTGACATGTCTGATGGGCAAGTTATTGGAGAATATTCTGTTTCTGACAAGCTCAGCAATAAAGTATGGACATGACATCAAGTCCTACCCCTGCAGATGGCAGCAGTACTTCAAATTTCCACAGCACAGGATGTGGTAGAAGCTGAGTCAGATTTCCAGAGTGAAGGTACTGTTGACTGTCAGGCTCCTAAAGTGATGTATTGCTACTCATCAGCTGGTTACTGACGATTTTTCCAGTTGGAAGATGAAAATTTTAAGATTTGACAAGTAGCAGAAAGGTGTTCCTGAGCCTTGTGGAACCCCCTCTTGGTTCCAAGCATAATCAGCTCTTACCCTGTTTTATCTCAAGTAGTGCAGGTGTTATTTTAAAACCAATTTATATTCTTCAAGCTAACAACCACATTTAACTTAGATGGCTTGGAGGAGTGCAGCACAGTAATAAAAGCAATACTTCAGTAATAAATTCAGCTGCAGCAAGATGTTGCTAAAAGAAATCCTTCCAGTGGCAGATAGCTAGCCCTAACAACTGCAGGATGAAGCAGGATGATCAAACAGACTAAGATACCTCTTTATTCATAACATACAAAAGAGGTTTGAAGTACTATAATTCAGCCTCCTGGAACTTTCTGTGCTCTGCATGGATCCTGAAGGGTTTGAATTTAGATGTAAACAACTTCACCTCATACCCCCCAAGATTAATTATTGACATTAAAATATTGACAGTAAAATTTTTGTTAATATTAATAAAAATTAACATAAAAATTTTCAGTCATCCAACAAATTGGGGTTTGAGTAATGTGAGAGGTTTGTGCAGAGCCATATCTTTACCTGCTGCCAGCACAAGCAAAGGGAAGACCAGCAGTACATACTGGGATATCCCTTTTAGCAAGGTCCAAACCAGGTATCTACGCTTGTGTCTGCTGAGTTGTTTGGAAAGAAGGACAAGTGAAGAACTGTATTCTCCCTATAAATCTGACAAGCAGCTGCCCAAAAGCCCTCAATCTGTATAAAATACTACTAGATCAGCTCCACACCTGCAGTCTCCTAGTCCAAGCCTGAAAGTTCTGCTTAACATGTAAGCCTGGGAAAAAGTCTAACTCCCAACATTCCTACTTCCCAGTGACTTGTGGAGACTTCACCTGGACGGCACAGTCTCAGCCACATGAGTCTGTCAGGCAGAAACCAAACATCCTTGTCCATGTGCCCACCCTGCAGCCAATAAATGGAAAGATGCCAGCAAGCAAAAATAACACAAATTTCTGCAGTGGTTTTGGAGAAGAATCAAGAACTCCTGTGTGAATTACCTATAAAGCATGATGTGGAAACAGTTCAAATGAGCTGAAGTTACTGGTAGTTATCCATATACACCAGGTTTCCAAGTCCCAGCAGCCTGCGAGGCACATCTTGGCAACAACCACTTCATCCTCCTAAATTGCCATGGGCAGCTTTCATGGCTGTCTGTTGCTATTAGAGAAGAAAAAAACTGTTTCAGCTGGAAGGGACTACAATAATATTAGTTTTCATTCAGCTACAGATAATGAAGGCCCTGCAGAGCAGTACAAAACAGAAGAAATCAGGGTTTCAACTCTGCATTCCTGACAAAATATCTCTACTTATTTAGAATATGAAATAGTTTCCCTTCCTTTTTCTAGGTCTTTTGGCCTAAGCTGACATCTTCAGCTTTTATGATTACATGGGCTCTTCTTCCTTCTGATGTGTCTCTCCTTTTATGTCATCATCATTAGAGATGAATAAAAATTCATCTGTAGTTTTTATTTCCTGCATTTACCTCTTCATCATTTCTGCAGTTCCTAACACTAAATGTTATTCTACAAACAATCCAGAAATACAGTGACCAATTAACATCACACAAGTAAACCCATCCAGGCACGCTTACAACTTGTTTCACAGGAGTTCCTCTAACTTTAAGGCAAGGATTAGGAGCTAATTACATTTATTATTTTATATCTATTCAAGATTTTGGTTGTAAGCTTTGGTTTTTCATCTACCTCTGCTACCACTAGCTCATTGCTATGAGCTACTGTTTTCACAAATGCATTGCTTTGTTTTACCAAGTGTCTTTTCATTTTAAACACAAAGTCTTTGCAAGTAAGCACAATGGTGTGGCTGATCCTTAGTAGATAGCTGTCTATTTCAACATCGTTACTAGAGTTCATGCCATTTCCCAGCTTAAATCAGAGGCAACACAAACACAATAAACATGAAATCATTTAGTAGCAGTTTAAGTAAAACACGGACTGTGAAGTCTGAACTTTAGATTATTGTGTAGATTTCTGCAGGACAATTTCAAAATTGGATTGGTTGGATTTCTTGGGTTATGCAGAAGATTTGTGACTGAGGCTGTAAATTCTGCCCACTGCTAAGATCTGTTCAACAAATAAGTAATTGCTAGCCTAGTTTAGACTCTGAATTTTTGTGTTCCATCTCCTGCTGTATACTATTTATAAGATTGCTGGGTGCTTTGCTAGACTGTGCTTCAACAGGAGGGGAAACTATCCCTGTAAAGCCTTGGCATTCAACAAATGAAAGGTGCTATGTAAGTTGCTACTGGTTTTCCTGTTTAATACACTGTGAATTGATGAAAGAGAACAAGAGAGTGATGGTTACCTCTCAACATAATATAAAATTTGCCTTAGGTGGAGACACTATTTACTGAACATTTCTTTCACCCAAAGAGAAAAACTAATGATGGCATTTGCTGTTTTCATAACAACCCAGGAGAGCGCTGACTCTGACAGGCTGCTACTCCCTGATGGCTAAATAGCTAAGGAGAAGTAACGTGAGAAACAACTCTGCTGAAAATAACTCCAGCCATCATCACTGAAGCACATGGACTCATTCCTGCTACAAGCCTGTTTCCCCTGCAGCAAAATCCCTCCTATTCCCCTCCCATGGTGGTGGTTTGTTGCTCAGGCTCCCTTTAACATTGTCACTTTTGGTTTTTTCCTTTATTCCACTGTGTAAACCACAGGACAAAGGGGAAGGGAGGAGCTGTCAAAATCAATGTGCCATTCTGCTGCTGAACTACTGAGCAAAGGGGATATTAGTAAAGAAAACTGAAACTTAGGTGCCTAGGTGTTCTGGGAACTGGATTCTGAACTCTTTTTCCAGAATATTTCCATTCTGGAAGTCTGTGAGAGAGAACAAGAACTGCACTGTAGCCACCTACAGTGATGGAAAGACAGGCGAAAAAAAATAAAATAAACAAAGTCAAGAAGAAACAATAACATTGGAAATCTACCTGGGATTAGTAGTACAGCCCCAGTGGAAGACCTCACCAATATGCATCTGCAACAGTTGATTCCAGACAAACCTATGTACTGTCCACGCTAGTCAGTCTGCAAGTGTAGAACCAGATGAACCACTGGTTATGTTGACAAGTGGAAACTTACTACACATGGACACTTGGATAGTCTAGTATTAGTGGGGGTAGCTGATAGGCTAATTGTTTCATAATCATCCAAACTTTAACATACACTACAATTTTTAGAACAAAAAGAAGAAAGGATTAATATCAACAAAATGGCAACAGGGTGAAGCACTAGGTTGAGAATTCCAGTAGCTGTTGGTGACCATCCAAAAAGGGTGTCCTACCATCAGTGTTCTCCATCTTTCTTCACCTGCTCCATCACACAATGTATTTCTTCCATATTGTGATGGACAGTAATCAGAAAGTTTTTTTCCAGGTTTTTATTAGGATGAATCTAAAAATAACAAACATTTTGTTCAGTATCAAGACAAAAGTCTTGAGCTTTGATGGTGCTACTTTCACAACAGAATCCTTTTTGCTCTCATACAATGCAAGCGTTGACATCAATAGTCTGCCACTTACTTTCATCTTTTTGGGCCCATATTCCATGCTCCAGAGGACAGAGTATAGTTCCATTGGGATTTAATCCTAATGCAATGACTGAGTATATTTTATATACTGAAGTACTGTGGATTGGTGAAACAAAAACTGACTGTGCTGCTGACGGGATCATAGGTAGAATTGTCTAGATACCAGCAGGACTGGCATTTATTTTCAAATTGAATAATGTTATCCCAATTTACCTTCTGAATTTCAACAGGTAAGGTACCTTCTTCACCTTCCCTTGTGACTGGAGTTGTCATTGATTGCATCCACAGTTGAGCTTGGATACAACTAAGAGCTAAAGAAATATTGGTTCAAACTATGCTAAGTGCATCTGTGATAAATGGAGGATCTTTTTCATTAATTCCCTCCCACTGAGTTAATATGTCCCTTAGAAACCACTGATTAGCTCCCCAAACCAAAACAAAAGATTGTAGAGGGTGTTTCAGTTAATTTAGGTCACTGATTATTGTGACAAGTTTGCTCATTAATAGATCAGAGTCTATGTCATTTAGAGCTCCCAATCCTATTCTCAGAATGCCAATCACATCCCTTCTGGTTTGCCAGGAAGAAGGGAGGGCTTCTTCATGCAACCATGCTGCATAGGAGGTTTTCAGGAGCAAGCTGGTTGGACTGTGGAAACATTATTCTGCATTAACAGCTCAACTTACTGAGGAACCATGTTGGGCTGAATAGCAACTGCTGTTGACCTGTATTTTTGATTAAGTGTGGAAAATGTTGTAGATGTGAGGAGACAGTTCAATAGGAGGATGAGTTATTAAATATGGCTCTTCAACAAGAATTTAAAATTGAAGGCCCAATCAATTCGACCTAAATCAAGAGTTAGGGTCTGTCTAAAGACACACATCACAAGCATTGGATGGGATATTTTCAAGGTATGCCAGCACTCATGCTTAAAAGAGCAGGTATGTATGTTGTTTTTCCCTTTGGCATAGTTTACAACACTTATTTCCTTGACATAGCTCACAACAATGTGACAACTGTTGTGAGGCATTTAGTATTACTTTGAATTAGGCATCTCATCGAGGTGATGTCACCCTTCATTCCCTTTAGAGATAGGATGTGCTGATTTTCACCCTTATCTGTGATGATCCACTCTAGCTTATAAAAGAGGATGTTATGTTGCAGTGCCATTGCAAATAAATTAGGCCAGGCATAGATATGTCTACAAGCACATGTTCTTCTATCCATGGCTACCCCATATTACATAAATTTCACAGTTCGTGTTCTACAATTAGGAAATCAAGTGACAGTTCTACACCCTGTTTTTCCCATAAACAAAATGCAAGCACATATTGTGTAAAAGTAAAATTGTAAGAAGATTTCTTATTGTTACTTGGTTTAGTAAAATCAGTGTGGTATATCTTAATTTCAGTGGGTTTTTCATGAGTAGACCCATTGATTGCTCTGCACCCTATTTTTATTTCTTTGCCAGGCATTGCTTGGAGCGCTGATATTTCAGCAATATCATGGTTGTCATGAGTTCCTTTTCCATTGCACTCACTTGTGAGACATAATCAATCTTCATGTGCAATCACAACAAGGTTCAGGTTGGCCATACTTTTGTGTGGAATCCCAACTCTTGCTGTATATTTAACACCAGCTTGGGGACCGTGGCCATTCTGTACCTTGATTATGAGCCAAGAGGAATTGCACTGTCATATTATGAATAGAATAATATAGTAAATCCAATCTATTAATTTCCTATCCTCAAAACTTAGGTTTCCAGACAACCATGCTCAGCAAAAATAGTATTACAGCCAAAACTAATGACAGTACTCCTTGTAGACATTCAGGGTTGGTGTAGGCTAATTCAACTGCCAGCGCCCATGAAGGACTCAAACTAAAAGTTTACGGAATAGCTCTCTTTATTAATATAAATTGTGACAGGTAAAGATTTGAGGATAGTCAGTGGTAGTATCTGACTGCAAAAACATATTCAAAGCAATACAGACAAGCTCTGATCCCCACTAAAAGTATTCAGCATATATAGGTCATGGTTCTTATCCAATGGGCACCTCTATGGGCAAGAAGACATGTTCAGTCTGTCAGCCGAGCCCAGTAGTTAAAATGGAGTCTTCCCTGAATTCTTCCCATTCTTGACTTAGTATTGTACTATTTCTTTATGTTTAGATGGAGCTTGAGTGACTCCAGTCATATATACATTTGTTACTGATTGGTGTAAAATTCTGTTGCTTCACTGCTAAAGAGCCAATAAAATATAGAGCACATGCTCAGTGAGGTGAGTAACTTTGGGATGGAGGTGCACGTTAATGTTACAATTAGGTTCTAATGAACCAGCTTCATCTGAGGAGAGCAATTTCTTCCCTGCTGTTGGCTCAGCAGCAAGACATCTTGTCCTCTCTCCCTGGCTGACAGGTGCTACACAGTTCATGAGCTAAAAAGCACCATCCAGTTCCCCTCCCTGCAAGGCTTTCCGTAGAGCTTGGCCACAGTGTCTGCACTCTGCTCCGCCCTTGTTCCTCTCCCCTTGGCAGGTGCTATGGTTGCAGATTGTGTGTATGGGGAATCATTATGGAATAGGTTTTGAGGAACAGGAATAGGTTTTGAGCATGCCAACCACATTTCATACAGGGAGCATAAACTGCATTTTATCCTATAATTTCCATACCAGTATACCTTCTGGTAGGATATGAATAGAGCTTCTAGATTTTCTCTGATTTTACCCCCAGGTATTTTTCCACAGCCACAAAACCCAGGACCTCCTACAAAGTAAAACTCTGCTGTGATAAAGAAATGTAACAACAGCTGCCTGAGATGAAAAGTTGTCCCAGTAAAACCCTTTTCGACCAACAAGAATGATAAGGCAGACAGGGAGATTACTTAGATTGGGTGGTTATTCCACAGTAGTTATATTGAAAAGTGAGAAGACCTGGGTATCAGGAGTAATAAGAAATTCCAGATGCATCAAAAAAAGAGCCATAAGAGGAAACCAAAATAGCCTCCACTGCCTCTGAACAAAGAGTTTCTCTTAATTATGAGAGAACGAAATAAGCCGGCAAGTATGCCCAGCAGCGCTGAAATATCTGAAGATATTCCTGTGAAACACCTGTCACTATGGGCAAGAGTGATTAAACACAGCTAGATCTGAGACAGGATTTTCAAAAACCTGAGCAGTCAAATTTTGCAGACTGGTGTATACGTGGTTGTTCACAGTTATTTATGTATGTTATTCAGCATAGGATGTCTGGATGCAGCCCTAAAGTGCACTGCACTCAGATAGAGTCAAGAAATAAAGCAGAACTGGGCTATTATTCAAGGGAATAACTTTCTTACTGACATTTTCAGAGTTTAAAAGGTGCCTCCTTATGCTCAAATTAGAGTTGCCTCTCTGTATGAATGACTGTGTTTTGCCACAGATACTTTGAAAACTGTTGATGGAAGGGAAATTGATATACTGGTAGACTGGTTGGGGGTTGTTTTTAAATGACTATTAAGAATTTATATTTCTTGGTGCAGAGCAATAGGTGCAAAATTTGCAAAACTTGTATTTTGGCTGCTGAGTTAGCCCAGGAACTGAATTTACAGCCAAAGGATAAACCTGCTTCAGGAATAAGAAAGAAAAATCCCTAAAGTTATTTACAGTGTACATTTCCAAGCCAAGAAACACAGATGAGCCTGATACAGGCCATCTGGCATGCTACAAGAATTGTAAACATTATTACAGAAAACTGTGCACCTGGGGGACAGTTGAACCTTTTGAAGGGGCAAATGGCTTCCTACCAAATAGAGAGTTAAAAATCCCATTGCTGGACTGTTGGTCCCGCCTGAATTTTCTCAAAGTTGATGGGCTAAAGGCTGCACAATGAACACATGCTCATCAAAATAAGAACAGCTTAAAATTTGAATCCATGTGTTTTCTAGATGTGATAATGGTCAAAGCTGGAAATCTGATGAAGACCTGATTTGTGCTTTTGAAGCTGTTATCTGTCCAATCTGAGACAGCAGGGTGTGGCTGAACCACATAGTCAAATTGATATGCTCATCCATTACTAAGTACTCATATTTTTCCATGCTTTCCTTGCATCAGCACTCCCAGGATTTCTGGAGAGGAAGCAATAAGGGCACATAAGAAAGAGTGAACAGACTGGGAAACACTTTGTGTGACTGAGCAGAAATTATTTCTTAGTAAAAGTACTCAGCATGCCAAAGTGACAGCTAATATTTAAGTAGTCTGAAAATTATTTAAGAGAAATCTGGTGATGGTCATGGCTGCAATATCTCTGACAGAAATATGCAATTGCTGGGGATTTCTCAGGGAGAAATGATTACTACACAACTAGGAGATAAATTCACTTCTGCCTTGAACAAAATATAATCAAACTCATGCAAGGATATACAAATGCATTTTAAATACTGCAATTTTGTGTCTTACAATCAACCAAAAATAGGAAAAACTGAGAAGGTGGCCTGATGCAGTGCAGGCACAAGTGTGCTGCTAGAGACCCACTGAGGATGTACAAGGGGACAGAGTCACAGAGGGAAGAAAAGACTGGAAAAGACTGGGAGGGAATGTGGTGCTGATAAAGCTCTGTCCAGACAGCACAGAAGACAGAAGCTGTAGGAGTCCAAGACCCCTGGGAGCTCTGCTGCCCACAGCTCATAGCTGCTCAACCATGTCTCAGCCTGTTGCTGTCCCAAGGCTCCTTGGGGGATGCAGTAATATTTATCGCAGCTGTGGGTTCTTTCTGCTCTTTGCCTTTCCCAGTTTCTCCTGTAATAGTCTCTTGTTTTCTATGTCCTCCCTTGGTCTAGACATTCCCCTTGGCTGCATTTTCCTTGCTCTGATGTCTACCTGCCAGCCATTGATCTAAACTTTTTGGGAATAGAATCATCAGTATAAAGTATTTTCAGATTGAATGGATTTCCAGACATCATCAGCTTTAACCTCTTGCTCAAAACGGAACTATTTGTGGTCAAGTCGCTCAGACTTAATCTCTAGCAAGGGAGATTGGACCATGTAGCCAAAGAAGCTGCACAATATTTGATCACTCTTATTGCAAAGAGTATCAGAATTTCCCTTGTAAATGTGGCCCCTGACTCTCACCCTGTGGTGTTTCACAGAAACTTTTAATGGAAGAATCTGATGCAATCTGCAAGTGTAATAGACACGAATAGACAGTTTATTTGTTTGCTATCTTTTAAAGTTTGATGAGCCATTTTATAGAGCCTCATATTGATTTGGGCAGCTTAAGTATACAGTATAGGAAGCAGGGGAAAAATATGGCATATCATCCTTTATGCAAGTTTATCACAGTTGCTTTAAAACTTGCAGAAGGTTTTAGATATAGGGTAAGGCTCTACTTAAACTCTTTCCAGAGCCCTAGAAAGAGATTAGAAACATGGGAGGGTTTTTTGGTCTCAAAATGCCTTCTTTAGCAGAGTATACCATCTTAGGCTAAGCCAGACCTTCAGTAAGGAGCAGAGATGAAAATTTCCTCCTGACCTCCTGCTACAAGAAGGCAGGGAAGATGGGCAAATCTAATACAAGCATTTCTTGACACTGACAAGGATGCTAACTGCAGTTTTCTCTGTGGGATGACTATGGATTGTGATGGGAATAATGAGTGCCAGTTTTAGCTGACATACTAGTCCTGAAGCTTCAGGTAAAAGTTTTCACATAAGCAGAAATTGAAATTTGATTTTGTGGAAACAGAGATATTCCTTCTGGTGCTGGCATTATGAAGTATGAAGCAGGTAATTAAGTGTTACAGTCACTCTAGTGGATGCTATGATGAATCCTTAAAAAAAAATTCCTTGCACTGATATTTTTAATTCGCTTGCATGTTCTTGAAGCTCAGGTCACCTTCTTGAAGCTCAGGTCACCACGCCTCTCATGTTTCTCTTCCCATTTCAGGAATTAGCTGCCGTAGGAAATCCACACATTTTTTCTCCATTTGTTGATGTTTTTAAGACAATCACCATAAGCAATCTCAAGAAGAATTAGGTACACACAAAATAATTTTAATCAGTCAATGAAAGCTTTCAATAAGGCTGAATTTGAAAGACCTAACAACTTTTTTTTTTTTTTTTTTTTTTTTTACTACTGAATGGCTCTGTTGCCTTAGCAGAGCTCCCAGGAGGATCTGTTCTGTGACCATCCTGGGCACAGAGCTGAGGCTGACAGGTTGGTAGTTCCCAGTTCCTCCTTTCTACCCTTTTTAAAGCTGGATGCAATGTTCCCTACATCCAGTCACCTGGGACTTCATCTTACTGCCATGACTTTTCCAATGCCATGCACAGTGGTTTAGCAACTACTTTAGTCTATTCCCTCGGGACTCTGGGATGCATCTCATCAGGTCCTATAGACTTATATGTGTTCTTCAGGGTGTTTTCATTCTACTTTGAGCGCTACCCTTCACAGGTTTTAACAGGCAAAGTTAACACAGGCACAAAACTGCTGATAAAAGTCAATTCCTCACCACCTATCCCCAGGCACAGGGCTCTGGACTTTGGTGCTGCTAAGACCTTTCTTCCCTCTAATTACCAGTTTCTGGGGTATCTAATTTATGAGAGCTTCCTGGGTAACACCCACCTACCTGAGATTCTGATTGAGTCTATTGATTCATCCTTTTATTACTTGATTCATTCCTCTGAGATCTGAGCTATATGCTAAAGGCCTGCCTACTTGCAAATTGTTTGAGCTCTGCATCTTACTGCAGCTGGGTTAGAGGAGTACACAAGCAATAAATATTTAGCAGCTCATAGCTATTTCAGCTTCTGTTGTCCTCAGTGGTAAGTTGTCAGTGTTCATCCCTCAAACTCTTTCAGAGTAAGTTGACTCCCAGCAACAAGAATGCTGCAGAGATCATCCACATCAAGAAGCATTTGCTGAAGTTTCTTTCCCATGCTAAGGGCTTTTCTATGAGTGGAAATTTACTACACTTGGACGTTCTGAAATGGCTCTTGGTGTAAATCTAGGCTTGTAATAGCTCTAGGCTTATACCAAAGCAGTTATTCCCTAATGCCTGTCCTGATTATTTTAAGTGCAGACGAACTGTAGCAGTAGCTCAGCCAGAAGCAGCAGCGAGTGTGCTGGAGTAAACACAGTGCAGGCAGCTGCTGGTGTTTTATAGAGGAGGTCACAGAGCCCTGCTTTGAGGTTGGACTGCTTTAAATGTTAGTTGCTGTCTGGAGCACTGTTTACAGTAAAGTTCCCTCCTCTGAGGTGAACTGCTGTTAGCAACAATGGGAAATTCTAGTTGAAGAAAAAATTAAATATTATTAGACACAGCTAAAGAAAAACCATTAAAGGAAACTACAGTAGCACTTTTAGAGAAACACTGTTATTTGGCAGCGATGTTTGCAAAGATTAGTAACTACTTAGATTCAATTATATGACCTCAGCTATTTATTTCAAGGGCAAGGATGATTTTCCAAGTGTGGTTTAACTACATACATTTTCAAAACAATGTTTACCTGATGTAAATTGTATCTTTAATGGCTTTTTTCTAGCCATTCCCTTTCCCCTTTTCTAGGTTGATGTCTTTAAGTCCAGATTCCTCCTTAGCAGGGAAGGGCTACTAAGCCAAAGGCAAAAAATAATGCCCCTGAAGTTCTACCATTGAGCTTTCCTATCTCCCAGAGCTCTAAATTCAAGGGGTAGTCACTTGTCTGGGGCCTTCAAACAGCCAGTGGCTGCTAATGGGCCAGGCTGTCATATGTGTCATTTCAGAATTTATTTTCTTGAAATACAGGCACTGAGAATCTCCATCTTCCCCATGCACAGAGGGGCTTGCCCTACAGCTTAAGTCCTCGTGCCTTTTGATGCCAGACTTTGTTTTGACCCTCATGCTGAATTGCAGTTCTGCTCTCCCTGAATGATTACCCCACTACTTGCTCTGCCCCCATACTGAATGCTGCAGTGAATGTATACTTTTGAAGGTTTATTGCAACAAAACTGCTTTGAAGATGTGGAGTTTGAAAGTATTAAATTACAAAGCCACCTTCTTTCAGTTAAGCTTTCAATAAAGAAGCATACGTTAGAGAATCAGAGCCAAAAGAGAAAGGTGTACTTCTACAGGAAAGAAAGGTTATACCTGAAAGCTTGGAGCAGGAAACAAAGGACTTTGAAGATCATGAGTCAATTTGGAGGCCTCAAAAATCCCTGATGGACAGTATCACACTGCATTTGGACATAGATTGTGACACTACAACTTGCTTTCTTACTATGAGTGTTATCCAAGCCAAGGGTGATTTAAAATCCTCTTTCCCCAAGGAAGTATTCAATTTTCACCAAGTAAGACACTTAATTACATATCAAACCCAAGTTTCACTGTTATTTTTAGACTTTTTCACTATTCAGAAATATTGAACAAATTCCAGAACAAGATCTCCTAATAAACACGGAATTTTCTTTGAACTTCTCATATTTCTGAAGACAGCTTAAGCAGATGCAAGCCCAGATATACATGCTTATAAATGTATAGACCCTACATACAAGCGAAAAAACCCCAATATTCCTCAATTAGGATATTAAATGCTATGTATCTTGAGTGTTTCTCTTTTGCAGTGTGCTGTAAAGTCTCCAGTAAGTAACACAGATGAATCCTACAAAATATCCTAGACATGTAACGCTTACTTTCCATAGCTATGCAGAGAGCTTTTCTAGAGTCAGGTAAAGAATACATAGAAGTGCCAGTAGACTATAGGTTGCTCAAGTTTAAAGCGCCCTGTGATGAAGGGCTTTGGCATCTCTGTTGCCCTTTAATTACAGAAGGGTGGAAATTATATTTCTGTGGCACTATAAAGCCTGAAGTTTTCTTTTAATGCCTGGCCTGTTCTCAGCTGCTGACCCATCTGGCAATATAAATGTGATGCAAATAGGTCAAGCTATGTTTGTGCCAGCTCTATACAGTTTGATGGTTTTGATATTCTTAGAGCACTATATCACCTGATCTGGCACACACCGGCTGGAATAAGTCAAATCTAAGCCAGAATGATGATTTGGAAAGGCTTATCTTCAGTGAACCAAGACTGCAGTCATAGCTCACCCTGTCTGCAGCTGGAGCTGCCTCAGCCTGCCTTTTACCACCTACTGCTTTACTTCCTAAGTCGCAAGAGAAGCCACACGTTTTCTTCCTAGCCTCATCCAGCTGGGGTGATCCAATGTTAAACACATTTATGCTAGCCCAGGTCATTTTGGCTGAAGTTGGTGAGGGAAGCAGTATTATGGGTAGATACCAAAGGAAAGTAAGGATAGGAAAAATAGATATAGAAGTGCAGTACTTGTTTATCTAAGACCTAATATCTTATTTAGAGGAAGAGTTGCTGAAACAGTAAGACAAACAAAAACAATTGCTGAGTGAGTGTTCGAGGTCTAAGCTGTGTTGCACAGAGAAAGAGCAAGACTTAATACAACTATTAAATTACATCTACTTTTATTTTTACAATTAATAGATTACTTGCAACTTAGCTATGGAGCTTATAGGACGAAATAAAACCACTGTTATAAAAGGTTGCAGAAGACAGGTCTGTGACATTGCATATTATAGAGACAGGGAAATTGTACAGTTTTTCTGGATCTCCCACTAAATATCATCCCCTTGTACTCAGAATTCAATACAGCTATACAGACGACAAGAGGTCTTCCACCCGAACTGGCGGGACATACTACTAGAATGAGAAGAGCTATTTTGGAAGATTGACTCTGAATGAGCTCAGGATCGTATGGCATGACCTAAAGGGGACCAAAAGTAACCATGTACCACGCAACACAACTATGATGTTGCTGCTACCGCAAAACAGGCAGAAGAAAATAAAAATATTAAGGCACTTACCAAGTAGTATAAGATGCCTCTTCAATCTACCAGATAAAGCTGCAACAAAAATTTGATCAAGCACATCAGGTTCCTCTCCATGTGAATTCTTTAAATCAAGATAAGATCTTTGAGGAAGGTATTCTAAGTTCTGGTAAAAGTTGTAGGCTATTCAGAAGAATTGTTTAATAAGAATCATCAGACTGTCATACATAAAGTATGACAAGATTATCACAAATCTTCCATCTAAAGAATTTAATTGGGTAGGTTTTGGTTTATTTTTTGAAGTTTTTTTTAGACAGGGTGAGGATTTAGTTGCAGAACCACAGAATATCTCCAAATGTCACAGCCCTGGGGACTTGCTCTATGTGATGTACACATATCAGATAAACCAGGCATCTGTCTCTGAAACAGAAACAAGTATATTAGTTGAACTACTATTTACACTACCCAGCATTAGACAAACAAGACAAGACCTGCCTTCACTGCAGTTCAGTACCTACTACAGGCCACTGAGGCAATGTACACAAGACAGTTTTAATGTTGCAATGCATTTTCTTATCACCCACACAGAAAAAAGTGATTTTACCTATGATTATACTTGCAGCCAGTAGGTAGTAAATAGTGAGTCACTGTGCTCTCTCCAGCTGCAGCTTCCTTCCCTTCTCTGGCCTATCATCTAGGCTTATTCATTTTCACTCTGCATCCAGTGTTTCTCTCCATTTTCAATTATCATAGGAATTAGCACAAATCAGGCCCTTTTTCAGCAAGAGATTGAAGACTTAATACAAAATTGGTATTTCATTTCCATTGCAGTGACCCAAGTTTATTTTGATATGGGACACAAATCCCTAGTCAGGAAAAGGCAGCAGGCTGGGATGGCAACAGGGCAGTAATAAACACTTCCCCCAGCCCCCAAAAAAGGTGCAACCATGCTGTATCTGAGCAAGAAAAGCCAGGGCACCTATGGCCAGCAGTATCAGGGTCGCTTAAACCCCAGGACAGCACAGAGACACTCCTGCTCTAGCAAGGTCTAAACCCCCATCCCCTGAGGTTTGAATGCAGCTCCAGGGCCAAAAGGTGGCTGGTGGATGGATGGGGACTCACGTGAGGCTAGCCAGGTTAATCAGTGCCTGCTGACCTGCTCCCTGTCCAAGTCACAGCCCCCTCTGCCTCCTGTGGGAAGAAAAAAATCCCATTTAGGTCTGGAGGGAGTTAAACATGTTTAACTAAAGTTTACACTTTAGTGTAGCTTAGGCATAAAAAACATTTCTGAGGTGTTCCTTTATAGATATGCTTTTGGAGATTATTGGTGTGCTGAACCTCACAAGTGAAGAAAAATAATAAATTAATGCCATATTTGAAAGCTGAAAATACTTAGACATCACTTTTTTTCCACTTATTGTGGTTTTCATGTACCTGTCTCCCTGGTCAAGGTTATAATCTGCCACAGACTCACAAAGTACTGAGCACAGGGGAAAAAAAAGTCATCCATCGGTGGGCAGCTGGCCCTGAGATGTCAAAGGCAAGTTTCCAGCTGCCTGGATAAGATTCTCCAGACTTTGAAGAAGCCATCCAGTTCTATGGAGCATGTGTTGATGTCTGTGCAGTGTCCAGTGCATGACTGTTTTATGATAAAATGCTTGATGTGGGTTGAAAAAAATCAGAGATTTATCTATGAGCAGTTTTATCAGTTTAGCCTTAACTTGGGAAAGGAATTACAGTTCTGTGTAAGGCACTATGTTGACTTTTCTGGTTGAGTCTTTATTGAGCGAGTGTTTTTCTGGGCTGAAATACTGCTGCATTGACAAGTTGACTTGAAACACAGCCCATCTGCCTCAGCAACCTCAAGGGAATTTGCTGCAGCTTGAAGCTAATCTTTGCTCACTTCTTTGAACAGCACTGGGAAGATGAGCTGACCCTCATTTTCTGCCTTGGAGACAGATGCTGGTTAGTAGTACTGCATAGAATTTGCTGTAGTGCATTACATAATATCTGCAACAAAAAGGTACAGCCCCTAAACTGTATAACCAATAATTATGCTAATAATACCAGATAATAGAGAAATTAAACTGAAATAGAGGTAAACCATGTAGCTATATAATCATGTATAATACATACTTATTCATATATCTCTGATAATATATATAGATAATAATTTTATAGATCATTAACAGTATTCTATATAACAATGTATAGATATAATTCTGAGACTCTCTGTCAAGGTCTATTTTATGTTTAGATAGAGAGCTAAAGATCTCTGTATCTAGAGATATATAGATCTGTATGTACAAAAATTGTATTCGGAATCTTCTTCAGAGTATTGGTTGGCAGCTTGCAGTGAGAATATCCTGTATCCTACAGAAAATATCCTGTATACAAGAATTTCTACCTCTTTTTACCTGTATAAATCATCTTGTCTGTCCCTAGGAAAAGAATTAGAAATTACTCATTTTATCCTGACCAAACAAATTTACACTATGGAACTCATTCCATGTTATTTGGGCAATTTACTAAACCATCCTTTTATAAGACCTGTGTGCTGAGTAAGAAAGTCAGGAATCTGGTGGTTGGTGGGTTTTATAGTTTCTAGCAGCTGATTCACTTCAGTTGTACTAAATCTGGTAAAGTCTCTGTATTACTACGTTTCTGAAGAGGAATGACACATTACACTTCTTTGGTAGTTCTACCTTGGGCAATGGCAATCATAATGGCTTTTAAAATCTATCTAGAAAGTTTTGTAAAGGTTAATATGAAATTATGAAATTTTGTGCTCTTACTGGCTTGTTTATTATACCAAGCCGAATGATTCAAGCTAGATTTGAACCACCTTGTGCTTGCAAGACATTCTGTCTAATAATCTAGCATAATATTAACTACAAAACAACTTTGAGACAGTCATGAAACATCATAAAGGATATCAGAAAGCTTAATGTAAGGACTAATACATCATCTCTGGCCTATCAAAAACCTTTTGAAATTTGAGAGTATAAATGGCTATGGCTCCATCTTTGGAGGAAACAGGAATATATGAACCTCTCTTTTGCAGCACTTTGCTTGCAAAGGACGTAATTAGATTGCAAGAAATTGGGTTGCACTGGCTAAGTCTTATTAAGACTGTCAAGAGAGACTGGCAAGCAAGGCAAACTTGGGCACAGCAAGAAACATCTTGTGCTTCAAAGCGACTGACCTGACTTCAGACGTTAATTGCTAAAAGTGAATTGGCTTTTGACAGCTCCCCTTCATCTGAGCAGGTGATGGCTTGGGTTTGCAGGTGAAGGCAGGTCGCTAATTGCTCTCTCACAGTGCTGTTTGGCAAACCTGCACTGTCCTGGTGTCAGCAAAGAAGGTGTCAGCCAGAATGGCAGCTTCTTGTCTCCAGCTTTGAACGGGAGATATATACAGGTGGCAGATTCCCAAAGTGCTCTTTTGCCAATTTAGTAGGCCAGTAAGGATTCACGGTAATGCTGTTTCTAGAAAAAGAAGGAAGGATGTAGGACAGGCTCGCACAGACAGTAAGTTCCTCTTTGTTATTAATTTTTTTATAGTGGTAGCTCAAAGAATCTCAGTCAAGAGAAGTAAACTCTCCTTTTAGACCTGCAGGTGTACTACTTGAGCTAGCAGCCTGAACTATAGGTGTCAACTGATTGACTGTCTCATAGGCTAAATATTGTGTACTCAAGCATATTCAGACTTTCCTTTAAAAGGAAACTTTTCAGTTACTGAAAAGATAATCTTTTTGATATATACTCACTGCCAAGTGGCACAGAGTTCCCTTCCTGAAGCTACAAACTAGATTAAATAGGGACTGAAAGCTGTGAATCTCTTATCCCTTATTTAGATAATTGAATTATAGATGTATGCACCTATATCCATCTACCTCCATGTAGTAACATCATGCTTAAGTAGTCATACTGCTTAAAAATTATACTAGTGTAGGTAAAGTAGGTCTAATCTTCTCCCTGATTTTGAGCACAGTGGGAGAACATAGCAATTTGTTGCTGCAAATTTCATCATCCCTAACTAATATCAGGTAAAACAACCATTACTCTTTGGTTTAAATATTTGCTCTGAGAGTGAAATTCAGAAGAGAACCCTAACAAGAAACAATTAGCTACGTACCTCTAATGAGTTTCAGTAACATCCTAAGAATCATAAGGGCCTATTATCCCATGGGAAAGAAGACAGAGAAGAATCCTTTGGCAAAGCATAAATCTCATTTTAAATGAGATCATAAACATGCTGACTAGCTACCCTAATTTTACTTCTGCATATAATACTATGTGCTTTTCCTTGCTCACAAAATTTTAACTCCCACTCATGTCATCATTAGCAGTATTTAGTTTATTTCTAAAGCAAGAGGAACCATTTTTTGCTACCATTGTTGCAAGAAAATTCTGCAGGATAATCTGAGCATATTTAAAACAATAGAAAACTAATAAGTCTAGGGAATAAACACTTCACGGGTAAGTAAAACATTCCACAATTTAATCAGTCAGGTCTGTACATCTACATGGAAAACACAGTTTCTAACCTGTGCTCTGAGGGAACTGAGAGGGGAAGCCAGAGAGGAAAAGTTTTAAAACTGCCAAATGAAGCTGATACCTGAATGCATCTCTTCTACTCTGTTGTTATGGCCACTGGTAAACAAGAATCCTGCATGATACTTAGGAAAAAACAACATTGCATTAATTCAGTTTTTTTTTTCATTTATCATTCTCAAACTGTGGTTGCTTTTTTGAATACCTTAGAAATTTTGACTTTTGTGATAACACACTTTATACTTCTTCAGATTTGGCTTTTACTTACTATCATTTTTCCTGCTTCCCCCCCCCTCCCATGCTTCTATCTTATTTGTTCTACAAATATTATCTATCTGCCTTTCTTCCCTTGCTTCCTTTTCTGAGTGGAAACAGATGCACTAGGTCTTAGCTTGATGATCATCCCTGCTTTTATTTTTTCTGCTTTGAGATAGCACTTATGGGATGAATAAGAGCCTGCCTGGAAAATTGTGTCATTTAATTAACAAATAAGGTTACTAAATTCCTCATGTGATTGAAAAAGACAGAGAAAGGCAGAGAAAGCAAAACTAAAAGTCTTGTACGAAGCCGTAGAGCACTTGTGAGACATTATCATCACAACTAGCGATGTGCCCTCTCGTGGTCATACTGCTACAAGAGCAATGCCTTGCTTTAATTAAGAGCAGGCTATTTATTGTTCAGCTAGTACTTCAGCTTTTTAGTTTGGTAAGACTCATTTTAAAACATGTCAGTGCCCTAAAGTGTGAGCTGGCTGGACAGAGCAAAGCTACAAGCAGAGACACAGTTAGGAAAAAGTGAAGTTGTGTGTTGAACTGTCTGCACAGTTTTGGCGTACAGTTTTTGTGGCAGTATTCTGGAAATACAGATCAACTTTCCCTACTGAGAAATACAAAAACCTTTATCAGATTGTTTGATGCCTGATGTTATGCGTCATAAATCACAATAAGCAGACTTGGAAGACCTTAGACATAATGGCAGTATTTAAATTCTTTCCAAATATCAGATGTCATATAGATCAGAACATAGATCAGAAATACAGATTTAGTCTGCAGTTAAATATTGCTGATTAGCTCCACAATTGATTCTGATTGAACTTAACAAGGTATTCTTGTTTTCTAGGATAAGGTACTCTGATTTAATTAGGAATATGCAATTATGTTACTCTTTGCATTTGAATAGATGGTGCATTCATTTTAGAGACTGAATCCAAAATTGTCCACACAAGATGAAATAGCTACCTCCATTTAGTCTGAGCTAGGCATCACAACCTTCAGTCACTGCAATTTCTGCTAGAATCATAGTCCCTGGTTGCTCTTGCTACGAGAGTACTGGATGATGCAGAAAGCAGCATTACTTCTGCTATTACACTACTAATTAAAATGTCTTTTGATCCCCGAAAAATATCATAACAGCATTTTCATCCTCTGTGCTTACACATGCCAATAGTACACACACAAGAGAAGACAGTTTTATTTGCAATGTAATATCTCCAAAAGTGACCACTGTGATGTACATAATTTCACAGAGCACCTTTTGTGCCCCTTATTCAGGAACTTGGCCTCTGTGACCACTGCAGTCACATAACGGAAGTCGCAGTGGTTGAAACGTAACAGCCTTTACACTAGAAAGTGTGCTAAAGGTTATTAAACAACAAATACATAGATATTCACAAAACATAAAATCAGAAACTCTGTAGCTTCACTTTTGTCCATCCCATGTGAATTTCTTCCAGGAGAACCATGTATTTCTTCTAAACAGTGTCCCAGTCTGGGCACAATAACAGTAGCCCTACTGCACTCTCCCTCTCAGTATTAGGGCAGTATAGCAGGAAGATTTCCACTCAGTGTAAAATCCATAACAGCACAATGCCATTTTTTGCCTATTATTACCCCCGTTATATGATTTATTATTCTTGCTTGAGTTTTTTAGCCAATGTTTGTCTGTTAGATTTCCTTCATTTTTTTTTTCCAAAAAAAATGGAGCTTATCTCCAATCTTCTAATGACTTATTTCCAATCTTCTAAATGATGTCTGATTCTGCCATCCAGCCAGTGTGTTTTTTCCATCAGGGTTTAAGCTCAGTCATTACATCAACCCATCTACCATCTCCACATAAATGTATATTAAATTATTCCAAAATTATTGCAGTCTGGGGATCTCTTAGCCACTGTTGCTGGAGATCATGACCTGACTGCCTCAGTGAAGTAGACAACGCCTTGAGTCAGAGTGTCAGCACAGCTTTTTTTGTTCTCTTTAAAAAGTGTTTTCTTCAGGCTGGTGTGCTCCTGCAGCTCACCACTGTACATAAGCTCACCATATGCACACCAGTGCTACAGCAGCCTGGTGACACTGGAGCTTGGGGAGTCCTGTCTATATAACTGCTGCCCAATTGCCTTCCCTGCCAGCAGCCTGAAGGGCAGGAGAGAAGTGTCTAATGCATCTCTTTTTCCATGCCAGTGCCTCTGGAAAATGCCCCCAGAGCAATCCTATGCCTATTTCTAGCAGCTGTGAAGCTTCTTATGTCTTTAAAGTACAAGATAGCAAAAATTCCTTACTTCAAGTCTGAAGCAAGAAAAATTATCATAACACAAATTGTCCACTAAACCACACTTCCATTTTTCATAAATATATCAGTAAAGCAACTTGCTGTCAGTGGCTGGATGACTGCAATTACTGAATACTTCTAAAGAAAAATGTCCTTTTATAGTTTTATTACTAAGGATACTTTTTCCAATAGAGTAAAACAGTTTAGACTTACAAATCAACCCAAAAGATTTAAATAGATGGATTTAAAATAAGACTGGAAGATAAGTGCATAAAACAGTTCTAGAAAATCCAGGCCATAATTCATATATCTTTGATTATGCACTTCTAAAGATGGGAAGTGCTCATTGAATTTAATGAATATTTTGGTTCTTTATCAACTTGTGGATCAGAGCCTTGATATAAACACAGCTGGTGTGTGTTCAACGACATCTTCCACTGCTTTGCCAGTTTTAGGATGTTATTTAAAGGGATCTTCTGAGGATGTTTATCAAGTTAGCTTGAGTTTGGCAGAAGTAGATTATGTAAGCATTTTGCAACAGAAACATACACAAAATATGCTTAAGCTTTAAGACTTCTTCCCAAAAAAATGCAACTTAAACATGAAATTGTATATTACATATTTCATAAAATATCATCATACTTATAAATTCCATGTGAAATTTATGGGACAAGGTTCATCTATGACAAAGAAATAACTAACATTTCTATTTAGTTTCACATCATAGTGCATCTGTTTGATTTGATTTTAAAATTCTCTTACTACAGATTAATATTTGACATTTATCTAAGTTTTCCATGTGTAACTTCAATGGGGACAGTGGCCCTGCCTAAGATATTGCCATGCTGTATCATGTGTTGCAGTGAAATGGATGGCTAATGCATAAATAGTTCAATGCTTTCTCAAAAGAAAATAAATTAACATACCTACTTATGAAATTTCTGGAAAAAAATATGGACTTTGCTGAATCTCAAGGTTAGGCAATATAAAAAAAAAGTATGAAAAATAACTTGGATTGGGGGTTAAGTGGCTGCAGTCTGTTTTCATCACAGGGCAAATACCATTTGATATTTATTTTAGGAGCACACAAAACAAAGGATAGGGAGATGCTGCCCCTGCTAGAATCAGCTGATGTTAGAAATTTCCTGTGCTTAGGGGTTCCTGGCATGCTGTACAAATGTCACCTTGATGCTGCCTCACTGAGGCATGGCTACTGGGTTAGGTTTGTGATGTTAAGGTGAAGGAACTAATGCATCAAAGGTGATGAATAAAACTTGCTGAATGCTCTGACTGAGTGACCTGTGAAAAAGAAAGAAAGCTCACTGATTGCTGATATGTAAAGTGCAGAACTAAGACCATTTCTGATGGGAGCACTGATTTTAATCTCTACTGAATTCTGAGCCTAATATGCTGATGTTCATGTTCTTCACATGTCTAGGTGAATTGGCAGAACTCCCTGTTTAGTCCCACAGCCCTTGTAAGGCAAATAAGAAGGGAGTAGCTGTTTATGTGGCAAGAGACAGTATCAAATTATTTTATTATTACCAGTGGCAGTTAGTATTGGTTCTATTCATCTGACTGAGAACTTTGACTTTCAGGGAAACATGGGAAGGTTGTGCTGAGTGTGTCTGAAAATCCCACTGACAATGTGACTGTTCAGAGTGAGAAATGATTTCTATGTATACTGTATCTCTGCTTCTGCATTACTCTCTTCTCTGGAAATGCAACTCCAGTTACATTGCCAAGTTCCTACAAATCTGGACTGGAAGTGATGTTTGTAAATTAAATTAATATCTCGCCACAAATTAGTCTCCTTTAAGAAAATATTGATAGCCTCAGTATGATAAAACATAGTCTAGCTGTTCTTTCTGTTCTTTACTGGCCACTGCAACTTCTGAGAAAACGCTAATGGATGACTCAGAAAAGAGGAAAATGAAGTTTTATCATGTGAGAGGTGAAATATGGGAAACATTTCAATAAGGCAGTATTCCCTTGGCAACGTCTAAGCTTTTCTGTCTAATGTAGAAGACCAAAGTGATAGTTTCAGCAAGTGGACAGGAAGGTGTATGCGGTGGGGCAGAAAACAGGCACAGACACAATCTGATTTTAACATTTCATTCTTATAAAGTAATAATTTCTTTATTCTCAGAGTGAATGCCTGACTTAAGTTTGCTCTTTGGCTTCCGTAGTTAGGAATTTCATTTTCTCTTCAAGGGAAACCCCAGCCGAGGTTGACCTTGCGATGAAGTTTTCCCTCAGGCCACTAGATGCTCTCACAGCCCCAGAGCTCTGGATGTTCCCGGTCGCCAGGCAGGAGTAGGCTTTTTTTACATTAAAAACAAAACAAAGAAAAGGCCTAAAGCTAGAAGAATACCAGGGGAAAACTTAAAAAAAAATTAGAAAAAAAATCAGGAATTTCCAGAATCAAGTTGTGTAGGTTGATTTGGTCTATATGTGTGCACATGATGACACTCATTAGATTAATAATCAGACTTTTTTCTAAACAATGTGCACAGATGGTGCACATAAAACATTAGTTGTTTATTCTTCTTCACTTCAGCACACATATTCTGCATTATTTACTGTATAAACCATACATGCTCTGCTCTCAATATAGAATTCTGTGCATCTCTTCATATCATCTTCTGTGTTCACAGTATCCTCATTTTCTGCCAGGTTAATAAACTTTCCACTTTTCTGGACAGCACTTAGAAAGCCAGATGATCTTATTCTGATCTTCTGGATAAGTAGCTGAGCCACAGAGCGTAAACCCAGCATTTCTCAGTGCAACTGTTTAATCTCATATCCAGTATAAGAAATCAGTTCCACAAACTTTGGTGCTCTAGAGCTCTGGAGCATACACCCTTATCTTCAAAGGCCAAGTTAGTTTTGGTTACTGCAAGGGCTCAGTACCTTCGCAGGATTCATCCCAGATTTGGGAGCTAGAAGGAACAGGAGTGTTTGTCCCTCTGTGATGCTGAACAGACGGGGTGGAATCTGTTTCTCCAGAAAAGCCCTCAGTAGTTTCGGGTAGTCCCTTCTAGCTTTTCTTGACACCCGTGGCCTGGCCCGTCTGTTTGGGTCCTTCCGCACCAAAAGAATTATAGGACCCATTCCTGACACAAAGGCTGCTCTCGCCGCCTAATTCAGAGGTCTCGCTCCGAAGCAGTGGCATGGCAGAAACAGAGAGCGGCGTCAGCCCTGTGCTACACCACGATCACATCACCGAGGGGCGCTGTTGCCTTTGCTTGAAGCACCAGCCCTGGAAAAGGACGGCTCGGTGTGTAAAGGATCTCCGTCCGTCCCCGGCCCTGGCGCTACTCAAACAAGCTGCCCTACTCCATCAAGACTGCGCTACCCTGATCTCCAGGAGTATGTCAGAATTAGAGAAGTAAAGCCTAGTACTCGGGCTTTTTGCTGAGATTACCTCTCACTAACAGCTGTGAAATTGCCGCCGAGAGTTATCCACCGGGGACTAACACAGACCAAGTCATTTTGCAATCAGTGAGTACACGGTATGATTCAACCGATCTGAATAAAGGTGGAGGTAGCAAACAATATCTCATTTCCAGGCTCTCATACGTTCATTTCTCAAAGAGACACCAAACCTTGAATTAAAAAAAAAGAAAAAAACAGAAACAAACAAACAAACAAACAAAAAAAACCAAACCAAAAAAACCTGCTTTATCTATATAATTTCAAACACTTTCCATGAATGCTGCAGACAACTTCAGGAATCAGATCTTGATCTTGCTTGCTGTGATTGTAGAGTGAGAAAAACACCAGTAGCTTCAACAAATTTTTATTAGATTAGTTCCATTTGTGCTGAACTACCACAAAACTGTTTTAGCCTTGGAACTGGCAGCTTAGTTACATGACTGTGAAGGTCCTGGTCACTACACCAGAAACAAGATTACAGAAGGCTTTTCCATTTAATGGCATTTCTGCCAGTTTGTACTGCTGGCATGAATATTCTTTTAAAATATCTCTCTGAAGGCAATTAAGGAAAACAAAAAAAAATTAAGGAGAATAAAGAGACTGTCATTAGTAATCCAAGAAGGGTTTCATTTCTGAGAAAGGATTAACAATGAAGACAAAGAGCAGAATGAGAAAGCAATTGCTGTTGTCATTATCAGCATTTTCTTCAAATTAAGTTGGCAAGTCTTGTATTCAGTGTGCAATATTCATTGTGGATTGGCATTTGAAAAGATTTGTAAGAATTAAAATTAAGTCTTTAGAGCAAAGCAGCAGCAATATGGCCTTGGATTGTGACCTTGGGTAAATTCCACCAGGACTTCAGTACAGCTTTAGCCATGTAATATATCACTTGGTCCTGGGGAGATCCTGTATCTTTTCACTGTTCTACTGATCCCTTAGAGAAAAGTTAAGCACACAAAGTTTTTTGCAGACCAGCCAAAACTTTACTTTCTGCTTTGCAGATCTGTGTAGAAACAACATAGCAAACCTCTGCAAAACTAAATGAGCAGACTGGTTTAGAGTGAAGGAAGCATTAATAATAATATTAGGGTGAAAGAATTGAGCTGGGACTTTCCTTCTTTGCAATTGTGCAGAGCTTCACCATGTAATGGTGAGTCGTGATAGGGGTGGCTGAAGAACCCCAGCTAATTTATATCGTAATGGGATTTGCTTGGTGGGGAGTTCACTCCAGTGGGAGGAATGAAATGTCACTGAACATGTGTGATTTCTAAACAAAAAATAGTAACCAATGCACTATGGTGCAATATTAACATTGTTTCCTTCAGCTCATATCATCAAGCAAGAATCATCAAGGAGATGGGAAATGTCTGGGTGTGGTCTGTACCCATCCTTCATGATCTAAGATACTGCCCCAAAACAATTGGGCTGGTGGCTCCTCAAATCTGCCTTTCCCTGGCTTTGCCACGAGTGCATTGGAATACCTTGATTTCACCTGATGCAGAATGAGAAAACTGCATAAAGCATCCCAGGCTGCGACACTAGTTCAGATCATGCCATCAAGAAACCTGATGTCTTTGTCTCTGTCCTTTAATATCTTCCATCTTTGCTTAGCCAAGGCCACTGTGTTCACAAAACAAAACGAGACCTTGCTATTGTCATTCAGCCTCACAATTGCTCCTTGCAGTGCTTCTCTTGGCATTTCCCACCATTCTTTCGCGTCCTGCATCTCTGCTGCTCCTGCCTCTTTTCTCCTGTGCTTTCCCTGCTTTATCTCCTGCTTTTGTCTGCCGTTCCCCACTGTGCCTCTGTTAATCCTTTTGTTGTGTCCCTCACGTCGGTGCGAGCACCACTCCTCCGTCAGCCTCCTCTGCTCTTCCTGCTTCTTCTCGCTGCGCATCCAGCCACTTCCCCTCGTATATCTGCCGCTCTGCCATGCACAGCTGCTGCTCTTCTCCCCACCTCCACCACTCCCGCTGCTGCTGCTGCTCCAAAAACAGTTTTGACCAGCTCTACTTCCAAACAATGAGGCTTTGACCTCTTTCCCCTGGGAGAAGATTTCACAGCCAAACACGTCTCACTGGCAGGAGCTTTTCCTGATATTCAGCCTGTTTCCTTCTCCCATTGCTCCTACTTAAATCTCTTTATATTGAACTAACAGCTCATGCCCCAGGCTAGGTGTTTTACCCCTCTCGTTCTGCCTGTTGCAGGGAAGGGCTGGATCCAGATAATGTGGCCAAAAGGAACAGGGACACCCTCCTAATATGCAGCGCTGTCTGTCCAAGTAAGCAAGCTCCTGTTGTACCCAGAAGGAGCAGAACAAACACTCTTACCATAATGAAAAATAGGCCGCATGCCTTACAAAAATTCACCAAGGGCCAAATCTTGATCAGTTTTTATTCATCTAAAGGAAAGATACTTGTACGGACAGCTGTGTCAACAGCCTGTGAGCCAGAGGCTGAGTGAATCTGAGCTCCTGAAGGGGAACAGGGAACTGAAATAGGTGAATAAGGCCCAAACAGAGTACATTTGGACATGGGGAGAGAAGTTTGAACCCAGGAGGCAGAGGAGAAAACACTGAGCTCACTCAGAGTGCAAAAGCAGGAGACACTGAGTTTAATTAGTGAAGAAAAAAAAAAAAAAAAAGAAGAAGAAGAAATAAAACAGACCGTATATGGAAGGGAGAGGGGTGGGAGGGGGGTTCAAGCAGCTGGATGTGGGCTGAGGTGCATTAGGTGACCTGCAGTGGGATGACAAGGGCTGAGTAGGGCTAAAGGTGAACGCACCCCCCACATACAGTGAGGTTAACAAATTGTGGAATGACAGAACATAACTGAAGAGACTTGACTTATAAGGGTGAAGACTGCGTTTTAACAAAGTATCAGGGAAGTGCTCAGTCAAAGAGGAGATTAAGACTGATAGTAAAGCTCCACTTAGAGTCTAAGGCAGCCAACAGATGTCTGTAAAACAGCTCCGTGGCTGGTGTGAAACAGAGATGGTCATCTATCCACACAACCACTGAGACTCCTCCTTGCTAGGCTCAACACACATACCAGGGATGGAGAATGCAGTTTTACTGCACAGAGCGAGCCAATTGAACTGCTGAAGAAAGGTGGAGATTTTCTGTTACTTCCTACCCTCCCAGCTGCACCTTCTGGACATTTACTGGGCTCTGGCACTTCTTCATACCTTTCACCTATGGATCTTACTCACTAAACTATCACAAACATAGCCATTTCTTTTTTTCTGATCAATTTTCTGCTGGCTTAGTGAATTGGTGCATAGCAAGGGTTCAGAGAGTACAATATTTAAAGCACAAACCACAGCTGTTCGGGCACAGGATAATGAAGATGAAGGGAAAATGGAGCATTGTTTTTCCTCATCAGAGGCAACATTGAATCTAGCTGAGTGTACACAGCACCATAACCTGAGTGAGCATCTTCCTTTTCTCAGGTGTTTTAAAATGTGCCAACCGATATGTTCCCATTAGCACGTTGTAAGGGCTGCTCATTTTCCTAGTCTAGACAGGCCTTTCAAGCAGACGCGCAGATCTGCCTTCAGGCATTTTGTCAGGGCAATCCTCAAAAGCACCTTTCAGAGGCTCAACAGACAACTTCAAATGGCAATTTGGAATCTTATTCTTGGTGGTTAAAATAGCTTATTTTGGCCAGTCCAAAAGCTAAATTATTAATACCAGATGAATTAACAGCAGAGAAAACTGTTCATTAGAAATGATAATGGCACTGAACACCATAACAGATCCCCTATAGTGTAAATCAACCTGGTCCCATTTATTTAATGAAGCTACAACCGCTTACAGCAGCCAAGGACCTGCCCTAACATTTTCATGCTTTTGCATGTACCTAACATACCATTGCAACCTTCTCCCTCAATTTTTCTGCCATTCTTATAATTTTTCCCTTAGAGGGCTTCTTTAGACATAGCAAAGACTGCTTGGTAATTTTTATGTCTAGCCTCCTATTTCCCTTGCTACTCTCCCACACAGTAATTTGTGTGAGGAAAAGGTAAATCAGAGCCACATGTTCCCTTTATAAGCCCGAGATAAAGGACAGCAGCAATATTGTTTGCTGTGAATTCACTGGGATTAGGCAAAATGCTGTTAACTATGGAGAAGACCACAGTATCAGCATGCTTCCTCTGTTTTGCATGTTATTTGTTGGGGCAAAGTTTCTTCTATCAATGTAAGAGGCAGCTGAGGGTGGTGCATCATGTCCTGGACTTCCTAGGCAGTGGGCCCATTGCCCTCCAACAAGCTGGCACAATTAGATATGCCATACTCAGCAAACCAAACAAGTTGTACCTAGTGAAGGCACTAGCTGAAGGTGTGGAGAACATACAAATATTTTGAAATTCTTGGTTACTCCCATAACAAAAAGAGCCAGACAAAATCAGAGTTTAGTTTGTTAATGAAAAAATAGGAGAGGGGGATTACTTTGAGATTTTTAAGTAAACCGTAAATACTCATGTAAATCTGAAAACGTGACATTTTTATTTTGAAATGCCACCATAGTAGTGTGAAGGTATGTTCTCATCTGTTTTGTCTCCTGTAGTGGAGAGGGAGTTGTGTATCACTTGCATCACTGGTGACATCCCACCAAGGGAGATACAGTCCAGTCAGTTTCTGCATCTCTAGAACAAAGATGGGCATTATTACTGGATCAAAGAAAAACCTCCTTAATTAATATCACATCTAGGGTCTGACAGTCCACCAGGCCACAACACAAAGAAGCATGATCTATTCCAGTAAAGTCAAGAGCATCACTGTGGAATTACACTTGTGCAGACTAGAACTCTTAGTCTTATTCTGGCTGTTTTATCTGTTCTCAGTTACTCGAATTAGCAATTCCCTGACGAATGATTAATCCACCTATCTCCTGAAGTGTGCAAAGCTGACTATTTGAACAGAAATGTAATGCTTCCCACCAGATATTTTTAGGAACTATTTATTTCATGCCGCACTTCCTTAGTTTTGCGTCTATGATGAAGTTACATATGTGCAAAAAAGTGTGTATGTCCTGTGCTCACATCTATTCTGGAAATAAGTTAAATCCACAGATGATTTTAGCATTTCAGGTAATGCTCTTGCACTAGAGCTGCTGGCCAGTGCTTGTTTGTTACACATTTGCTTAAAATCAGTGTTCTTCAGAGTGTTTCAAGAACTAGTTATCAATAACATTTAATGAACACTCAGCAGTCCTGGACTAGTCAATTGTACCACCTGTAGCCACGTGGCTTTAAAGATTACTCTTCTGCCACATTATGAGAGTTGGAAGGGCTTAGGCATTGTTGATACTGGTACTGGAACAATTTTGCCCAAATCAATACAGTTATAATAACCTCAAGCTTAAAGACTTGGGGGATGTTTCCTCCCACTTTATTTTGGGCCCTGAGCCATGCAGTGCTTTCCTGAAACTTCTAGCACTGAATCTCAGCAAATGATACCTCGATGTGTTTGCTTTGAAGACAGAAGAAATTCTTAAATACAGTGGGACCTCTTAATACTTCTATAGGGCACTTCCATCACCTACCATAACTTTGCTCAGAACTATGGTTTGCTGTAGGCCTTGTTTGATGGAAGATGCTGCACCAGAGGTACAAAAACATAAAAATTATCAACATAAATATCCCATTTGCAGCAGAAAACTAACCACAACTGCTGTGTATAACTGCAGCAATATTCCCACCAGCTTGCTGGTGTAAATGAGGATAGGGACACATCAATTTACAGCACAAACTGCTGGGCTATGAACAGAAGGGTGCCAGCACCATCTGCACGGTGCTTACCTGTGCAGCAGTCACCCAGCAGCGCCCAACACAAATGTGAAGTGGCTGCCTTTCCTCCTCCTCCCAGAACCAAACAGTCTCAGGTTACTCCATGCTGGCTGTGGACAGGAGAATGTCTCTGCACTGGAAGTTTCACAAGCTTTGATGATTTAATGTGTCTGTACCCTGAGGACAGGACTAGGTATTCCTGGTTTTCAGTCACAACCTCCCATCTTTTTAAAACTTGCTCAGCTCTTCTGTACTCATTTTGTTTCCACCTTGCTGGCTTAATCCAGGCTTTGGTCAGGTGAGATGGCTCTGGGAAGCTTTCCCACTGTGAGATAGCTACTCCATTACCTCTGTTACTGTACATTTGTTTAATTAATTGCTCATTTTGTTCCTGAGCTGTTGTGCTGGCCCAGTGCACTTACTGTATGCATGAGTGCCTAAAAGGTGACGAGGCTCCTAGGGATGACTCTGTCCCTTTCATTTATTTATGGAAGTTGAGCACATGATCCCTTATAAATTGCAGGCACCGCTTGCTCAGCCTGACTGTAGATAGAGTGCCACAGGCTCCAGCCCCTCTAGCTGGCACTGATGGCAAGCAAGGAAGGCAGCAAGGACCGTGCTGCAGAGAGCAGGACTGATCAGCCCAGATCAGGAAAGCAATTAAACTTTATGTGGCATTTGAACTGTGGACCTGGAGGTGCACAAAATAGCCTTTGGCCACTCTAAGATCTTTTTTTAAGTGCTGTGACTACTTAACAGAGGTAATTGTAAGAGCATAAATCAAGGGTTCTGTTAGTCCTCAAGAGGCAAACATTTATTACAGCAGACTTTAAAATTATTTTGAAGAGTAGAAATGATGAGAATTTACATAGCAAATTACTTATTGTCAACAGGCAGTGTAGCAGAAGCTTCAGCAACAGCAGCTGAGACAAGCAGCCTCATCAGTATATGGGCTTATATTTAAGCACTGAACTATAATGACAGATGTTCCTTCTGGTAGGAATGCTGGCTTGAACAGCCCAAACCAATGATTCTTATCCCTGAGCTGCCTTGGTCAGTCTGGGTCACTATCCAACCCCACAAACAGCTACAGTGAAAAAGGAGGAGGAGGTGGCACACAGTGGGAAGGAGTGAGGGTGTGAGGGCTTGTCTTGGGGTGACTTGAGCCAGCAGTGCTGCTAAAAGCCATCCTTGTCAGACTAGGTACCAGCAGTCTGAAGCCCTGGGATCTTTGCTTCTTTTCTGCCTAGAGACAGCTTTGAAGGTTGCTCAAAGTGTCAAACTGGGTGTTTCCAGGCCCACTTCATCCACCTTCCCCATCTCTGGCGTGTGAGCACGGAGTGTGTACAGTGGGATTTTGTAGGATATGCTGCACCTGTGTAAAACAGAGTCAATAGATGTTTCACTAATGCATACTTGGAGGATGGGATGAGGGAAGGTACAAGCAGTTGTCCTCCACAGTAGGTCTGTGTGTTGAGGGAGTCCACTGAGGCATAAAACCTTCCTTGCCAGGCTACCTCAAGTCTAGTGCAGAGAATTTATTGTCCTGGATCCAGGCCCAAGGAGTGCAGCTCTGGCTCTGCTGCTATTTGAGTAGTCTGGGACCAACAATTTACCTGTAGTTCACTTTTCACCATCTGTTAAACATCTTAAGACAATTGTGCTGAATGTCAAACATGTTGGGTTCTGTATCAGCTGGGTTATAATTAATGAGTGGCTATGATGTGGCTGTTGGAAGACTTCCACAGCAAGTGGAACTTCTTTTATCCACAACTCTGCTCCCCCTAATCATCCTCTGCACTTTCCCTGTGGGTATGTGTAGCTGAATCATTGAGCACTGATCTGGTTTTCCTTGTTCATAAGCACTGCTTTTTTCCAGTACAAAAAGGAGATGCCAAAGAAGGTTGTTGACTTCATGTAATTTCTCTGAGGTGCTCAGATACCGAGTTGCTGCACACACTCTTGATAGATGAGATTAGATAAAGGAATGAGGTCAAATAGCAGTCTTCTGTTACTATCTTCCAGGCAGTGGTGATGGAGCTAATATGATGGGCATCCTGGGAACACCTAAGAAAGACAGGTCACTAGAAGTCAACTAAATAAACCATTTTCTCCTCCTAGAACTGCAACTATGCAGACACTGGATCCCATTCAACTGTCCCCCATCAACATTCAACTCAGCAGTCTGAGTCTCTAAGTACAATTTTTCTGGCTCTTTTTTATTCTTCTTGCAGTGACTGTTAGAAAACTGGATTTAAAAAGAAGTATGTAGCAAAAAACCCAAATTTATAGTTATGAAACTTTAAAAATTCACTAGCAAAAATGATATCCTTTTTTAAAATTAGCACCTATGATTATTCCAATTCCAAGATATTTGATTGGAGAGCTAGAAAACTTGCTAAGTATACTTCTGCTAATGGATTGAACTTGACCATGTTTTGTGAACTAATCCCATGCCTTGGAAAGGCTTGGATATATATTTTGTTCAAATGAATTGATTCCACAGAACACAAGTTGTCAGTAGCCTGTTAACAGTAAGTAAGTTCAGAAGAGTACTGCCCTATTGGGATTTAAGTCTTTATCTCAGCAGTAATACTTGCCATCTAATTTTGATCAATGGTTAGAAAACCATTACTTACTTCCAGGAAAATCTTCACAAAAGCTATCACTGGAATTATTTTTTTTCTGAAATGCTTGGAAGAATTTTTGGGAAAGACATGAGGAAAAGATGAAGAATCTAGTCTTCCAGCATGGATACAAAATATTAGAGAAGCATTTAAAACAATTTCCTTCAGAGACTTCCCGGATCATCCTCCTCCTCTTTCCTCTTCCCCTTGTATTCCCCTTGTTCCCCAGTAAACCTTTGACACCGTCTCCCATGGCATCCTCCTGGATACACTCTCCATGTCTTGGAGAGGTGAACTGCTCATTGGCTTAAGACCTTGCTGGAGAGCCGGGCCTAGAGTGATGGTTAATGGTGCTGTATCCACCTGGTGTCTGGTAAACAGTGGTGATACCCAGGACTCAGCGCTGGGACCAGTCCTGGTTAATATTTTTATCAACCACCTGAATGAGGAGACTGCTTGTCTCCTCAGTCATTTTGCTGGTGACACCAAGCTGGGCAAGAGTGTTCATCTGCTGGAGTGTAGGAAGGCTCTGCAGAGGGATCTGGACAGGCTGGATCACTGGGCTGAGACAAATGGTATGAGGTTCAACAAGCCAACTGCCGTGTTCTGCACTTGGGTCACAGCAAGCCCAGGCAGTGCTAGGCTGGGGGAAGAGAGCCTGGAAAGCTGCCCAGCAGAAAAGCAGCTGGGTGTGCTGGTTGACCCTCTTTGCAGAAGGGGTTGATTACAAAGGCTTCCGCTGCCTTCTTGAAGAAGGACACCACAAACTTCTCTTGGAGTTCCTTCTTCACTGAAGTCTCTCTGATTTGCAGTTTTGCACACAATAGAGGCCATGCCAGCAGCAGAGCAAAGAAACATTCCCCTGCACTGAGCAAGTGCAGTACCAATGTCATTAGTTATTTGATGAAATTGCCAGCCAAGCTGTATGTCTCTAGACTATGACACTTCTGAGGCTGTATTGCTGTCTGTACCATTCAGAGCTGCAGTGCCAAAGAATAAAAATATCTCTAATATCATGTCATCCAGCTCTTTTCAGGGACGCTCAATACTGAACTGAGCAAGAGGAGATTTCTAGAGTATCTCATCTCCTGTGGTATCACAGCTTCAGAAATCCTAAAATCCCTTTCTCTGGAGGAAGCTTCTGGCCATCCTTAGCATCACTGAATGATCCCTTTGTGAACATGTGTCCAGGCCCTGGACCAGTGCCTGGTTTTCAAATCCCATATACTTTGTGCTATGAGGGTTGTTCCTTTCGACCCTGGAGTCTCTGTGCCACCTCGGTCTGAGACTACAGAGGTTTTGGCCAGAAACTTCTCCATTACCTCTCCAGTAAGAGTCAGTTCTTCCGATGAGACCTGGTCTCCAGAAGTTCCCGATGTGGTGGTGTGCATTCCAGATTCCACTTCAATTATTCACACGAGACTGCTCTGTGCTACTTGCTACTCAGACAGCCTCCCTCTCTCACTTTTCTTTTAAATAAGACATGCTCTCCTCTAACCACAGAGAAAGGTCTCAGGAGCTGACATGTATTTACTCTAGGTGGGGTTCTCGATCATACCCTTTTGAAAAGGAAATCTCCTGTATCAGGTGCAACCCCAAAAACAGTTTTAGTGGAGCAGGAAAGACTAGGAAAGACTTTCACCATTTGAATTGAATTGTCAATTAAACAAGAGCAAATCTAGAGGTTTCTGTCCCTCAGACTTTGGGGACCTTGGGGCTTGCATTCAGCTTTGAGGCATTTATTTTCTGTATGTTTCCCATACAGTGTTTTCTGTTTTAAGAACACCAGGGGCCTGTCCTTGTAAAGCTGCTTTTTGTGCTGAAGGATTTGCTGTCCTTGATCCTGAGAATCCAAACCAAACTGTTCCAAGTCTGGTCTTAGGAGTGCTGGTGGTTCCTTGTGACCTGTCAGAAGCACTTTGCTCTTGTGCTCACACACCTCAGAGAAGATCAATGATTGGCATCACTGCACAGGAACCCTGCAAGCAGCAGCCAGCTCTGTACAGCACAGCTGGAGTTATTAAATGTCCAAATGGTTAGACAGAAAGACTTCCTGGACTACTAAAAATTATGTGATAGATTAATTAGAGATGACATTTAGAAAGGATCTTCCATTGTAGTCCCAGAAAGTTTCAGATTTCACCTATAAAAGGGATGCTCTGACTGGCAGCTCAAGGGCCACACTTTGCCCAGAGAAAATTCCTTTGCTTTGCTGGAAATGGGGAACATCTGCTAGTACTGCACGTATGGCCCAGCAGCTGAATGACCCCTGTAGTGCCTGTACATAATCAATTATTAAGAGTCAGGGCCTGCCATTCTTGTGACCACATGACCAGCAAGATGGGTTGTGGGGAGAGGGCTGAAGAGGGATTTAGCCAAGATCACCTGGAAAGGCTCTATTGTCCCACCCATGGCTAGCATGTGTGGGGGAGCACACAGTTTGTTTTACACTAGGCTGCTGGGTCAGACAGGGTCAGCAAGACAGTAGATCACACAGCTTTTAACTGTGTTCAAATCCTACAGAGCTTCGTAGGAGATAGAAGGGCAGGCTGGCATCAGCTGTATCAGTGCTGATAGCACACACTGGCTTTTTTCTGTGTAGTAAGGGATTGTTTGCACTAAGAGCGGCTACTGTACCTAAGCTGGGAAAAATGGTGCATTTTAACACACCAAGCCCAGACACAGTAAGTCCTGTTTTTGCCAAACATCTTCACAGCTGCTTTATAGGCACTTGCTTTTGAGTTCCTAAGCCCCAATTAGATGGCCAACGCCCCAGAGCAGCTGATAGCTGGAATGAGATTCACAGCAGCCAGGGTGCTGAGCAGGGGAATACCAGAGGAAAGCAGGAAGGCTGGGGTGAGTGTGGAGCCTTATTGTTCCCCAGAACTTAAGCATTTGAGTGGCCTTGAGTTAGGTACCTGCTGCTTACAATGGGTATTTATGGCCACTGAGTTATTTCCTAAGAGTAGTCATCCCTTTGGACATGAGTAACTGGCTCATCAGGCACGTACTTGACATTGTAACCAACCTAATCATTAGAGCAAAGCACAAGATAGAGCAGCTGTAACCACTTTCATTCAAAAGCAAGGCTAGACGATGAGAGAGCCACACGCCTCATGTGTCATTGCTGGTGGATAGCTACCACACCGGGAAATGTCAAGAAACAAAGAGGCATCCTTGAATCCTGGTCCTGCTCATCTTCACAGCTTCTGCAAATTCTGTTACGTTAAGCATGGTGTAGCGAGAGCCTGGCAGTGACTCAGAGTGTGTGAAAGCCATCATGCCTAGTGGGCTGTGTCAAGTCCTCATTTATGTCCCTTCCAGGACACTTGTAAGTCATCACACTGTGAACAAAGGCACACATAAGAAAAAATAAACTCTTGGAACAGCTTTTCCTAAATTTCCATCTCTTCAAAGTCTGTGTGTACAGTCAGTCTTGTTTAGGATAAACATGAATAGCACAGACTCATTTGTAACACTCTGTACTCTTTGTAACCCTTTGTACTGCACACCTGCCTGACCACACAACCACATAACCTCCTTGCACCTCCGCTCTGGCCATCTCTGGCTGTTCTAGTTGAATCACAGCACCAGCTTTGCTAACAGTATGTTTTCACTGTGGTTGTGTGAGGGACTATCAGTACCAGCAATACCAAATACCTGGCAGCCAAGAATCAAGCCACAAAAAAAAGCCAGAGTTTGCTTTAAAACTACACTTGTAAGCTGTAATAACTATATAGTAGGATTCATTCTACCTGACTTCTTGCATTTCAGTATTGAGACTTCCTTCCAAGTTTTCTCCTACATCACCATGGTTAGAAATAATATTTTGGTCCATGCTCTGGGTGTGCCAGAAACCACTAGATAGCTAGAGGCTCACAATGGATTGTTTGCATTGACAATGTTGTTCAGCTGTTTATAAGACTATCTGGCATTTAAACCCAGTGCATGAAAAAATCTGAAGTGGGTAGAAAATGCTGTCAGACTGGAATGGTAGCCGACTTTGCAAAGGTGTAAAGTGCAGTGAAGGATGAGTGGTGCCAGCTGCCTGCATGGTCCCTTGCCTGCCATGGACCTCCTGTGTGGCCTTGGGCAAGTCACATGGCTTCCTCGGGCTTCAGTTCCTTATCATTGCAAAATGCAGAGCATCTGCTCACTGCACAGAGGTGCTGGTGAGACACATGCTTCAAGGGAGATGTGATGAGGCAGTTGGGTTTCTAAGATTTATTCTACAGGGTCAAAGCAATAGAGAGCCTCCAAAGTATTGGTTAGCCTCCATTCAGAAATGGAAATTCTTTATCATGTTAAAACTGTTCCAGGAAACCAAGATATTAAGTAAAATACTTCCCTTCCTCCCTCTTCCCCCCCCCCCCAAAAAAAAAAAAGCTACAACTTGATACTGCTAAAACACCTTATAAAATCTCACTTGTCTTTTTCATTAGATTTCCCTTCAGTTTTTGCACTTCAAGGAAACTAGCTCCTCAGGCCTGCAGAGCTGCCTTAATTCAGGTGAGATGTGTTTGTGATGCCTTCAAACAGCCAGTCTGGTCTCGCCACAGAAAAGAGAGGCCAGGCTCTGCCAGTGAGACTCTGCCTCACAAGCCCCAGCTGGGGAAGTAGCTCTGTCTGAGCAGCACCAGGGACCCTGTGCCTCAGGGCACCAATCTGGGTCTGGCTGCCTCGGAGCTCACCTTACCGCCTGTCAGCATCTTTCACTTCTCCCCATGGGTCTGTAACGAAGCCGAGTTACAAACACAATAAAGATGGATCGAAAGTACCATGTTTTGTAATCAACCCTCCAAAACTTTTGTGGGTTAACAACACGGTTCCACTTTTGACTCATCTCTAGAAATGAGCCTCCTTTCTTTCTGCCAAAAAAGGTGACCTGCCAGCCAGTCTGACGCAAGGTAATTTGTCCTGTTTATCTGATGACTTCGATAAGGCATAGAGATTACTGCTCTTCCTTCATCCTGAAGTACCAAGTTGTTTATATGCTGTAATCCAGAGTGGGTTTTTTTACAGTGAGAGCTTGAATGTGACCATAATTTGGACAAAAATCTTGGTTGTAAAACTTAAAAAACACTTTAAATATGTTCGTGGTGTATTTTCTTCCAGCTTGCACATTATCCCTAGTCCTGGCCCCTCTCAGCAGTCACGAGATAAGCTTCGAAGAAACAAGGTTGCTGATTGACGGCTCATTAGAAGTTGCAAGAGCAACAAAAGGGAGCCTGCAGCAGCCGGAGCTCACCCGCCTGCCTGGCTGTGAGGACGCTGGTCAGCACTGGCCTGAGAGGAACAAAGACCGCGGGAGACACTGGAGGAAAACAACATGAAATTTTCATGGTGTGCGAGAAAGGCCAGGTGTAATGGATCAGGGCCAAAGCCTCCCCTGCCCCCACGGCCCCGCCGCATAGATTGACTTTCTATATTTAGGCACTCACGGAGAGCATAGGTTGTGCCACACGGCACGTACACGCGTGCACAAATCCAGGGTACCCTGACTTCTCTATGCCAGACTGAATTTATCTGTCAATCCATTTAGAAATGACGGGCTCCAAGTACGTACAGTGTTAATATCTGTACATATTAGATATCATGGCTCCAGCCTTAGATAAGGTCACACACTGAGCCAAACTCACCCCTGCACTGTAAGCCAGGCGAGGCAAGGAATGAATTTGGCTTAATGTGCCTTCCTGTAGTTATGTTTGTTTTTACAAATCTTGTTTATCCTTCGTGTAAGCATTTCCTCATAGTAAGGAGACTTCTACCAGGCACATGCCAATCCACCTTCAACCCACAAACTGGGGTGTCTGCTTCTTTAGCTTCCCACAGGGGTCTTACAAGCCCCCCGATTCAAGTGCTGAAGGGCACTTGCTCATCAGAGATGCTGGCTGGTGACAGCCTTCCCTCAACCCTCTCAGAGCTAAACACTAGAGACATGTTCATAACAAATGGATGCAAAGAAAATTAGCCTTTGCCCTTTGTATACAGTGTCATCTGACAATAGTTGCAAGTGAGCTTTAGTTAAAATTTTCCAGTGGGATTTTTTTGCTCAAATTCCCTCTTTTCCATGCTGAGGAGAATTCTGTTTGAGGTGTAGGTAGGTGAGCTTGATGTCAAAAATCACATTTTAATTCTAGTCAGCCACTTCCTCAGTAAGCATTCAAAAAAGAACAGTTATCTGCCTTATCTAGTAGTTATCTAACTTCCAGTTATGTGCTTTTCATGAATAGTCAAATACAGGGCTTTAAATTTATCTCTTGTAAGCTTTCATACTTCTACAAATTCACTATGAAAGTGGATCAAAATGCCTGGATCATGCTTTTTGCTTTTTTTTTTTCTTTGCATTTTAATACATTAAATACACACAGAAACTTTTGTAGGATATTCCTAAATGTGGAACACCCAGCAGAAACACTAGACTTGAAGAGAAAATTAGATTGTAGAGGTGGTGTGCAACAAGGCGCCATTAGATTATTTAACATTAGAAACTCACATGCTGCTGGAATTTAGGTAACACTTCTGGTTGTATTAAGACTTTACAGGTTGAGGAGAGCCAGTATTTTGTGAAATGGATAAAATGACACCAAAGACATTATTCTGCCATGGGATTTACTGATAAAACCCAAATCTATTACCTCTGTTCTTCAGTAAGCATAACTTAATATTAGATTTCATAAATTTAGTAGTGTTACATGAGCATAAAATTGGGATAAACACAAATATAACTTGGAGCTTGACTTTAAATTAATAGAATTACTTTTCTTATAACACACAATAACCATTTTCATATCTTTAATATGCTTTCTCTTCAGTTCTTGAAAAGGGTAATGCTTAAAAGCAAATGTTTATTTTAGCAATAGAAAGTTTGAGTCCTGAGCCAGGCAAGGTGATTTGCCTAAGATTGCCTGTAGATTCATTTTGAGCCATCTTTCATTCCTTTGTTCTGCCTTTGGCTCATGCCAGATCTAATTTTGCTTTCACTTAAGAATTGAATTTACTTAGTTAGCTCTTCAGAAAAACTACCAAAGTGTTATCTGCTGTAAACCACAATAAATTACTAAGGATTGAAGCTTGCATACAGAAATCTGCTGATCTCAGTAGAAGTTTGGGAATGGGGAAAGGGAGCTCTGAGGGAATCACCTAGCACGCAGCTATAGCAGAAAGCCTGTAGAAAATTGCTATCGCAGCACAGCCATACGCAAAAAGGCATGAGATGTAACCTTTCTCCTGTATTGTGACCCACCCCTTCCCAAAGTGGCCGCAGTGAATTGAAAGGAAATATTGAAGCAAGCTGCGCATTCCTCAGCCGCAGGGCCGTGTGGGCTTCCTCGGGCCCTGCGCCACACAAAGGCGAGCTCGGCTCTGCGGGGACCCAGCGGTCCCAGGGGGGCCCTGCGCGGGAGCTGCCATATCCCTCCATTGTGATTTCCCCTCGAAAATAGTCCACTGCTTTACAAAAAGCCCAAAACACAATAGTGTGACTCAGCAGTTCGGACCTGCAGGCCACCAAGCCGGCTCTGTAAAGGTGTTGCTTGTGAGGGAAGGAGAGCAGATTCCAGCGCTGCCTGCTTTTGGACCTCACTTTGCCATCAGCCTTGGGTAAAGGTAACTCCTGCCAATGCTGTGCTGAGCTGCCAGGGGGCCACAGACACATTAGCCATGGGAGATGCTGAAAGAACAGGCGTTCAAGGAAAACACACATAGAAATCACACAATTGTCAAATCTGCCCCGTGATTTTGGAAAGCCAGCTGGCATCTCAGACTGATACCACAAATCATTAGGCAGGCAAATGAAACAGCTATCTTGGCTTTGCTGTCAATAAAGTAGGTCAGGCACTGGCTTGCCAGCCTCTCAGTTACCATAACAAAACTATTTGTAACACACTTCGACAACAAAAAGCACCAAAGCTAGAAACTACAGCTAGTAACACTCTGGCCGTGCTGGAGGCCAGTCGCTGGTCCCCTTCCTGAGCAGGAGAGAGCAAGAGAAACACAAATGAAAAATGAGACCAGGTGGTGGTAGAAAGCAGAGACCAGCAGAGCAGCAAAGCAGATGAGAGAAGACAAGAGGGGAGGCAACATCAGCAAATAAGCAGAGAGGTGAAAAAGTAGCAGAAAACTTTAACAAAAGAGAGGGGGAAAAGAATATGAAAGTCGACTTAACCAGAAATAATTCTTCTGGCTAGTCCCAGTAGATGGGGAGTGATGACTTAGGTCAGAAGAGGGGCTGTGCAGCACCAGAGGGGAGCGCAGGGTGTGAACAAACCCACTTCCCCAGGGAGTGAACAAACCAACACACAGTCAGAGAGGCAGGGTGCTGCCTGCCCATCTGCTCACAGCTTTCCCCTGCCCCTTGCCTTGCAGCCACTGAAAGGTGGGATCCAAAGGTGGGATCCACGTCTCTCAGCCACTGCCTGCCTCTGCTCACGCTGGCTTCTCACTTCTCCAGCCTCTCCTCCTGCCATTCCTCTGAAGCCAGCAGTGAGCTTGCTCTCTATGTGAAACGCTCAGGAGAGCTTCTATTGCCTCAAGCTTCTGCACGGTTGCCTGATTGCCTTTCAACCTCCTCACTTTTGTTCCCCACTTGTTTTCCCCCTAAGTTTGCTTCTAATCAGAAGTTTTGGGCAAGATTTTAAAATCTGAGGCAATGCTCAGGTGAGACTTCTGTACTTCATCTGAAAAGCCAACCACTCGGGGTTTGGGACTTTTCAATAAAGCAGTCCTTTGAATCACTGTGCTATTTGTTCAGTTGCAGATTGTTTTTTCAGTGGAATTTTTTTAAGCCATTATGTTTAAGTCTCCCTTTAAAGAGCAGACAACTCTTTTGCTTCACTACTTTTTGGTGGTTTTTTTTTTGTTTGATTGTTACAGACTGCTCCATTTTCACTGAGCACCCCCCAAATTTCTTTTCTTTTTTCTTTTCTTTTCTTTTCTTTTCTTTTCTTTTCTTTTCTTTTCTTTTCTTTTCTTTTCTTTTCTTTTCTTTTCTTTTCTCTTCTTTTTCTTTTCTTTTCTCTTCAAAAATAGATCATTCAAATAATTGGAAGCAAGTAAAGAAACCTGGTCCAGAGAGTTTCATGTTCTATTATGAGTTTTCCACATGTGTCAATCTGCTCTGCCTCTGCAAACCCTCAGCACCCGGCAGGGAGGGAGGATAGGAGTTTGAAGGAAGACAACTTCCCTTTAACAGAATGGACAAAAGTGCTGCTTGCCACCTGCTGGCACCTTTTGAAGGAACTCAGCATGTTTTCCACCACAGAACTGTCCATCTACTGCTGTACACCTGTAGAACCTGAAGCACAAAGCTTTTGAGTGGATCCCCTGCAGTACTGTGTCTTTTGCAGAGCTGGGATGCAGGCATCACCTCACCATTTCCCTGCCCTCTGCAGCTCTTCCCCCCCTGTCTGTCCCAGCATTGGATGACTTGCTGGACTTTGATGAGGTAGCCAAAAGAAATGAAACAAAGATTGTAAAATAGAAATAGCAAACACCTCTCCAGATTTAAGGAGATACTTTACTGTAGTTTTGTAAGAGGATCTCATCTATCTCTTTAATAAGTAAAGAATTTGGGTGACACAGGACCTTCTTGTCTCCAGTGGAGAACATTTTTTTCCCAGGGAACCTGAAGCTCAGTTATTAAAAATGAAAATCTGTCTCAGCCTTTCAACTCTGTTCTTGGAAACACCAGCCCTTAAAAAGGGAAGAGTTAAAAAGGAGCCAAACAGAGGGACCTTCTCCAGATAAAGCTTTCCTGTGATCTTGGTATCGGGACGGACGGTGCCACTCGGCTGCAGAGAGGAGAAAAGGTGAGCTGTGTTGCTTTTCACATATCACAGGAAATGCTGTGTTCCCTCTTTGGAATTGCTGCCCACCTGGAGTGCTGAGCTGCACATGCACAATTAAAACCCAAAGAAAACCCTCTTCCCAAAAGTGCCTTATGCAACTCGCCAGGCTGGTGTGGGAAATGGGTTTTCATGAGCATTAGAGAGATACTGTGATGAACTGGTGAATCATTAGTTGCAAACATTCCTTCAGGAAAATTGTAAAGCATCCTGTTCTGCCAAACTGTTTTCAGACTTGTTTTCCAGGCTTTGACATTTGTCAGGAATTTGTTTGGTTTTTTTCCCACCCAAACTGTAAAGTCTATCCATTCTAGTTGTACCGGCATTTGGAGATGATTTGCCAGTGGATTCACTGAAAGAAGAATAAGGTCCTCAGTTTTATGCTAGTCCTCATAAGTATGCATTAAAATTTACTGCATTTACAATGAATATGGTGAAAACAAAAACTCAAGGCAGCAAAAGGAAATTTTTCTACAGAAAGTAGGATTTTTTTGCCTACATAGCAAACTTAAAATTTTGTGTTTTATAAAAAAGTTTCTAACACAAGGAGAGCATATTAATGTCATTAACTGAAGACAATAAAGACAAGGATCAAAAATTACTTGAAGAATATTCTCTGGGTGGTGAAAAGGGAACACCATAGATTTACATATGAAAATGGAGGGTCTGAATTTGCAAACAACAGTGTCCCTAGACAGACTCTTCTAAAACGTATTCTGAGCTGACTGAATATTCAATGTCCTGTAAACCCTTTAAGATAGGAAAACTTGCAATTGGAGAAAAAATTATATTTTTCTATTCTATATTTTTAATGTTTATCTTTCTTTTCATATATTTAAATAGGTAACAATGTGAAGTACTCAGCAGCTTCTAGCACTAGATCTTCCTTTTGAGCTATTGATAGAATTAGCAATTCTGGTTTTATACTCACTTTTACTTTCTAGCTTCAGTTTTAATTTTATTGCATCTAGGACTTAATGCTCCAGTGTGCTGAACACCCTGAATGGTCCTGTAATGCAACATAAACAGTCAGCACTAGGGGTCAAATTTCTCTGCTTTACCATCTCATTTAGGATGGCTGAGTGCTACTTTTCCACTATTTTCTATCCAAATATGAATGATTTTGAGGTCAAATCTCAATAAATAACACTGAACACTTATCAAAATAAATGAATTCTCTGCTGGCTCCAGCCAAAGGTCCACACAGCACAACACACAGTCTCTGGCAGTTAGTTGTTTGCCAAAACACGTGACACACGTAAATGTGATGTTCCTCTTCTGCACGATGACAACAATTCAACAACATCTACAGGATGGCAATATCTGTATGGGGATTGTGCACAACGTATTTTGTTAGGACCTGACACTGCAAGGACTTCTCTGTTTGATGACCTGTGAGTAGCACTGAGAATAATGAAATAGCTGAGAATCTCAAATCTGTGTATGTGCCCCAAGATAGGAACAAACACTGTCATTAGTTTTAAAATAAATGGAAGAAATAGATTTGGGAGTTTTTAAAGAATGTAATAAAAATGTGTCCCTTAGGTATTTTAAATTTGGGATTCCAAAAGAATTTTCCACCCTAGCTGACTTGCACTGGCACAGGTTGGTAAGGGAGGTAATGGAGTCTCCATCCCTGGAAATAGTCTGAAGGCATCTGGACATGGTGTAGGTGTAGGTGGCCTTGCCCGAGCAGTGGGGTTGGACCAGATTATCTCCAGGGGCCCCTTCTACCTCAGCAGTTTTGCAGTTCTGTGATAACCGAGCTCCAAAATCAAATAGTCTCAACCAGGCAGGGAACCCTGGCAGGCAGTGAAGTGTGGTGTCAAACCCCAAGCTTACACATTACCCAGCTGCGACATTTAGCAGCACCATAACTTTTCATGCAGTGAGATAAAGACCTGATTCTGCCCTGCCCTGAGTATATCTGGTGAGTCCTGAGTATAGTCAGTGTTCACTACCAATCACAGTCAAAAACGTTCTTGATCTTACCCTCTGAAGTCAGTTTGTCTTTGCAAGGAGTGGATCAGGCCTTTACAAAATGAGGCTGCAACTCTGTAAAGATCAGATACAGATTTTCCTTTAATATAGCCCTGATGAAATCCCAATAGTGGAGTCAAACATCTGAGGAAGTTTATGCTGCAGGAGTTAGTCCAGAATCCAAGAAAGGAATATGATGAAGAAGTCATAAGAATGAGATGGAAAAAAGCAGGAGAGAGTGCACAGGAGGACAGAGTTAGGAGGGAAAACATGGGCAATGGAAGAGACCCAGAGATGTGAACAAATGCTGTTGTTTGGTCTCTTCTTTTTTTTTTTTTTTAAAAAAAAAAAAGGGAAGAGAAATCTTCTTCGGAACTTTCCCCTACATTATTAGCAGGCAGAAGAAATTCTATCCTGTGCAAAATCTCTGTAGAATTGGACAATTTCTTAGAGAACATGAAAGTGTATAGCAAGTGTTTATGAGAGGAGGAAGGAAGAAAAGAAAAGAAAAGAAAAGAAAAGAAAAGAAAAGAAAAGAAAAGAAAAGAAAAGAAAAGAAAAGAAAAGAAAAGAAAAGAAAAGAAAAGAAAAGAAAAGAAAAGAAAAGAAAAGAAAAATTCAGGCTGACTCCAGCATACAAGAGCACGTTCAGTAACACACAGAAAGGCAGAAACCTCAAGCATGGTTGTCAGTGTTTCCCTCAGCCCAATGTCTCTAAGGCATGGTTGAATTTGCACGGCTGGCTGTAGAAAGGCTATATGCAAAATGCAAACTCCTGTATTCAGTGTTTGCAGTAGGAGTCAGAGCACCCCAAGAGAGGGTGAAGCATTTTCCCAATCCAATGACATTACCTGGGGAGAAAAAGTGTGCCTCAGTTTTGGTTTCAGAAAAGCAAGAAGGAGTAACCTTGGCAGGCTGCCTTAAAATTTGCTCCCTTCGGAAGAAAACCCCAACAGCAATATCCTCTCACTTTCACTTATAGACAGCAAGCGATCCTGTTCTCACACACACTGACTGAAGTGTGCAGCACTTTCTCCTACCAGCACTGGGTGCTGAACACAGGGAGCCCTTCCATCAGGACGCAGGCCAGCTTTCCCCCAGAGTCTGGCTTATGTGAGAAATAAACAGGGAGGGTCAAACATGAAATTCAAGACTTTTTTTCTGCCTCACACAACAACAAAGTGTGGCAGAACACATTTAGTAAAGCCACTGATATGTGTCAGGGCAGAAGACACTGTTTTCCACTCCTTTGCACTCAGACTGAGCCCCCTGAAAAATCGCCCCATTGACCAAATGTTTTTAAGATAACAAAATAAATAGAATCAACCCCAAATGTTTTTCTTGTTCATCCTTTGCTTTATGATCCATGAGACTACCCTTAATTTCCCTATTCCAACCATGAGAGCTACAAAAATAGAAAAATAGAAATGAAAACTGAGCTCATCAGACAAGACTACCCCCACCAAAGTCAAGTTGGCCCTGTGTGGGTTTCGGAGCCCACCCAGGCAGAGCAGCTTGCAAGGCCCGTGCCTAAGATCACAATGTACTCAGCAATTACAGCACAATGCTGACAATAGCATTTTGTCAGTAAAATAAGAAATAGTTGTGAAGACATGCGAGGAATATGTAGGGAGAGATAACTAAATAAAAGAAGCAATTTTGTTCACTATTCTTTTGAGCAGTAGAGCAGGCTGACAGAAAGGTTATAGGATGGCACAGTATTTCCATCCACAGATGTCACAGGGACACTGCTGCACGTGATTTAAGATTAATCTCTTGAATCAAAATGTCACCATGTACACTAATAAGCAAAAACTCTCTGGCAGAGAATCCGTCCCTTGGGCTCCTGTTCCCAGGTAAGAAGCTTGTCTCCGTACTACTGTAGAAACTCTCTCAGCTGAGTGCAGCAAGGTTGGTGGTATAACTTGCCCCTGGTTCACAATTTTCCATTTCAGACTCGCTGTCTCTGTCTTGGTTTCGGTCTATTTACTCGGAGCCATTTCTTAACAATGTCTAATTTCCTCAAGGAATCCCTCTGAGTCCCCTCTCTTAGAAATGCTGCCATATCTTTTTTTTAATCACTGAAAGGCACAAATATCCTTCCTGAGCCCTCTTACCGTCCAGCCTGATTATACACATAGATTTCAGTTTCCATACATTTTCTACACAGTAGGAGTTCCCAAAATGCAGCCTCTGGGGATATAAAGTGTGGCCCCAACTGCAGCTCAATGAGATGAAAACAAAGCCGATCAGGTACTGTTCTTACTGTTAATGAGCCTAACCAGCAGGCAGTTATTACTCAGTCTGGAGGACATAAGTGGTTGGAATCATAGCACATTCATTTTTTATTTATAATGATACACATTCAAATTAGAAGTAGCCCTCCAGCAGCTGGCATTTTGCCAGGGTCTGACCATCAATGTGATAAAATTTGACTATCTCGAAGATACAGAATGCCTTTTGTTGCCTTTTGGTTTTTTTAATATCAATCTCCTCTTCTACTACTCACAATTCCCTTGACTATCCAAAGTGAACAATGAGGCTTAATTACTTTAGGAACCTTGTCCCTTACCAAAAATGAAAGAAAAGAGCATTTTTTCTTTCTTACTTGATGGTGAGGTACAAGTCAAACATGATCTGACCTCCTCGTAAATAAGTAGACTCAAGCCTTCTGGCAAATAAGAGTTGAAATGAACACTTGGACAAGAACCACAAAGAAATGGGTTTTTGGAGACAATGAACATTATTAGCCTGTTAATCTATTAATGGCAACTGTAAATACCTCACTCAAAATCATAGTGACTCTGCAACATTTAACTGGAGAGGCTCTGTGAGCCTGCCCAGGACAATGTGATACAAAGAAAATGTAGTAATTTGCCTCACCTTGCTAGCCTTCGGTTTGCAATCTAACCCCTCCCCCGAGTTTAAGTTACAAACCTAAGTAACTGTGTGGCAGACCTGACAGCAACTAACATTACTCAGCTGCCAGCTGGGTTAAAAAACCTCCCTTCCAAGCGATCTTGTTACGTCGGTTTTAAAAACAGCCTGACAGGGTGTTGCTCTGCGCCAAGGAGCTGGGTCCTGACTCACTTAACATGGTGAGATTTTGCCACTGATTACAGGGGGACCTGATAAATCATTGGCAGAGTAAAGATAAATGCACCGAGCTGTTGTTTGCAGCATGAGGGTTGGGGTTTTTAGTCTAATCTCATCGAGGGGGCTTCACAGAAAGCGCTATAAAGAAATCATCCTTATTAGTTTAATTTAGCCCTGTGCAGTCCTGTAGTCGTACTCATCTACAGGAGAGAGCGCAACACACTGCGAAGAACTCCTAGACCCTCACACCTCAGCGGTCAGACTTTACAAGTCACGAAGAACTTTCTAAGTCATTTAAAGCTGAAAAATCAAAGTTTTGCTGGAAATCAACTACCTGGAGTCTCACTCCCATCAGATTTTAAAGCCAGCCCAGCGCGGCTGTGGCTCAGCTCCGGCTGGGGTTGCCTCGGAGCATTCCGAGCGCGGCGGCAGGCTGCGGTGCGGGCAGCGCGTCCCGCTGAGGGCTGACAGGCACCGAGCGCTCGCGGCTCCCACCTGGAGCGGGCCGGAGCGGGCCCGCCCCGCCCCCGCCTCTGCCGCGCGCCGGCCCCGCCCTTCTCCACCCATTGGCTGGCGGGCGGGGGCGGGGCGGGGCGCGGCGGGGGCGGGGCTGCCGTCAGCTGTTCGCGGCGCGCCCGCCGGCGCCGGCCGCAGTTTGGCGGTGCGGAGGCTGCGGCGGCGGCGGCTCCTCCCGGGGCGCCCCGTCCCCGAGGGACGCCCGTCCCGCTTCTCGGTGAGTGCCCGGGAAGCGCCTTCGCCACTGGGGGCCGGCCGCTCTGTGCCAGGTTGCCGTTGAGGGCGGTGCCGAGGCCGGGCGCAATCGTGACAGGGAAGGGGGTTCGCCTCGGGGCAGCCCCGGCCCGGCCGGTCCTGCCCGGAGTCCCGCGCCAGCTGGGGAGCGGGAAGAAAGAGGGAGAGTGCGGGCGAGGAATGAGCTTGGGGGGGGGTTAAGAAAGCAGCTGATTCGCTGATGTAGGAGATGGCTGATTCCACAGCCAGCGCTGCCCCTCCCGGGCCGCCCCGCCGAGCTCGGGAGTCTCGTCCCACGGCGCTGCCCGGAGAAGCCGCGTTAAACCTCTTGGCCGGGGCCACATCTGCGGGGCTAGAGTCCAGGCGGGGAAGAGTTAAAGGCGGCCAGCGGTGGCGAAGCGAGGCCGGCCAGCTTTGTTTTGGGACGCTGGCACGCACGTGTGCGCTGAGACCTCCCTCCGCTCCCGGCCCGCCGCCTGTCAGCGCGGGCGTGCGGCTGCCCCGGCCCGCGGCTGTCGCCGCTGGCTTGTGGAAGGAAGTGCCGTGGGTAGGACACGGCACCGGAGACGCGGGAGCTGCCCGGGCAAAGACCCGTAGCCCGAGCTGTCCGGTGGCTCCCAGCGTGAGCTGCGTTTGGAGGTTGTAGGACGAGCTGCCCTTCGCGCTGCCTCGGCATTCTCTGAAAAGCTCTGCAAAAGGATCGGACCGTATTGCAGGAGGTCGAGTTAAACTTCTTGCTCTTTAAACCCTCTTTTGCTCTGTGCCTTTGCTGCACTTTCCTTGAGGAATGCCCGTGTCCCAGCGAGGCTGACAGATGAGATCTGGCAAACTTTCCTGCAAAGACAAAATACATTCCTGCCTGCCTCTCTGTCAGGTGACTGATCCAGCAGAAGAGCTGGCAAGGAGATCGTCCATGCCTGCCTCTTGGGGCCCATAACTCCTTTCAGTGTGCTACTTTAAGCCATGGATGAGAATGTTATGAGTGCTCTGCCACTGTTGTCATCCAGCAGAGTTGCATCCAGCTGTGGGGCTGGTACCTGTTCTGCTCTGCAGAAACTTCTTTGGGATTTGTGGCTCAATTGAGTGAACTGCTGAGATGCAGCAACTTAAGTAGCCATAGTGCCTCCAAGCCAGAGCTCTGCAGAAACAGTTCTTGCACTGCTTGGTCCTGTTGTCTCTTAGTGTGCTGGTGTCTGGAGTGCTGCTCACCTGGGGGGAAGATGGGAGCACCAAGGGCAGCGCTGAACACATCCTTATAAAATTATTATTAATGTCTCCTTCAGGCCTGAAATTCCTCTTGCTAGTCTTCCATTCTGTTAAATGCTTCGCAAACCAGAGCAAAGGAAGAGACATGAAGAGTTGAATTTCACTGCCTTGTTTGGAACTGGGTGGAAATCCTGGAGATGGATCTCTTAGGAGTCTGTCTTCCAATTGGGTTAGATGCACAGGTAACAGTAAAGGGACTTGTGGCATTTTTGGTAATACTGCTTCTAATTGCTTTATGTTTGCAAAGAGCTCTGAAATAGTGATTTAGGGTTCATGGGGGTTTTTCCCCTCTACCATCTTTGTTCAGCTTTGTGCTGTGACGGAGCTCAGGAGTGTTTACTGTGGCAACTACAGAAATCCCGCTTTAAACACTGACACCAGCCATGTTGTTCTTTTGTAGTAGGATGAACCATTGCACTAACAGTGCATGTAGGCTTGAGGGTAAGAGGGATAAGGAAGTGACTACATTGCCAGGTTTGGGACATGTCTTAAGCTGAGCTGAGGGGAGAAATGAGAAGTTGAAAGCTGGCCCTCATAGGGAGAAGTAATGGAGAGCTTCACAGAAGTGGCTTTGACAACTCTTTAAGTTTTGCAACCACTGGGGTTTCTTAAAAATCTGGCCTTGCAGCCTTATGATTCCAAGAGCTTTTCTTCATCAATAAGAAATAGGTGGGAAAAAGTGAATGGGATATACCATAAAGTTCAAGTATGGCAGGCCAAAACAAAGCAGACCCCAAAGAAGCTCACTGGCCATGGACCTATTAGAAGAATTTGGGTTGCTTCTTAAAATGTCTTTTCAGTTTCTGTGTGCTGAGGTTGCGGGCTGGCTCTCTACTTGTGAGCAGGTGTGGAATTGGAGCTGTGGACTTATACACGTGTGAACTTTGTCTCTCTCTGGCCCAGCAGCTGAGGACTTTCTCCAAAGCCTTAACCTTCACAACAGGTCGCTCACCTCTCCTGTCCATGCAGATGGGCAGCACTGGGAAGTGGGGAAGAGGGAAGTGTGGTAAAATTGGTTGTGTTTTACTGTTGGAGCAGAAGGCATTCTCTCCTGGACAACATTCTTGCTGTGTCTTAGCTGTTTCCTCAAATGTCCCTTTATTGCAGGAGCAATGGATCGCCCCAACTACCTGGAAGAGGACTATTCTAGCCTGGATGGGCTGGACGATGACGTGTTTCACTCTGATGACTTTGGACTTGCAGGTCAGCCTGGTGAGATGACTGCAACTGGCTTTTTCACACAGAACCAGTCCTACAGCTGCCTTCTGGGGAGGTTTCAACTATTCCCCCTCACACACTGCTGTGGTCCCGGTATCAGGCATCCTGAGCAGCAGGACAAGGCAACTCAAACACTCAGCCCATCCTCTTCCAGTCAGGATGTTATGTTGCCTTGTGGAGTCACTGAAGAGCCACGGAGACTCTTCTATGGTAAGAGCACTCCAGTGTCACTAGCTTTGCAGCAAAGAAACTGTCCCTTTAGCACTTCCCCAGTCAAGCAAGGTCTCTTTCATTAGGGTGTTTTATTAAAGGACTGAAATTATTTTGCTTTAGTCCTACTCCCTCAAGAAAGACAACTTGTATTTTCTTACCCTTGCTTGTCCACTGCAGGAACCAGACACTTGCTCATCGCTTCTGCTGTCTTTGATATTCCCTCTTTCTCTCTTTGGCTTTATTCTATCACATTTGATTTTACTCCTAGACGTCTAAATGTTCACTGTACTTCATATCTTACAATTTGCCTACATTTTTAACTACTAATAGTCTGTCTCATCCACATAGGAAGTGGAAACTCCTAGAAGTTTTCAGTGGAGAGAAGAAGATCCAAAAAGTTACAGCTTTTAGGCTCTTCACTGGAGATAAAGTTGCTGAATAAGTAGCATGTCCATCCAGTATTTTACTAGTAACTGATGGGTTACCACTTAGCTTTGTGTATCCAATTCAGCTTTAATTCAAATCACTAAAATCACTAAATGACAGAAAACTGAGAAAAGACTGACACAAAAGATACTTCTACCTTTGAGGGGAGACAACTTGAGGCAGAGATCCTGTAAAACTGCAAAACTGTCTTTAAAAAAAATCCCAAGCTACAGCATTTGGCTGAGCTGTAAACAAACAAAATGATTCAATTTTAAGATCTTCCCACTCATTTGACTATGGGAATCAACACAATGCTCTGTTTAATCAATACAAGTTTATTTGAAAGCTGGGTAAATCTTTTACTGCACTGTGTTACAGTATATAGTCATTGTTTGGCCTTCAGGACCTAGACTTTAAAAGTAAAAATGTAGGACTATGTACAGCTCTTTCCTCCATGAAGTGTACTGAGCAGAAAAAATAATCTTTGCACTGGAAGAATGACTCTTCTGATCTGTTTTGTAGGGAGTGCTGGTTACCGTTTACATGTCCCTCCAGCTGGCTTTGTGTTGGATCCGCACCTCCAGGAGGAACCTCAGGAAGGTCAGCGGGAAGCACGTGCTGAGGTGCAGATTGCACGGAAGTTGCAGTGCATTGCCGACCAGTTCCACCGGCTCCACATACAGAGGGTAGGGTGTCTCTGGAGGGGAAAGTGGGGGTTTACCTGTCCAAGAGTGCTACTCTGAAGACTGGCTCCAGCCATCAGCTAAGCGAACTGCTGTTTAAGACAGCAGACTGCCAGCAGTCTGATAAAATGGCAGGAGTATCCTGATGGATTTTGCTTATGCTAGATTGCTTGCTCTTCCTAAAGACTGGCAGGGGGAGGGAAGAGAATATGAAGGAATATGAATATGAATATGCGTATTTACTGCCCGAGAAGGGAGCTCTTCTGTGTTAGCTGCTGCTATTCCAGCTCTTCCTGTTCATCAGCAGTGGGGCTTGAGGCTTTTCCCAGGGATCTTCCTCTTGCTTTTTATTACAGCTTTTACTCTTCTCCGTTCTCCTCACAACCAGCACCTTCTTTTCTGTGGAACATGTAGCCATCAGTGGCTTATGTCAGCTCCTTGTCTTGGAGATAACAAGCCTGGAGTCTGTTCTGACACCCCTTGTTGTCTAACGGTAGTTCTCCGTAATGTTGTAAAGAATATTTAGATCATGCTAGACTTGCTAGCAGCTACTAGTAAGACAGTTGTAGCTAGTGTCTCAGACTTGTGACTAACTTCCTCACCACAAAATACACCTGTAAGATGCTATCAGGTCTGAAAAACACACTCCAGAATCTTGGTTTCTTAAAAAAAAAAAAACCAACAAAACAAAACAAAAAGGAAACAAAACAAAACCCAAACAGTGCTGTTCAAAGAAACAAAATAACCATTATCCCCAGAACCCTTGATTCTTTCTTCCTTGCTCTCCTTCCCCTTTGAGGAGAGATAAAATGGAAATCTCAGCCCATACAGAGATGGTTAGAGGTGGCAGAAGCTTGGCAGTAGGCAGCAGTTTGCCACTTCTATGGAAGCCCAACAAGGAGGGTGTGCATCTGCTTGTATATGAAGAAATTTTGGCGACTTCAGAAAGGCACAGAAAGTTTATCCTACTCCAAGTGAGTTTGGCCTCTGTTAACTGTGGGATCGTTTGCAGCCCTTCTCAAAGGTAAGTGAGGATCTCTGTCCGGGTCAGAGAGTGTGGCTTGTGGCTGGGCAAAAGCTTGGTCCTATCTGTGTCACCTGAGAGATGAGGAAATTCTGGGACTCCTCATCTCCTAATAGGTGGATGATTAAAGAAGGAAAAGGAGGATTAGCCTGTAGAAATGTAGATGGGGCTATGAATGTCATTTAGCAGACTGCAGGAATAAAGAGCTACCACGAGATTTTGAACGTGTTGTTTGTGGTTGAATGGGGTTTTCCCCGGTGGCGCCTTTTCGCCAGCGTTAGCTGCAGGCCCCGCTCTCTCGCCAGGCTGTCTCACAGGAAAGGGAAGGTTTAACCAACTTGGCAGAGGAGCCCTGCACCGAACTGGTGGAACTGGTTGTAACTTGACCCCTTTCATCTGGGGGGAGTGTCCCTATCTGATGCCCGAGCCTTGGAAACGCGTCCCGGAGCGCCCACCCGCCCCAGCCCCACTAGGGCAGGGGGGGTCGGGCTCCCGGTGCCCGGCCGCGGCTCCCGGTGCCGGCCCGGCCGCGCAGCCCCGGCCGGCGGCCAGCCCGGCGTGTGGAGCCGTAGTAAACAAAGGCGTCCGGCTGTGCTGGGCGGCGCGGCCCGGCCCGGCCCGGCCCCCGGGGCCCGCCAGAGGAGGGGCTCCGCGCTCTTTGTTTGAACTGGAACAGCAACAAGTTGTAAAGGGGACGGGAGCGGGGGCCTTCGGCAATTTAAATTTGAAAACAAAACGGGGAAAAAACACCAAAACCAAACCAACTCGAAAACTTAACCCGAGGACAAGAGTAGTTCAGCCAGTGGTTATCCACTGCCTGACCCTGGGACAGGCCTTGGCATTTGGGTCTGCCGAGGGATTCTTTCTTGTTTGTTAGGGAAACTGAGTATTGAGCCACATATTGGTGTCCAAAGCACTGATCCCTGTGGAGTATTTGGTTGTCATGCCCAATCCCTTCCCTCCCGGTCTTGCATGGAGGATTTCCTTTGGCTTTTGGCATGAATCCCCCGTGGAGAACCCCTCTGTCCTGTGTGCAATGACTCTGCCCTGCCCGAAGCTGAAGGAGCAGGCGGTCTGCCCTGAGACACGTGAGCAGTTTGCAATGTGCTGTGGTTTGGAAGGGGCAGTCTCTGAGGCATGGAAAACTGGGCTGTCATTTATCTTGCTGTGAAACTAACCCCTGATTTGAAAACCCCATTTCAGCTTGTCTCAAACATTTGGTCAAAACCAACTTTCCAGAGTGGGGTCTTGAATCAGATTTAGAATACCACAAAGTTAGTCACACCAGTGTGGTCTTATGAAGTCCTGAAAGAGAGCGAGCTTGGTGTTCAACAAGCTGTGCCTGTTTTCAGAGCCTACAAAACATTTATCTGTGAACCTGTGAAAAGAAAATGTGTGTGCCCTTTCAGTGGAAGTTAGGAAAGACTTTTAGCATTGGAATGGTGCATCCAGCTAGCTCAAGAGCTGCCTTCTCATGGCTCTTGACTTCTGTGAGACTCTCCAGCAGTTCAGGTATGGCCCCCATTCTGCTGCTGCAGCAGCAAGGCTGTGTTGACACAAAGGCTGCTGGTTAATGTACATCCCTGGCTGAGAGAGAAACTGAGCAGGCAGTTGCTGCTGAGGCTGACATCACTGAGTTGTCATTGGACTCTGCTTGCATGCATGGTCTAACCCCATCCTACACTTGGAGCCCCGGAGAGTCATTGTTATCTCTTCTCTGGGCTTCTGGAGCTAAATGGTATTTATTCTGTGGTTCTTGGCTATACAAAAGATTTTTGGGTATGCATCTAGTAAGAATAAGAAAATTGGCCGCACCTATGCTTGCTTTTGGCATGAAAATCACTTTCAGAGTTTCATTTCCTATTAATATGTTAAACAGAAAACAGTAATTTAAAACCTGGCTAGTTCATCCTTAGAACAGTGCTAGAGCAATAACACAGCATTCTCTAGAACTCCATGTCTTTCATCTCCTTAAGATGCTGGATTTCTTGTAAGAAGACCTGCGCAATGCTCTGTGTTCCTAAATAGCAGAGTCTGCTACAGGTTGATCTAGATTGGAAGGGCTCTGGAGAATGACATGAGACCTATATAGATGTGTTTTCTTGAGTTCTTTACTGTCTCTTACTTGATTGAGGCTGTGTAGCTTCTAGCAGACTTCGCTATTTTATTTTTTCCACTGGAAAACAAAGGTAGAGGCAAGCCATGCTTTCTGCAAGAGAAGCCACCTCCTCCTTGGTTTGAAGCAAGTGTGTCTTTGCTATGGAATCGGTGAACTGCGGCTGTAGCGCAGCCTGTGGCTGAACTTCAAGAGCGTGCTCTGATGTTATGGAGAACAGAGCTGAGCTTATGGGACCTGTTGGTTGGTTGGCTGGGATGTGCTTCCCACAAGTGCTTGGGCTCTGCTTCAGGTCCCGAGTGCACTAGGGTTCCCTTGCCTTGAGGAGGGGCTTTGACCTGTGCTGAATGGAGAGTGTATTTCATGACATGAGGGGTTGTTAGGTGGGATGTGAGTACACAACCAGGAATGGCGGCAGCAGCAAAGCCACCCCAGAGGAGCAGGGGGTTATCCAGTGGTGGGGTGGATGACACTGTATATCAGGATCACACCCCTTCAGTCTGACGGGCTCCAATGAGGCACTGGAACGCTACAGCTTTTTCCAAAAAAAATAACTCTTTTAAAGCAGGCTGCAGCTTTGAGGGGACTGCTTTTATCATATTTCTTCTTCATGGAGATAAGATCACTTCATAGGGGATAAAATTGTCTCTTTAAGAGCCAAGGAGTGGTAGCCTTGAACAGTTCTGGGCTCAGGTCCAAGCAGAGCCACTGACTTGCTGTATGACCTCAGACAAGTCTCTTGACCTCCTTGTGCTTCAGTCAACCCATCTGGAAAGCTCAGTTTAAAAAAAGCCGAGCCTCAATGAGAACCAGATGCTGAATCAGAACTGAGCTTTCTTGAGTAAATAAGTGCATTACAAACAACAACAAAGTCCCTTTCCAACACATCAGGAATCCTGCAGTTGATTTAGATATGCTGACCATGCTCAAAAATCCTCTGTGGATCTAGCTATAGAAAACTTTGTTTCTCTGAATTCCCCAGTTGCTTCAGCAAGTAAGTCTTAACCATCACTACAGCAGGGTTCAGCAGCCCATGGAACACAAATGCCTGCATCCACACTGGCTGTGGGCAGCCAGCTAGGCATGTACCTGTTTGCCTCAAGCTAATGACACTGAAAATGTCCAGAAGGAAATGTTATTTTCCTTTGAAAGTGAAACGTGTTATGTTTTGCATACTTCTTCCTGTCTGTCTCGTAAGAGTTATCAAGGCCTCCTCTGAGACACTTCTACTTATGCAACAGGGGGCCTGCATCGCTTGTCGGAAAGTGATGCGAGAGAATGAGTACATGGGTACATGTGCATCATTCATCCCAAACTCCATCAGGCTTTTTTCATTATTAAGGACATTCAGGACATTTTTTAACAGTTGCCTTTTTTACAATGGAATTGTTTGCAGGAATCTGTTCTTTATGATGACCTTATATTTTAGGAAAAATGTTTAGGAAATCTTCCTAATAATAATGCAAATATTCAGACTGTCCTGCAGATAAGCCTGTAGCACCAGCAGCTCCATACTTCATTTGTACCTACAGTCTCTTTGAGACCTGGGGTACGTGTTTTCGTTCCTCTGTTTTTTGAGTAGGTCAGTGTGTTTCAGGATCTTCCCTGCTGGCTGGTCCTTGCTGCTGCTGTGCACAGCAGTGGGTCACCTCTTCAGCTCTGCTTTCTGTGCATTGTCCACTGGTGCAGGACTCAAATCTCCAGCTGAGGATGCACAAACATGGTGGGGGAGTGAACTCCTGAAGTGAGTGAGCCCAATTTAAAGGGCAGGGGATAGGGTGGGTATGAGCTTGGGAAGCTTGAGATGTAAAACGAAGTTCTTTCAGGGCTATGGAACTGGAATCCTAGGCTTGAGGAAAGGAAGGGGCCATTCTTATGGTCAGTGGAGTCAAAAATTCGATATAAGGAGGTGGAGACAGATTTTTTTGCTTAATGTTATTAGATTTTTTTTCCTTTTTCATTTTGACAAATGACAATGAAGGAAGAGGTGGGTTTGGAAGTGTACCTTCCCCATGCATACAAATGACACAGCAACTTGCTGCCCCTTGCCTAGCACCTGTTTTGAAATCCTGCTGCCCATGGAGCTGATTACTTGACATGTAGGTTAACAGAAATGTGCTAGACCATTTCACATCTAGTCTGAAATGGTATTCTTTGGTATGTTAAGAAAGGACACTGAGAAAAAAAATTATGCCACTGTATAAATTCATGTTTCTAACGTATCTTGAATGTTATATGAAGTTCTGGTTTCCTTCATCAAAAAATCATGTAGCAGAACTGGAAAAGGTTCAGAGAAGGGCACGACAGATGATAGAACTTCCATATGAAAAAATGGGCTAAGGACTGCTAAACCTGAAAAAAGATAGAAACCAAGAGGGAAGCAATATTAAACAGAAATCAAAAGTGACATGAAGGAGATGAATAGACTAATTTCTCCCAGCACAAGAACTAGGCAAAATCAAGTTAAACTAGTGGGAGCCAGCTCAAAGTAAATGAGGTCATTTTTCATGCAACAGGTGAAAGCTGTGGAGCTCCTTGTCAAGGCATATTGTGCATCCCAGTGCTTTATCTGGGTTCAAGGGGAATTGAGACAAGTTTACGGCCATTGAAGCAGACATTAAATAAACAGAAACCAGATCTGACTCAGAAAATCCTAAGCTCAAACTAGTTAGATGCTGAAAGAGAGTACTAGTGCATGTACTTGCCCTTATCTTTCCCTCAGGCAGCCATGTAAGGCTGCTGCTGGAGGCTGGGCTATACAAACTCTTGATGCAAGGCACATATAATCATTGTATATCAGTTTAATAAGACCCACAAAACTTCTACATCATCCTAATCTAGCCTCTTCTATGCTTTCAGCCGACAAAAGATTTAAATATATTACATGTCTGTTCCTGCTTAAAATAAGGGATAATTTTAAAAAGCAAAACTTCCTGCCTAGCTCTGGTAGAGAAGGTGGGCAGAGGATAAGGGAGCTGGGTGGCAGGAGGGCTGTGCAAGCTCTGTGCAACTGTGTGCCATGAAGCCTGCTGGACACAGGACTGTCTTGAGGCAGTAGGGCCACAACCTCAGAAGACCAAGATTGCCCAGAATAAAGAGCACAAAACAGTTCTTTGAGACAGTGCAGGTGAATCATTCTGCAGCATGTCTAACATCAGTGTTCAGTGCTGCTGTCTCTCCTGTACAACCCCTTCACTCTCCTCAGGTTCTTCTGGATTTCCTCAGCTCTTGCAGCACTGTGACAGTGGTAACATGCCTTCTGCTTGTAGCAGTGTGACAGCTGAGAACTTATTTTTCAATTAAGAAATAATTGTGGTAATGCCCCACTTATTTTTTATTGTGGGAGAGTAGAAAATGCAGGTTTTAACTTGACTGAGATGATACAAGGATTGCTGATAGGAACCTAGTTGTTCTGCCTCCAGTCCTCCACCTAGGTTGGTTGATCTTATTAAGATAGTGCCATCTCTGAGGGGGATGATGAGATGTTTGGAGTGATTATTTACGGAGAGGAGCGTACATGTTGTATTTTACTCAATTAAATTTTATGGTGGAAAGGCAGGAAAGCAAGTGCCTAAATGCAGAGTTCTCTTTTGTTTCAAGCCACTGAGAAGGAATGTCCTGCCAGCCTTTATAGTCTCCGTTTGGATGTTGGGCTTTTTTGTTTGTTTGTTTGTTTCTCCTCACTAGCCGCCTCGCCAATTGAAAAGAAATCCTTCCGAGGACCGGACCACGGCAGAAAAAAAATAGTGATCCAAAAACAAGCAGTGAGGCAACTCCTGTTGACCCCAGTTAGGTTTTCCGTGATGTGAGCCAGATCCGAGGGCGCGCTGGCAATGGGGCTGGAGCCCCCCGAGGGCCAGCGGACCGGGCCGGCGGGCGAGGAGGAGCGGGCGGTGCGTGCGAGGGCTCGGCCGGGCCGTGTTTGCGCTCGGCGGCTGTGTTTATATCGCCGGCTAAATTTAGCCTCTGACTCATCGGCGCTGCTGACGAGAGTTTGCGCTGCCCGCAGGCTCCAGCCCTGCACCTGCCCTCCCGCCGCCTCCCCGCGCAGCCGGGCGGCCCCGCGCCCACCCCTTCCCCCCCGCGTCAGGATATTTTTCCTGTAAAAACTTTTAAAGTGTTATTTTAAGCAAACCCCGAGGCAGACTTTAATCACTAGGGGGGGGTCTCCGCAGCAGCGAGCAGTTTTGGGAGCGCCTCCCTTCTGCTGGTGAAGGAATGCGTGCCAAACACAGGTCAGCGGTCCCGCGGCCCGCGCAGGGCAGGCGATGAGCACGGGGAGCTGTGGAATAGCCCTGCCCCATCGCACGCAGGTTCAGTCAATAAACCCTTAAAAAGGTCAAAAACTCTTGCAGCTGCCGGCTGTGGCTGGGCGGTGTGGGGTGTCCTCTCCTGGGAATCTCTTCCAGCACTCTCACACACACCCCCGCACCCAGAGCATGAGGGCGGACCGTACCGGACCCCGGGCCACAGGCACAGAGTGGTATCGGGCACGGTTCTGTGGAAATGCGGGATCTTTATGTACTGTATTTGTGGAAAATAAGCCAGCCTGCCCCTCGGGATGGGGAAGGAGGGGAAGGCCGAGGGCCTGGGAACGCAGTGGCCGGTGGTTGCCCTTCCCAGGTTGCCGTCAGCTGGCTGTTGCCATGGCGGCTGTCTGCTTCCCCTTCCTGCCCGCGCTGGAGAGGAAGGCGCGAGTGGCTGCGTGTTTGTTATTAAACGCCGAGAAAGCTGAGAAAGGGCTCACCTGCGCAGCTGCGCCGGCAGCAGGTTTGGGGCAACAGCCGTCGCTGTTTGCTGCTCAGAGCCAGCGCCTCAGTCCGTGCTCTCTCCCGTGCTTGGGCTGGGCAGCCCATGCATTGGTTTTGGGGGTTCCCTGCACCCTACATCCTTTTGGCTTTGTCCAGTACTGTTTCTCCTCTCTCCATAAACACACGTGTTGTTGCAAAGTCTGATGGAGGCTCATGAGAAAGGAAGCACTACTTGACATGATGCCTCTTTTTACTATAAGTTGAGTCCCAAGTAAGAGTCATTGCAAGACAGAAGGATGGAGTTTCCCGAGGAAGGGCTCTCCTCCCTCTTTATTGTGTTACCATGAGAAACCATGTGGCTGAGCTCCTCTTTCATTTTTTCCTCTGTTACTGCCTCCTTTTTTTCTCTGCTGGTTCTACACATGCATTATACTTTGGTCATTAGGAATCACAGCTGGAAAGATTTGTATTTGACTTCCAATGGCCTGCATTTCTCTCTCCAGTAGGGGACACCTTCTGTAACCTCTGTTGCCTTGGGGACTGTGACTTTCTAGTCTTTCTAAGCTAAAGCATATTTTGTGGTAGCACAATATGCCTCCAGCCACCTGGCAGCCAAAACAGCCTTCAGCGATGAGTCAGCAACTGCTCCTGGTGTGCAACTATTTTTGTATTCAGTGAATAAATACAATCCCAACAACTTGTTGCAAATACTTGTATTAGTCATTAAAGGAAGAATAATGTTTTTATGTACACATATGCCATTCTTCTTCTTTTGCTCTCACAGCACCATTTAGGGCCATATTAATCCTTCTAGTTCAGATGGGACCAGAATATGACCCTTAATTGTCTGGAAGCTATGAAGCAAAGTCAGAAGCTGCCCATGAGATGAAGAGGGTAGATGGAGTGTACCAGACAGACCCGCATACAACATGTGCATATGACAAGCATATTTACTTTTTTAAACAGGGATGTTAATGGCACGTGTATATCAAGTGTAAAAATGAGTCTTATTAATCTGTTAAACATTAATGCTCATGGATTCAAGGAGCTGTGTCAAAGGGAGAGCATTTTCTTTGAAGTGCATCACCTGTCCTGATCTTCCCTTTGATCACCCTGTGCAAGGGCTCAGTAGGAGTACAAAAGGTTTTGACGTCTGGGGTGCTATTTGCCAGATACGTATCTGTATGCTTACAGTGTGAAACATGTATTAGGAATTAATTATGGGGAAGGACTAAGTGTCGGGTCAGTCATGTTCCTCTTTCATTTGCTTCCAGTAAAAGTCTTGCATGTTTTTTTTTGTGTTTGTTTACAAGTAGTCTGGCTTTTGGTTCAGCACAGTTCATGGAAGAGGCTTCACTAATGTACTGTTGCTGCAGAGAACACTTTTCCTGTAAAATGGCCTTTTCTTGTGACTCATTGAAGCATTCATGCTAACATTTCAGACAGACAGACTCATAAGGATATCCCCTTTAAAAAGCAGCAGCTGCAATAGGAAATGGTTTTATGTGTTTCCAGCTTTGTGTTGACTTACTGTATTCACAAGTCTACTCTTCTTTAGTTACAGTTAGTGTAGAGGGCAAAAGGAGCTTCTTTCCTTCTTGGGAAGGAAGCCTCAGGTTATTTTGTTGCTTCCACATGGAGGTGGCAAAGCGTTCATCCCTGATATTTTTGTGCAGTAGTGACTCTGAGGATTGAGTTATTTTGATAAAGGGCAAATCAGCCTTGTGGAGCTTAGGGAAATGATACACCAGTGTCACAATAGTTATGAAGCTTAGAAAAATGTCTCAAATGTCTCAAAATATATCACATTAAAAAAAATGCCAGGTTCATGGAATTACTCTTCTGGGTTTTCTGTCCATTCTGAAAGCTAAATTATACCACACCAAAAACTCCTCAGTCTTGAAATATTTGAGAATTTTGATCTTGGCTGAAGCATATCTGGGGAAAAAGACACAGAAAGTTGTGAAAAGGGCATTTTTTAGTTATTTCCATAAATTGTTTACTGCAAATAATATCTGCCATTCTGTTCTGTGGCTCTTGTCCCATGCTGAATTAGTACCACAGAAAGCAGATCAGCCCAGAAGTGAAGCTGTAACTCCAAACCTCATTAACTGGGCTTGCTGCTGGAGCACGTAGTCCCAGCTTGCTCCTCTTCACAGGTCATCATCTTTCTGTTCTGGAACAAGCATCAGTCTGAGTACACGATGCCATGGATCAGATAGTTTAGGATGACCTGTTAAACACTAAGGGCAACTTCTTTATCAGATTAGTTCTGGCCTTGATCACTGTGCTGCTCTAATTCACTTTTCAGCACTGCTGTGGGTAGAGGACATCGTGAGTGAGCTGCTCCAGGATGTGGGCCAGTGAAAGTGTGTGTGAGACCATACCACCATGGAAGAAAATGCTGGCTGAATACAGACTAGGGAAATACAAGCAAGCCCTAGGTCTAGGAATAAAACCTGGAAAGCTGCCCTCAACGTAGTGCTCTATTTTTCACTACAAAACAAAATGGTGTCAACGTTCTTAAAAAAGTTACTTGAGGTGTTATGCTTCTTATAATCAAGGAGAACCAAGGGTAAAATATTTCCTATTCTGCTCTTGCATGGAAATCTCCTTGAGTGTATTAGGCAAATACAGGAAACAATTTTAATTGGAAAAGGACAAAAATGCTGTACCAAAAAGTGACTTCAAGAGGCAGTGAAATAAACACAATAGAATATAAGGTAAAATACATATTAGAGTTTTTCTCAGTATTTGTCTTATCACATCCCACTGATTCTCTTGCAGGCCTGTAAACCATTGTATAAGTACAGTTCCAAAACTCTTATTTACCAGAAAAGACCAAAGCTCAATACCTTCCTCAAAAAGTTCCTCCCTTAAAAAAAAAAAAGGCACATGAGCTCAGTCTCAGTCCTTCCACTGTTTATTTCAGAACACGGTCTCCTTTACCTATCACGGGAAAGAATAGGTAATCCTTTTCTCCCGAGGTGAGGTATAAAACTTCAGGAGCCAGAATAATTAGAAATTTGTTATTGTATGAGAAGCAAAAAACAGCCTCCTACATGAAGGAGGACATCAATTCGGGGGTTCTTACATGTGTTTATGCTCCCAACAGTGTGAAATAGTAAAACTGTACATGCCAGATCAGGACTCCTCTTGTGTGCCCCCAAATTAACCCACTTCATAAAATTCCATGAGAGTTTCCAGTAGAGAGGGTCCACTAATGAAGCTGAGGTGTATTTCAAGCTTAGGATTTCTGTACCAAGTCTTAAACATCCTTTTGCCTTTCCCTTACTAAGTCTCTATAAGACAATTTTTTACCCTCTTGGCCGCCAATAGAATAAAAAAATCTAACAAAGCAGATTGTCTTCAGAGCATCTGCAATATGTTTGTCCAGTATGCTCTCCTGGCATAGTTCCTTGCTTGTGGAAACTGCAGAAGACCACTTTGTTCTTGCATGCCACTTCATTGAGGTCTTACCCAAAGATCTCTGTTTAAGGAATCTGCCTAAGCTGTAATAGCTTGATAAAAACATGGTATCTAGATGTCACAGGGATGTGTTGGTTCCCTGTGCAGTTTGAGCAGTTTTAGGAGTGTGGCTGTATGGAGGAGGGTGCTAAGGATCTCTGGAGTTTGATGAGGGAGGGCAAACCTGGTCAAACTGAGATGCGAGTAACAAACCAAAAACTTTGCTTTTGCTTTTTGAGACCAAATTAGTGCTTTTTAACCCAGTCCTACAGGACAGTTTATAAAATATTGTTTTCACCTGTAAACCTAGCAATGCCTGTGCAATCAGTAAGGACTGAAACCAGGACTAGTTACTTTGAAATAAATAATAGCAGGCTCTAGAGCCACTGCTTACAGGTTATGCTACAAACACAGTGCTCTTAAAAGGTGTGGTGGGATCTGTGTGAACTTTTCCAAATCCATTTCTTCTTCTTGTTAAGTCTTGAGGGCAAGAATAATGACCCACTGCTAAGATGCAAGATGAACGCAGGTTTTCTGGAAGCCTATTTTGTGTGTGCTTGTGATTCAAATGGCACAGATCTACTCACACTGGAATACAAACATAATTTAATGGCTATCTGGAAGGGCTTTGAAGAGCTGTCTATTGACACATCTCCAATACACCAACTCCAGTTGCAACTCTCTGATTTGTGATTATGTAAAAAATGCCTTGCAACTGTGTTGTTCTGCCCTGTTGGGCTAATCTGAGTTGAAACATCTTGTTCATATAATGTGCTTCAGTGCTCTTTTATGAACTCCTGTGTACTAAGGCAAAGTTGTGGGAAGCCAGTCTTCTGTTTCCTTGTCTGCTGGGGATTGGGGAGGAGGGCAGGGGGCGGAGATTTGGGCTGGTTTGTTTTGTTTTCCAGAAATGATCATGCCTGCTTAGCAAATATGGAATTCTGGATGAGAAAATGAAGACTGACTTCTAATAGAGAGTCGGTTATTGAGGTGAAATAGTATCCCAGACTGGGCAATGTAAGGAGAAACCCACCTGTTTGTATGAGATGCCATTAAAGTGCAGGAAGGTGGGGGTATAATCGGAGCCACTTTTGCAGGGGTGATTACATATAACAAAAGGAGGAACAGCGTCCCTGTCCCAAAGCTGCATTATGTAGTCTGGTGTCCCCCTGAAACTCAACTCCCATGTTTCTTCCTTGACAATGGGACCTGAAATAACCTCTTGGTTTTGGTTTTTTGTGTGTTTTCAAGTATGTTCTTGCTTAAGGTTTAATTGGCTCCAGTCAGTAGGAAAGGGCTCCAAGGCTGATTATTTATGGCTTACTGTCAAAAGTGGCTATAAAAAGGGCAGTATTATCTTGGAGATGCTGGGAAGGAAAATGTGGTGGGGGGAGGGTGGGGGAGTGTGTGTGTGCACGAATGTGTTTTCTTGTACTAGATGAAATCAGAGTTTTGCTGTCTCAGCAGTGTGGTTTAAATTGAAGATTAACCCTTTGACCTTCACGGTGTCAAATCACTTACAGATGGATCACCAGTTATATTTTTTTCTTTTTTTTTTACTTTCGGGGTGAAGGGGGGCTTTTTTTTTAAAAAAAAAAAAAAAGGTTGTTTGTTCATGCAGCTGGGGCTTTTGAAAGGCTCAGAAGCCAATCTGATTAAAAACAGCACTTGGCTAAACTCTGCGAAATCCTACAAGCAAAAAAAAAAGTTTAATCCTCTTGTGCACAATGCATAAAGGGTCTGCTCTTTTCTTTTTGTAATGTTAGAGCTACAATTATTTCTGGAGAACTTATCATTTCCCTCTCTCCCCTCATCCCTTGCTGCACCCCCTTGTTATGCTGATGGGATTAAAGTGTCTGCTCTTGAAAAGTGTAACTGAGTTGTTATTGGAAAAGAGAAGTGGTATGTTGCAATTTTAGAAATATAAATAACCTTGCTTTAACTGTTCTTCTCTACAGCATCAGCAGAACAGAAATCAAGTGTGGTGGCAGCTTTTTCTCTTCCTACACAACTTGGCCTTAAACACGGAGGTGAACAGGAACCACACTGGGCAGAGGTGAGCTTCGCCCGCCTGTTTCAGGCCACATCCAGTCTGCAGGGAGCACTGAACAAACACTGGTTCGGGGGCGAGACGTTGCACACCGCCGGCCGGATGTGAGGACTCTGACTTTCTGATACTCGTCTTCAAGTCTGGGTGTTTTTACGGACTCTTCTTTGCTGCTGCCTGCCTCGCGAGGCAGGGAGCTCTTGTCCAACACTGTTGAAGGAAAGCCAGAATGTGGGTGTGTTTGGTAAAGCTTGCTGCTGGTTCCCCGCACCGGTGACCTCTGTGCAAGGGAGGCAGGTAGCAGACTGATGGCTTCCTCTGCCCTGTGTACTAGTGGATGGTAGCGTGCAGGAGTGTCATTTTGGCTGCTAGTTAAAAGTGATGCCTGGGATTGATGACTAAACATACTTGGGGTATCTTTAAGAGCAGAGATGCTCAATTCCTCCACATTTTTAGCAATGAAAAACATTCAAGTAACTTGGTTCCATCAGGTTACTTGTTTTATTCATTGGTTACTGTTTATTTCATTGCGCCCTGTGTGAGAGAAAATCACAAAGAAATCTGACCTCTTCAGCCATTTAATTGGTCACCACTTGCAGTGCTCTCACAAGAAGTTGTTCTTTGTCATTGCCATCAATTAAAAAAGAAAAAAAATCAGTAGAACAGGCTGAAAAAGAAACCTTCTTGGCGTTGCTGGTGGCTATTAGCTTCTGCCACCGCCTACTTTCAGTTCACTGTTCTCAGTGCCCATGAGCCAGCAGGAAGCCAAAATCCATGGAATATGGCACAAGTGTCATTCTTTTACAATGCTAATGTATATGTTTTTAGTAGTTTTATGATGGATGTTTATTTTATTTTGGTTTTCTTATCTCTTACTATATAATGTGGTTGGTCAGGAAGGCTTAGATCCCAGGCATCAGATAATTTTGCTTCAGGATTTGACAGGGAAATTAATTAGCATCTAGTCTGATATGTACACTGTACAAGCAGTCTGTCCATTACTCTGGTGTGTAGTATTTGGAGGCTGCTGTAAGCATATACTGGCTAGCAGCAGTAATGTTATTTCAAGGGAGATGTTCTGTCAGTTTGTATGCACTCAGAAGTTTGTCCATATGGCTGACACTATTGGACCAGCACAGGGAAACCACCGTACCAAAAGGAAGTAGCCTTAAATATTGATGGCTGCTTCTCTGTAGCCTTAAGTATACTTAGTTCACAGACCCAGTGACAGCTAGGGTAAAACATGAACAGAGAAGCAATACAGACATTATTTTTTCTGAAAATTTCCATATTGCCACTGCACCTTGTTGTAGGTCTCAAATGATACAACCAGCTTGAGGAAGAGCTGTCCAGAGAATTGCTCTTCAGTTGTGTTAGAAATGTCCAGCTGCAGGTGTTGAGAAGATCTTCTGCTCTTGATCCACTCTGAAAAATACTCATTACTGTACGGAAGAGTAGTTTACTTGCACATATGCTTTCCTTCTCCACCCCTCTTTGCATATTTGTCTCCAATTCCTGCTTTCTCTGGTATTTGTGTAATCTCATCATTGCTCTGCAGTGTCTGGTAACAGTTTGCTGAACAGAGTTAAATTTGGACCTTCTTGCTTTCTCTCAGCCCCATTCTCTTTGATTTTCATCCTGCCTCTTCTGTGGCAAAATGTACTTTAGCTCCCTGAAAGAGGTTCCCAAGCCTTTTTCACCCTCATATATTCACAGTCACTCTCTTGAAACATAAGGAGAGAGTTTATGTGAGAAAACCTTTTTTTTCTCCTTTTGTGTTATTTTTCTAGCTAGAGCTAGAGTAATATGTTTGTCCATGATGGTTAATAATTCATATAAATGAATCTCAAGTAATATTTTTGGGGGTGGGTTTTATGGAGAGGGAGGGTGGGAGGTTTTTTTAGGAGGGGCAATTGTTTTTGGTTTTGTGTTGTTCCTTTAAGCACGTGCACTACAGAGTTACCCAGAGTGATCTAAGTGATAGCTTTTGCTGACTATGCTGCAGCAGGATGGAAGCTGCTCTCTGCCCATGCTCCCAGAGACGAGGCTTTCCATACTTTGCTTTGCACAGTCTGCTCGATGTAAACGCTGGTCATTGGAGAAAAAGGACTTAAATGGTGGGGAAAGCCTGAGGTGTAGTGCAAGCACAGATTGAGCTGGGGACCCCTGAGAAGCTAAATGTTAAGGAGAAGACTCTTAAATAAGAAGCTCTTTAAGAGGCAGAAGTGGAAGTGTGGAGGCTCAGGAAGCAATGCAGCAGTGATGCCTCCCCCGCCGTGTGGCATGCCCTTGGAGCTTTTCCCTCTTCTTGCCAGGACCCTTTTATCAGGAACAGTCAATGCTACATCATAACAGCCCTGCAAACTACAAAAAATTCAGCAACTGCTTCTGACATTTAAAAATCATTGTGAGCTTTCCTCTTTCCCTCTGCCTTGACTTGATGATCAAACAGGCCGATAAGGCCTGTCCTCTGGATGCATAAGCTGGAAAGAAAAGTCTGGTACTGCCACTTTCTAGTGTTAAGACCTAACCAATTTACCTAGGACAAGACTCTTCTTAACATGGAGAAACAAGTATCTGAAATGGTTCCTCAGTCAGGCTGCTGGCCTCAGTAAAGTCATTTGGCTCAGGGAAAGACACATCTTTGCCAGTCCATACTTCCCACTGCAACAACAGACTTATCAAAATTGGTCATGCCAGGGTCTCAAAACCTCCTTGAAGAACAATACTTCATTGGAGACACAGAGCTAATGCTAGACAAAGGCCGACTTCCTGCAATATGTGTGTTGGTTACTGGTGCCAGAGATTTATAACCACTGATAATATATTTTAATTATATTCCATATCTGCGTATCTCAGAGAAAGGAAATATGCTCTGTCAACCCAAAAGTCTTACTTTGCTTCACGTAGATTTGGAAGTGTGGGCTGGTTATTCGCTTAGTAAAAAGCAACTACTTCATACTTAAAGTCTCACCTACTTGGGGAAATAGTGGGAAGATTTCACACATTTATCAACAAACACATGGATGCACAGCACTCATGTTTGTGTCATGCATTCTGTGTTTGTAAGGCCCCTTTTAACACCTGCTGGGGAGATCTTGCCCGCAGAGTAGCTACTGCAGCGTGGCCAGGGACATTTGTCAATTTTTTTGAGAAATGGTTCCAAAGAACACAGTTTAAATCCTGTGCTGAAGGTTTATGCTCAGGTTATTAGATACAAGTTTGTTCTGGTGTAAAGAATCGGACACCTTCTCTCTGCGTTGTTAAACTAGAGTCTAACAATTTAGAAAGAAGAGTTGGATCTTTCTCCTAAAACAAATTCCTGTTTTTAATGAGCAGTTCTTAAAAAAAACTTGAGCTGCTGCTGATGGTGCCAGCAGCCTTTAAATATCTCACTTGCCTTCCCCAGATCTCCAAAACGGCTTCAGAACTCAACTGTCCTTCCTTGAGAGATGGAGTTCTTCCTATCCCTTCCCAGCTTCCTGCTCTTGATTATCTTGTAACCTGCCCATCCTAGGATCCAGCAAGCCTGGTGCTAGTAGGGAATAGTAAGCTTTACTTTTGTTTCCTGCAGTTTTTGAAAGCTGAGCCAGTAATCACAAAGTGACTGCCCAGGGATAGCTGCAAACTGCTGCAAATAGGATACAAAAAAGGCAGGAGAGGATGAAATTACATGGAAAGTGCTGCTGCTGGATCTGTATAGGGCTGCAGCCTTCTCTCAAGGTGCTGATGATCCCTGGTAGCATTGAATTCCTGCATAACTGATCACATATTTCAGTTTAAATAGGTTGTTAGTAAATATTTGTTGGCTGAACTCTTGTTTGAGGAGTCCTGAAAGAAACTTCCTTGTCAGCCTTTGTTTTAGAGCTGTGTATCAGCAAGGAAATAGAGGTGAGGAACCCAGCCTTTCTTGGTGTAGAAAGTGTGATTGCAAAGACATCTTTCTTTCTACTGGCTGTTTATTTTGTCCCCTCAAGCCTGGATTAAAGGTATAGGCAATGTGTGTATGTGAAGTTACTACAGTCCTGGAGCTGCTCCATAGCAGTCACTGGAGCTGTACCCAAGGTGGAACTTCATTTGGTGTGGCACTTGGCACTCTTCTGGGAAACAGCAGATCCTGACCATTAGTAAACTAGGAAGAAAGGTTGGTTTGTTGTTTTGTTTTTTGGTTTTATTTTTTAAGAAAAAGCAAAATTACTTGAGGCAGTTATTATAATGTGACCCTATCAACTGTACAATGAATTCCACCCTTCTGCTGCTGGTCCTGACCCATATCTCTGCTGAAGCTGTGGGAATGGTGAGACTGTGACATGCTGAATGGTGTGATAATGAGGGTATTTTTAAAGGGAAAAATAGGGAAAGCACTCAGCGTATGTGCTAGAATCAAACAAGAATGCAGATTTGTGGAGGTCTTGCCTTGTTTTACCAGCAGTATTTACTGCGGGATCATAAATAAAAGAATCATAGAATGCTGGTTCATATTAATGGGAAGTCTGCCCATGAACCAAGCACTGTTGAGTATTAGCATAATTTGACAACAAAGGTTTTAATAATGTCCTTCAAAAGAGTCGGTCTTTCAAACTGGCATTTGTGATCATTTGCAAAAATGCCTACCTGTTGCCTTTGATTGTTTTAGCAAGAAGAAATACCTCAAGGAATTGATAAAAGATCCTAGGACAATCTTTTACAGTTCCTAAAGACTTCAGTGGTCTCTGTTTCTTTGGTTTGCATGTGTTCACACAGGTGTTACACAGCTCAGCTCTTCTCCACCAGGAAAAGCAGAAAAGACCAAACACATCAAATGCACTGGAATGTAATTGTATGGGTGTGCGTGAGTGAGAGTGAGTGAGTGTGTGTGTATGTGTGTTCTTGAACTGAATGCAGTCTGACATCCCCTACCCCTCCTTTCTTCCATGTGCCTCACCTTCCCCCTTAGCCACAGAAAGGAGGGTCTCTTCCTGCGAATCCCATGCTGGAAGTTGGTTTCTGGGAAGCGAAACCTAATGTCTGTGGGCTGTTTTTTAAAGCCATGTTTCAGTTCTGTCTTCAGACTTTTTGCTGCCTTTGGGGAACAGAGGGGTGGGAAGGGTAGATTGTTAAACTGTTTTTAAAATCTATTATGGAAATTTTGCATGTATAAAGTTATTCTTAAATCTAAAGGAGTCTCCCCAGTTTGTGGACATGGCTCCAGGAGAGCATCATCACAGATTCCTCAACTCAGTTTTAGATGAGACCATCTATACTCAAATAGTGTATACTCCTGAAAGGACTATTTGATGACAAAAGGAGGAGGGATTGGTGTGATGGAAGGATGACATTGTCAGTATGTCTTTAAATACACGTCAGAAGTTAGGCTTGTAAAAGGGAAATTTTAAAACAATCCACAGGATATGTATGTCTGTTTCTACTGGGTGCATTTGAAAATCCTGCCACTAAATTTGAGTTTGGGTATGCAGATGTTGGGGTTTTTTGGTTAAAATAATCATGGCTCTCTTCTGTTCTCTTCTGTGGTATGTAGTGCAGTCTCCCATGTTTCTAGGTGAAATTCACTGATAAGAATACTGTGAAATGTGGATTCACATTTTCTTCTCCTCCTTCCCCCCCCCGCTTCCTGCATGACTGTTCTTTGGTAGGATATTAAAAAAAAACAAACAACAACAAAGTTGTTCAGAGTCCTTCATCTGGAAAATAAAAAGGGTAAGACGAGCTAGAATTTGCAATGTACTTAATAAATTTCCTCTCAGTGGAGGGTTTCCCCATGACTTCTGATTGTCACCAGAATATGATACTGTCCTGCTGCAGAAGTAAACCTGATGCTCTCCTGTGAGATTTCTGTCTGGATTAGTCCTGAAGTGCACACACCTTCTTTGCCATGGACTGAGACCCAGTGAGAATGTAGCATTTTGTTTATCCTGGTTGTGTGCCTCCAGGACTCCTGCCTGTACCAATGGTGACTGGGCAGAGCTCCTTTTTTGTATCTGTGCAGTATATTTGCTTTGTGCTTTCTTCTTTGGTGCTTTTTAATACTTTAATACTTGGATTTTTTTTTCTAATAACTGGTACAATTTTTAATAAAATTGTTAAATTTGCCTGTGTTCCTTGATTTATTTTTTAAGGGATAAAGGGCATTTACACAGCTGACCCTTCTGGAGTTACCTAAATCAATAATACAATTTGGGTTCAACTTTGAAAATATCTGGTAGGTCATTCTATGTGCACCCTAATATCAGGCCCTGTGGCAAGGACAAGATCTGCTTTTGAGATTGGACTGCTTTCCTTGGGCATAATTTGATTTATAAAATAGAATTTCAAGAAGATATATTTCCATGCTTGGACAGAGAACTGCTGCTGCTTGGAACTGCTTAGTTAACGAACTTCAAATCAGGAAGATCTTGTTAAGATACATGAGGTACATCCTTTAAATTTGCAAAACATAATCTTTGATTGATGGCCACTTACCTACTGCCTACACAGGTGCATTCAAAGGCACTGAGGCCTTAAGAATAAAGACTCATCACTAGGTAATCCTGTTAAGGAAATATGGTTCTCACTGGTCTTCTGAGGCAGCAGAAGAAGGTAAGAGTGCTTGTAGGGTGGTAATGACTCCTTCAAACACAGACTTGTGAATGTCTTGGCTATCCCAGGCACAGCAATCATCAGGCCTGTCTTCAAGTTTTCCTGTGTTCTTATTGGGAAAAACTACCTCCACTAAGTAAAGGTAGCTAACCTGGGTGGAGCAGCAATCGTGATACGTGTATTGTGAATTGGCTGTAGTATAGCTGGTCAAATTCCTTCAACCATTGTTCCTCCAAGTGCAATGCTGCTGCAGTGTGCATGGGAGGCTTAGGGAACCAAGTTAACAATCATACCCGATGTTAAGTTGCCTTGACTGGTGTCTGCATGTTACAAAAGGGCCTTTCATTCCAAGAACACATGATGTGTGTGGTATGAAAAGCCACATGTGCATCTAAGACCACAGGGGGAAAAAGACAGTTTTTCTTTTCATTGTATTAGATCTAGTGAGAAGTGTGTCCCCTGGTCAGCCTCATGTGACCGTGAAAGAGCCTGTTGTAACACACTGATACGAGGGGACAGACGTGAGATTGACTTCGATGGGTGGGTTTGCTCAGAGCTCCCTCATTTTCATGCGGTTAAGTTCTCACCGTTAATTAAACTCTCACTGTTAGAAGCTTTAATAATTCTTGTACCAAAAGGAAGAATGGCTTTTAAAAATGAATGGTTTGTAATGCTACCCCAGAAGCATTTGCCAAAGCAGCAGCATGCACTGCACCTTGCTCAAAGCAAAGGCAAGCGTGCAGATGTAGGATCAGCCTCCCTTCCTCTGAGACCTGCTAAATTACTCTTGACTCTTTGGTTTGGCTCTATCATGACCTGCTGGCCGTTACTTGCCTGTGGCAAAGTAGACTCAGAGTGCATGGAAACATTTTCAGGGTTAGGCATCAGGACCAAATAGTACAGGCTGGAACATTCCTATTGCACATTAATACTTTTAAATTTTTTTTTATTTTATTGTTAGCTTGAAAGAAATTGGATATCCTAGAAAATGTGCTTTGGAAAACTTTCTTCTTAAAGTACTAAGCCTACATACTAACAGGGCAAGTTGCATTTATTTCCAGCCATGGCCCCTTTCATGACAATCACATGTCCTTCACTTTCTGTACTAACATGACTAGCACTTTAAAGGAAAATGAGGTCTTTTATTAACTTCCTAGCTCCATGCTGTAGGGACAAGGTAAAAAGTTTAAGTAGGATTACTGCTTCAAGGAAAAAATGTTTATCAAGAAGTGCTCAGCCTGTCTTGTTAAAAATAATAAAGCACTCTGAGGACAAGAAAGTTCTTTGGTTGCGCAAGCTACTGCACAAAGCTCTCTATTTTCATGACTCTGGCTGCTGAAGTTTAGAAGCCACTATAGTGTATTGATTGGGGAATATTTTTCAAGCACTCATAACATTGTTTTATGGTGCAGTAAATGTGCTTGTCCTCAGTCTCCGCCATGTATATGCAAGCTTGGAAACAACTCTACTAACCAGCTTTCTCCTTGTGGTCTCATACTTGAGTAATTCATACATGATACAGCCCCAGTTCCTTAATTTGCTTGCACACACACACCCCCCCACACCCCTGCTCCTGTTTCTGGTTATGAAAGAGATGGCATTTGGGGAGGAAAAAGCATCCTGAAAGCTTTTGACAGCTTTGGAGGTTGGTGATAAAATGCAAGAGCTACAGTTGTTTCATTGTTTGTATTACTGGTTTCTGTCAAGAGGCTTAAACTGAAAGAAACCTGTTTCCAACAGGAATCTAAAAAGGAGGTGACAATAATTTCTGATAGTGAGTTGTCTTCCACCTGACATGATGCATGGTGCCCTAACACAGCTAGAAAGTCTGACAACAAACCACCAGGCGTGACGCTCTGACATCAGTATTCATATTGCCCTCTATAAGTCCTTTAAATCTTGATTTTTCTTAAATGAGTTATGTTCTCTGTAACATTCATAATGGACTCTTTTCTTTCTCCATTAAAGTCTGTGTCAGCATTCTCCTTCTCTGTGTTTTGCCTCAGGGCTCTTGATGTATACAAAGACTCCTCTGTTTTCTGCTCTTAGTCACACGCTTTCACTCTTAACCTCAGCGCTATAAACTAAACATCCACCCACTATGGCTGGAGATGACCCTGTTTACGTCTGCTGCTCAAATCACGACAGCAGCAGTCATGAAACTTTGTTTTCATGGAGACAGTTAGCTCTTAGTAAGAGGACAATGAGGCTTGACTTCTTTCAACACTCCAAGTTTTTGAAAAAATTTCAACAGAAATAAATAGCTAGGAAAGATTAATGGAATATGTAAATTAATTGGTTGTTTCAATCATTTTACATCACCACCCTTTTAAAATTACTGTATATGATTTATTGTAGCAGTCCACTATGGTATTGGAACACACCAACTCAATCTGAGACAGCAAGGGCACGAGCAGGAGAATGGGCCTTATGTTTCAGGGCTCGTCATGATGATCAGCCTGAACCACGACTCTCTGCAATCCTGCAGTGAGTGCAGAACAGCAGGGTCACCCACACCACTGAGAAATTCCCATTTTCTGACACCTTTGCTACCATACCTACTGCCATGGCTACTGAGCAGGGAGCTGATGGGATGGCTCTTCCGAAGGAGACCAGCAGCCCCTTGGTAAACAGGGTGACGAGTGACCGGTTTGAGAATATGAAGGAAAGTGTCAGCAGCACTGCTAACTCACAGTGGAGTATCCCCTCCTTCAACCTGCTGGCCATGCTCTTCCCAATGCAGGATCCCATGGTCCTTCTTGGCCACCAGGACACACTGCTGGCTCAGGGACAGTTTGTTGTCCACCAGAACCTCCAGGTCCTTCTCCACAGAGCTGCTTCCCAGCAGCTCAGCCCTCAGCCTGTGCTGGCCCATGGGGTTATTCCTGCCCAGGTGCAGGACCCTGCACTTGCCTTTGTTGAATCTCAGGCAGTTCTTCTCTGCCCATCTCTGCAGCCTGCTGAGGTCCTTCTGAAGGGCTGCACAGCCCTCTGGGTATTGGCCACTGCTCCCAGCTTTGTGTGCTCAGTGAACTTGCTGTCATCATTAAGCAAGAAGGTGTTGAGATGCTCTCAATATAAAACGTATTTCAATGTCTTCCAGTGAGTCTTCCCTGTGACCCTGCTCAACATTTCCACTACTGGAGCAGCAGCTTCCCAGAGCTCTCCACACTACTCCCCTTCACACAGGGAGGCTCAGGCCTCTGCAGCTGGCAGCCAGCTTGCCCAGTCTCTTAGGCATTTGCACAAAGCCCTCCTTCGACAGGACAGGGTCACAGAGCTCATTTTGCCTCAGTGTAAGCATACTCCCCATGGAATCTTTGCTGGCACTTTCATTAGTCTAATTTTCAATATCCCAAGTGAACGGCTCTCCACTATTTCCCTTGAGAGACTGCTGTACCTACTAATAAATCTTACTGACAAAAGGTTTTTCCCAATATCCATCCTAACTTCTTTCTCTCTTAATTATATTCCAATACCCTAGTTGTATGTCCTTGTGTCACTTTGCAAGAAAACCTTACCAAAGTCATTTCTATAACTAACGCAGAGCTCTGAACTCCTTGGCAAAAGCTGCTGCTGTACTTGCAGTGAGCTTTTGGGCAAAGCTCTGTGTTTCCCCTCAGTGCAAGCCTGTAATCCTAGAGCCAGCAAGGTGTGGCATAGCAAGGCTCAGTTAGTGTTGCTACCCAACACTTTGGTGGTGCCTGGGACCACCAAAGACTTCAGTGAGAGTGGGAAAGTGGACAAGACATATAACTCAGGGTATTCTTCAGGCTTTCTGAGGTGCATAACTCCCCTGCTTGCTGGCACTGCTCCCCCACTGGGGCTAGCAGCCTGTGGGATTCAGGGCTGAGGCTCCAGTAGGATGGTTTGGTATGTATATCTTGGGAGCAGCTCACCTGGGAACAGAAACCTGGCTCCACCACTGCTGGTCTGGCAGCCTGGCTGTGTCCCTGCATGGCAATATCCCTGCCTGGGGTTACACTAGTAACAACAACATGACATTCATTCCTGCAGTGTTGGATGTAGTAAAGCATTTCCCCTTCACTTCCTTCCCTGTATGATTGTGAGTCATGGTTCTTGGGAGCCGATAACACGGGAATCCAAATGGTGCTTCGAGTTGTGCCCAAACATGAATAAATACTTGATCAGTCAGGGATTTATCAGAAAAATAAATGCTTGTTGATGTAAGCTGTTATTCGAAGCTGATGTGCTCATGTCACGTTATGTGGTCTTTATACCTCCATCTGAACTAGGCACTTTTCCTTCAGGTAAAGTTTCCTTCCTCATCCAGAGAAACAGAACCAATCCCCTCCTCACTCCCACTGCAGTAGTTTGCTTGCCCTTTGCAAAAGGAAAACCAAAACAGAATTTCCAGCTTTGTACCAGCTGCCTGTGAGGTTGGCCAGGAGGAGTTTCCCTTGCTGGAGAACAGGTAACCACAGGCCACATCTACGGCTGAACTCTCCTTGACATGGTAGATATGGGCTGTAATTGCTAACATCCCACTCTGTTGTGATCTTTAGTTCAAGGTGCGTGGAGTCAGTCAACCAATCTGAAACTTTATCGGAGTGGATACAACAGAGAATGATGGAAGGTGGGCAAAGGGATTATTGCTCCTGGTTGTTAAGTTCTCTTGTAACATAAGGCTCAAAATCAGATCCAGCAAGGTGCATTGGTGCTTACCTATCCCTTTTGAAACTGAAGTCCAACTCCAGAATCTCATCCAGCTGCTGTCTAACTCTAAAAGGGGTTTTCACATTCCCCACCATGCTAAAATTCTGCTGGAGGCACTGAACATCTCAGGACCAATCTAATGCCTCAGTCCTGTGTGATCTACCAAGCTGGTGGTTTTCTGGCTCTCTCATTTGAGATAGCTGCTGGGGCAGTCTGTTTCAGAGTGTGCTACCAAAGCAAGGCTCACAAAAGATGCAGAGGACGGTGATCCGTCCTCTGCTGTCAACCAATAACTCTCATTTGAAGTCTCGCCCAGAATCACTGTTTATTGCCAGACAGGATCTGAGCCTGGTGCTCTCTTCCCAGAGGAGGGCCCTACACATGTGAGGATGAGTTGCTCTAAGCTCCTTCTGTCACATCTATAACACAGATATTTTGGAGTCCAGAGAGCAGGAAAAGAGAGTGAATACAACCATCTTAGGGCTACCAAAAGCATGGTGTGACTGTAAAATCTGTGTTTCTGTTTACAATCAATTGAATTTGAGGGTTCAGTCTTTGAACCGGCTTGAAAGAGGTTCTGAATACCAAAGTTTTGAATACTTCGTGAGGTATTCAAAATCTGGAGAGAAGTGTTTTATTGACTCTCTTCTCATGATCTCTGTGCCTCAATGGCCCTCCCAGCGGCCTCCCTGCTGAGGGCACCAGTGGACGCTCTCTGCTCTTACACATCTGCTGCTTCCTACATTGCCTGAGGGGCAGCTCAGGCACCTGGTTGAGGGCAGTGGAGCTGATGGAGGAACCTAAGAGTTGGTGCTGCAGAGTTCAAAGTTAGGATGTTAACTGCCTTTTATGCTTCTCCTTGCTCATTACTGTGGAAAACAGGGTAGTGCATTTCGTTAATCTCAGAATAGACACAGTTCTATAATGGGACATTACTTCTGTGCATTGCACTTCTTTGTCTGAGATAAGATATGGTCTCTAATGTCTCTCTTTTTTTTTATTTCTTCGAGTTGGTACTTGTCCAGAGCACTTCTTCATCTTGCCAACTAGTGATTAATTGGCTGTACTGAAAGGTTCAACACTTTTCTGTACGTTTACCAGAGGAGGTAGAGGAATGTGTGCTCTATCTAGAGTAAAAGCATGCCCTAAGTGGATTTAAAAATGGGTCATCACTCGCTCATTTTAGAATCTGTGCCCTTAAAGCACAGAAGCAAAGCTGCCCTACCTTTTTGATACCATTAAAAAAAAAAATCATGGTGAATGGGAATGTCAGTGGGAAGTTCCAAGACTTCTGTTTATCTTTGGTCAAACACCATACAAACAGCTCAATCACAGACTTCTTTGTGCTATGCTGGTGTTGTCAGCTGTCACATAGAATGTGGTTTTGTCCCTTGCTGCTGGAATTTCCATGCTGATTATACAATTTTACCTCCTGACAGTCCAGGGGGAAAAAAGTTACTAAAAAGCATCGACCTAGGCAGGGCCTTGTCAGCTGGAGTTTCAGTTCCAGCACCTGGTGTCTTTCAGCATCTCCAGCCCTACAGTAAGGCTTTGGAGGGTTAATGGTCCACTTAGCAGAGAGACTCAAGAACTCTTTGAGCAAAGCTTGGAATGAGACTCGGCTCTCTGTTTCACATAACTGCATCTCTGCCACTTGCTACATATCCTTTTGAAAGGAAATCCCAAATTAGGGCCTTCTACAATTCGTGTTGTCACCCTTCTGCAAGAGAACTTCATGAAGCAATTTGACCTTGTTCCTACTTCTGTGTTAGCATCTGATTCATTTGCCCTTAAGTTGGAAATTCATGCTCTTGCAACCAGACATCTATGGTTCATGTCTTACAGATGACCCAAACATGGGTGTGTTTCAGCTGGCCATGATGCTGGTAACCACCAGACCACAATCTGCTCCCAGAGCCAAGAATAGCAGCAGGATTTCTGATGTTCAATTTTCAACAAAGCTGTCTCCCTTGCAAGACATTTTGGAGTGTTAGCAATGTTGGTAAACTGACAAGGACCCAGGAGTGGGCAGGTTGAATTGGAAATAAAAAGACAGAACAAAACAAAAATAATAGTTTTTAAAACATTCTCTGTGGCTGCAGCTCTCTTCACAGAGAGCAGCAGGCATAACTCATTCTCCAGTCTTGTTTTCAGTGTTTTGGTTTTGTTTTGGTTTTGTTTTTTTGGTTTTTTTTTGAGTGACTCACAATTTTTAAATTTGTGGTGGGTTATAGTGTTGCCAAACCTAATATATCTTATCCTTCATCTAAACCTCTCTCCAAAGTGTTCGTGCTTATTCAGTGCTTGATCTGTCTTTTGGGATGGCTTCTAAGGACACCAACCAGTAGCAGATGTGATAGGTATTTTTTTTATTGTGGACATCTCCTGAAAGTATTGTACCAAAATAACAAAGCAGCAACAGCTTTGGGGGCTACCAAACAGTCTCCAGCCAGTCACTTCTTTTGGTCCTTGCCAGCCTAATTTGATTTGAACAGAGAACTGATAAAGAAATGCTGTCAAGCCCAGGCAAGTTGTGTTTCTGCTTCTCCATCTGAATCATTTCTTGACTGCCTGTTGAATGCTTGAGAGCAAGTTGGGTGCCTTCCAAAACAAAGCAAAGATAGCCTCCCTGTCCCAGAGAGGTTACCGTGCAAACAGAGACTACCCAGCACGTAACAGCAGCCTTGTGCGCACATGGGAAGGAGTGGAGGCAGTTGATCAAATGGATTGTGTGGGCAGGACTTAAAGATAGATGTGAGGCCATATTAGTTGCCTCTGTGTGTGCTCTTGGCCTGCTGGAGCTCCCAGGGCACAGCCCTGGGCAGCCCTTCCTGCCAGGGGCAGGGGGGATGCAGCCCAGGCAGGTCACCGGGCCCAGACACGTCCCACTGGGCACACTGTGCTCATGTGTAATGCTTTAAACTGAGCTTAAAGGGGTTTGCATGGATATGCCACGTGATCCAAGTGACCAAGACTAAATTACCAAGCTTTTCAACAGGAAAGGAGGCTTCTAGATCAAAAATTATAATGTTTCACCATACATAAATTACAGGTTCATTTCTCTACATACTGACAGTTATAAACACTTTTTTGGCCCTAGGTCAGAGGTATGGCTTTGACCATAATTGCATTCTTTGTAGATAACTTATTTTTGTTTTGGTTACCAGAGCTTTTGCAATGGATCAGGCCTTTGCATTGCTGTTTGTGTCCCACGGTCCCATTCTTCTGCCGTGACAGCCTCCTGTCACCTCCTGTCACTAACACCACCTGGGTGCTGGGCACAAAGGCGGGGCAGCATGGGTCCCCATCAAGGGGAGGGGAGCTCAGCAGAGAAAAGCTCTTGAGTTTTGAGCAGGACCCATGATGGCAGAGTAGTGAGAAGCCCTGGTGTGGTGGTGTGTAGTGCAAGGTGCTTTGCCCTGCCACAGGAGGAGGAGGAGGAGGAAGCAGCGTTCTTTATCACTTTTGTTTCCCACTGTCCTGCAGTCAGATTTTCTGCTTGTTTTTCACTGTGCCCTTCATGTGTTTTCCATCTCTCCAGAAATCACTGGCTTTGTTTAAAATAGACTTCGAGCGGCTGCCAAGACTTTATCCAGAGAGGGAGAAAAATGCACGGCCGCCAAGTTCCTATAGAGTTATCAAAAGCTTTCACTCCCCATCAAGAATACACCAGAAGCCTGGTCTTCTCAAGAAGAGTTCTGAATACTCACTACTAGACATCCTGCAAGAGCCACCAAAGCACTTCTGCCCAGGAGAGCAATCCTTGGATCCCAGTGGTGTCTCCTGAGATCTGCTTGCAAGTGCCCTCACAAATCTCTCACATCCAGGGATGTTGGCCTTTCTTTGCAGTGTATTGCATCTACACAGAAATATCACAAAGTTAGAGTAAAATGGCTTTGAGTCAAAAAAATTTAAAGCTATCCTGTTCATAAAGTAATAGATTTCATCAGAGCACAACTTTGTGCTGTACGCTTGCAGACAAGGAAGATTCACCTTGAGGGGCTTTGCTGGCTGTATTTGCTTTCTCTTTATGCTTTACCACCTTTTTTTAACCCAACCCTAAAGGGATTTCCTGCTCTGTCTCCAAAAGGAGATGCTATTGTTAAGTAATTCCCAGCTTAGAGCTTAGCATCTCCTTCTCTCTGCAACAGTTCAAGTCAGCAAAATAAGTGCATGTAAAATTGAAAACAGGATCAGCTCCTTCATCACCAGGGCAAAAGGTATTGAAATAGAGACAAAAACAGATATTCTTTGCTTTTAGGTAGAGCAGTGTGATTAACTCTGGCTTTTGGACTTGTTTCCTAATATTTCTTGATTAGAAAAGCTTACCGAAAATACTTGAGATGGCTGGTGGGGCGGTGGGGAGAGACTTTCCTGACAGAAGCAGCTTTCTGACAGAACGTAAACAATCCCAGAGCAGGCTTCATGAACAGCACTCCTCCCATCAGGAGCAAAACCAGACAAGCTTGAAGCCAGCAGCTCTGATGCTTTGGTTGCTACAAAAAGCCATGGTGTGTGTCTAAAAGATACCAGGAGCAAAGGGTTGTCCTCGCACACTTTGGTTTCCAAGGGGCAGCAAGGTCTCATTATGACTAAGTCATGCAACAATCTCTTGTCACCTGCTCTTTTACCTCGCAAAACAGCATCAGGGAGGGAAAGCTGCCTTGGCTGAAAGAATGTGTAGTGGATGCCAGACTTCCTGATGTTTTAAAGGAGGGAGAGACTTACCATTTTAGATGAAGTGAAAAATTACGATCTCCTGTTTCTCCTATTGCTCATCTCCCTGTTCCCCTTAGAGGCTGTCCTCTGCTCTCTGCTTTGTCACAGGTAGTCTTGGTTTGCTGCAGCTGCTTTTGTTATGTTCCTCCTCTTACTCTTCCAAGGAAAATAACATCAACTCATCACTATTTTTTCCTGCATGTTGAAAGAGACTGGTACAAGCAAAGTCTTCTACAAATCCTGGCTGTAGATTAGTGAAAGCCACGTAGGTCTTCTGTGAAGTCTGAGGGAGCTGGATGTTGAGGTCCTTCCTTGCTTCACCACCAGCATGGATGCAGTGTTTTCAGGGGAAAGGGAGTGTCCCTGACTATGCTACCCCTGTACATGTGTGTATCCCTACTGTGATTAAGTCTGCAATTATGGTAAGCACACAGAGAACTCAATACACAAAATATGAACTTGTTTTGAAAGTCTGGGCAATAACATCTTAATGACTCACTTATCTCTGTAAAGAATGACTGAGAAATACTTATTTCTCCATAGTATTGTGACAAATCAGAATACTCTAGAAAACATCTTGGGGGAAATTGCTGCTCCTAGTAATGTTGTAAATTAAATATTTGGTCATTCACCTCATTCGTGGTGCTAATGCTCCATAGGAAAGGAGTAGTACTTTCACTGCTTTTTTCCTAATACTGTTTTACTGCCACTTCCAGTGTAAATAGGGAATGCTCATGGACCCCAAAGCAGTCCTGCATTACAAAACATCTTTCTATCTAACCTGGTTCACTGAATCCCAGAAAGCTGAGTATCCACTGCAGGAAATAGCCTTAGATGTTGTTAAGACACACAGCTACTGCCCAGTTCTTAGCAGGGAGGGGGGAAGGAAGGGGGAGACAGAGTAACAGAAAACCCCTGGTGCTGTGAAAGATGGAGTGAGGTGTGAGAGGGAAGAGATGCAGCACCCAAGTAACCAGCAAGGACAAAGGACAAATTCAGCCTTTGCACAACAAGCAGAAATTTATAAAAGGCATCAGACCAGGATGCTTCTTGCTTAGTTCTTTTTGAACAGCTCTAAAAATGAGGTGAATTTATAGTTTCCAAACATAACAGGTAAGTTTGCAGCAATCAGAAACATGAGAATAAAAAGGGTGGTGAAGCAATATTGAGAAAGAAGATTACATACTGGAAATTGGGCTCTGTGCAAAATCTTTTTTCTGTCTTTTTTTTTTTTTTTTGTAGTTACTGTGAATATAAGCAAGAAATGTGTGCCAGAGGAAATGAGAATTTAAGAAAATATAGACAGTTTGGCAGGGCCACAAAATGAAAGCTTTAAGGAAAGAACATTTAGAGAACAGAAGGAAATATTAGTGGGAGAAATGATAGCAGCATAAAAACATCACCTTTTGAAAGACATCATTTTGCACCCAACTTTTTAACATCATTTAACATGCATATGGTAAGTTTTGTCATATTGATGCTTGGATGGGAAATTATGAGGGTGTGTTTTTTTTAACCTTCTGGGAGAAAAAAAGTGCATACAGAAAGGCAGGGAGAGAAGAAAGCAATTCCAGCAACTTAATAGTTAAGGTGTTGGAATAGTTACCAGACACTGTTTCTGTAGGAATGATGAAGCTGAGATTTAGAAGACGTTGAAAGAATTGTGATTCTGAATGGCCAAATACACATTAGTGCCCCCACCTTGACACAAATAAACCACAGCTGCCTGGACAGCATAATTCCCTTTTGGCTTGAAACTGTAGATGTTATTTAGAAGGCTCTTTGAGAATAGAAGTAGCCCAGTGAGAGATTCATAGAGAAGCCAGGGATCTAAAGCTGACCCAGCAAATAACTGCTTCTTGCTGTCTGTGCTAGAAAACTAAGTCAGTTGGATCCCTAGCAAAGGTAGCTGGAAATACAGAAAAATAAGCCCTGATCCTTTCCTCTAAGAAGATAACAAAGAGATAGCAGGTGCTTGGAAGCTGTGGCGAAAGGCCTCGTTTTCAGTCCCTGTGAGCATGGAGCTTGTGCTGCCATGTTTGCCTTTGGTTGGATGTCAGCAAAGAATGGAATTTGGCTCCTCCTCATCCTGCAATGTGCAATTTTATCTCTCCAATATGTGAAGTCACCAAACCTTCTGACCTGTTTACTCAGTGCTTCCAGAGGCCATTCATTTCAAAACATTACCACATTACAGGTACCTGGAGTCCCCAGTTCAACCCTTTACAGTAGTTATTTATTACTCTGGTTTGGTCTGTGAATGCTGAAACCACAGATTTTTCCACCCCAGCTGGCCCACTGCAGAGCTTCACCCTCTTCAGCCTTTGCCACCCAAAACTCCCTGGTCCTTGTGCAAGAGTAGCTTCAGCAATCCATTCAGCCAGCTGGTCCTGGCTCCACAGCCCTCAGCCTGCACATCCATCTGCAAACCATGTGCTGGCCAGACAGGAGCATCCATGGAAGGCATCACCTGCATCAGGGCAGAGGTGGGGACATCAAATGTTCCACAAGGCCAAGGATGGAAAAGGCAGCCTTCCTGCGGTTGCTTTTCATGAGACTTCACCAAAAGTTCCTGTGGAGCATACTCAAGAAAAAAGGGGAAGAGCTTGGTGGTGTGGTGGGAATTTTGGATTGTTTTGTACTTGTTCGCATGGTATACCAGCTTCCAGTCATTGATTAAGAAGTGAAAGACTGAACAGCCCTTCTGTTCCAGGACAGTGGTGGAGTTTGTTTAGGCAGGGTCTGTCAGAACTTGCAGTCTACCCATAGTGATGTGAGACTCAGCCTTGGATGGAAAACTGGCCCAAGAAAACTAAATATTTGAGCAGCTAATCTGTGCTGCATTATCAGTACCTGAGAGAGGTAATTAAAGCTAGCTCTTGCAGAGCTACAAAGTCTCAGGCCGTGCCTTTATGTTGCAGTGTTGGCATCCTCTCAGGTGCCTGAGAATCTTTGCTTCCAGCCTCCCTTTGGAATTACTTAGTGCTAAATGCACCACGTATGGTGGTATTCATTTAGTCAGACATAAACATCCCTGTGGATATTGTGGAGACCATTCCTTCATGCAAATCACTGCCATTCATGCTTTGGGATATTACGCTCCAAGATGCTGCACTGCTGGGACAGGTAGGTCACTGCTTTCCAGAAGGAAGCAACCACAAAGGCACTGCACTTGCCATTTGTCCCTTCTGTTTGCCCTTCAGCCTGCCAAGTGCTTTGGTAGCCTCACGACTGCAGGCATCACATGAGCAAATCTTTGGATGTTTGCTCCTGTCAGGCCTGTTGGTTAAATATTTGGGAAAGGTGGCTACAAAGTGCAGGTCACTGAAATGAAGGAAGGATCCCAAAGTGTTTTACAAATGGTGTTTACCTCATGGTTCATCCCATCTAATGTAAGGGTTTTGCCTGGAATACTTAAATTGAAGCTTTGTCCCTTTGCCTTACTTTCTGTCATCCAGAGAAGCCTTCTAGTTCCTAGCAATAATTGTAACCCACTGATGAGGTGCTGAAAACCCAGCCTGAAACACCACCTACATCGTGTGTGAAGAGGATGAGGACCAGGAGACGCTCATCTTCATCCCACTGGGAATTCCCTTGCTTGCAGCAGGGTGAGTGGAGGAGGGAAGTGGTGTCTCATGGAATACCCAGGATATGAACAAACCTTCACATCCCTGTCAGGTGTAATCTAGGACAAAATAGTGTCTATTCCTTGAAATAGTGTATATTCCTGGCAGTTCTTACAGCTGGAAACTCCCTGGGATGTTGGTTTGCTTAGCCAAAGCTGGGAGAGCAAGTTCCTCTTTCACAGAAAGCTAGAGAAACCCCTGACTGCAGAGGGAAGGGTCAGAGGTGCTGCCAGTGGAAGCTACAGAGATGAGCCTGGGTCAGGTAAACCCACCGGCCCATGCAGGAAGGTTAGAAAAACGAGTCAGGAAGTGAGGAACATGCTCATGTAAGCTGTGGCACCAGTGTACAGAAAGGCTCTGTGATTCACAGGACAAACTAGAAAATTTTGGAAATGGGTTCTGGACCTCCTTCTGCCTCAGCCCAGTCCAGAGCTTCTTCTGCAGTGTAGTGGAGCCTAGGTGGGGAAATGCTGGTGACATTCACTACTGTCATCAAGGTCAACATATTGTGCTGTCACTTGTTTTAAGGTGCTGGGGAAGGTCTGGACACTATGTGCTGTATTCAGTGTGTGCTCTGTGAACATTTAAACTATCCTGTGACACAAGCCTGGAGGTTTGGGGCAGGGTGTGCTGGACATACCATGGGTCTCTCAAGAGCTGGACTGGTCCTTGAGGCTTAGGGCAACTGGAGGTACCAGACTTTCTGCCTGGAAGAGGGAAAGAGATAGAAAAGTGACAGCAGAAACAGTGCTGTGGCCATTTAAATCACAGGATTCATAGATGAGTGGATTACAGACCAATACAGCCACCAGGCCCCCTTCTGGTCTTACTGCAGCAGCAGTGCTCACCAAGCATGCCTTGCCCAAGAGAAGGGAGTCCTCTCTGCTCTTTTATATGGAGCTTGATGGCTGCTTTGGGAATGCCAGTCCTGGTGGGCACACAAGGGATGCCCTGTACTTTCCGACCCTACTGGTCTGGCGAAATGCCCAGAGTTTGGCATTGTGTCTGCACATCTGCAGTGAATGTCTGTGTCTCACGAGGGATGGAGGTGACCTCACTCCCTTTAGTGTTGTGGTGGCAGTCCATTTTCACCACTGCACTGATGGTCCAGTGGTGTGCTGGGCCACCTAAGCACTGCCTTCATTCTTCAGATACAGAATGAAATTAATCACCCGACTTACTGCCACATCACTGTGTCCAAGAGTGAGTAAATGAAGCTAGATGGTCCTGTGCGAGAACATTGACTTGCAACATTAAATTAGAGATGTGATATGAAAAACAGCTCCAACTCTTGCTATTGGTAACAGAGAAGCAATTTTCTCCAGGACAAATCACTGTAGAAGATTTCTTGCATCTTCTGGAAAAAAATGTTGGCTGCTGCCAGAGAGATGATCCAGAATAAACAGATTGTGAATAGGTATGGCAGTTCAGGCCCATGAGTGAAGGGCCACAGTGCCAGCGAATGGCTGCCACCCACTGCACTGCCAAACTGCTTCCTCAAGTGAGAACCAAATAGTACTGCCTGTGTCACCAGACTCAGAGGTTATAAAGATCAGCTGGCCAAGTGAAAAGCAACTCTTTCTTTTTTCCTTCCCCTCTCTGCAGCAAACAGCCTGGGCTACTTGCACAGGAGGGCAACGGGCCCCCTGTTCCTCATCACAGCTGCTGGGGTCCCCTTGCCCCCAGGCTGCCTTCACCAGCCCCCTGGGGAGGGGAAAGCTCAGCTGTGTGTAATCCTTGATGTGATACAGCTACAGGCTCAGTTAGCAGGTACAAGCAGTGAAGGTGAATATTAAGAGCTGCTTAGAGGATTGACTTTTCATTGAGATGAATCTGTTGTAATTAAGCCTAACAGAGATGTTTGTGCTAATGCTGCATTATTAATTGCCTGAATTCAATCCTTCTTTTTTTTAAGTTTTTAAGCACATGAAGTTTCTTTACCTTTTTTTTCTTTCAGTCTGGTATTACTTCTCCTTCTCCCTCTAGAATATATATTGGTGTGCCTTTTCTTCTTTCAATGTCTGTTTTCTCTCAAGACCAATTTTTTTCTGTTGTGTTTAATTGTTTTTCTCCTGATTTATTATTCCAAGCCCATGCTAGGCAGTCTGTTTATTTATAATTTGGATTATTTAAAAATGGATACAGAGCTCTAGGTCAGTGTTTAAAAATTAACTAAAAAAATACACAAATGAGGCCCAATGGTCAACATAAGATTACACATCCTCTAGGATTCACATGCTACTCCAAATAAACCACTGGGGAATACCAGCCCCAGGCCCCAAAACCATGGAAAATTCACTAATCTGGACTGAAGTGGGCTGGTATAGAACATATATATGGGAACCCCTCAGAGAAAACACCAGGCCACTCTTCTTACAGTTGAACCAGGAGGTGTCCCTTGGGAGGAGTGACAGTGATGATGTGCTATGCAGAGAAATGCTGGGCTCTCCCCAGCCCAGGAGGTCACTTCCCAAGAGCTGATCCTCTCACATTTAGGCATTTTGGGAGAATGCAATTCCAAGAAGAATAACATGGCCCTCACAATACATATCAGAAGACCAGAGCATCCTGAACTTCTACTGCACCTTCCTCCTTCCACCACGGAGGCTGCCGATTCCCAGTGGAAAGGAAAACCCAGGGAAGGCGATGGGTGTTGTTCTGCACAGACACAGAACCCGCCTGTCAGCTCCCCCCTGCTATGGCACTACCCCACGTGTGGGACCCTGAAGTTGTTTCCCTCTCTTCACACCACTGCAAAACTCCTCCAGTAAACAAACAAACGGTATCAGCCACTGTGTGTATTTGAGGGGCAGCACTGCCCATGGAGGAGGAAGGGCAGCAGCCTTGGATGGCAGCGTGCAGTGCAGCCAGCCCTGGATGGCAGCAGGCAGTGCAGTGCAGTGCAAACAGCCCTGCATGGCAGTGTGCAGTGCAAACAGCCCTGCATGGCAGCGTGCAGTGCAAGCAGCCCTGCATGGCAGCGTGCAGTGCAAACAGCCCTGCATGGCAGCGTGCAGTGCAAACAGCCCTGCATGGCAGCGTGCAGTGCAAACAGCCCTGCATGGCAGTGTGCAGTGCAAACAGCCCTGCATGGCAGTGTGCAGTGCAGCCAGCCCTGCATGGCAGCGTGCAGTGCAGTGCAGCCAGCCCTGGATGGCAGCAGGCAGTGCAGAAGGGGCAGCAGGCAGTGCAGCCTGCCTCGGCTGCGAGTGGCATGGCAGGGAGAGGGCTGAAGCCATCGCGCCTCCGAAGGAAAGCAGTGCTGTGGTCAGCTGGCCATATAAACACCATCACCCCCAGCAAACAGGGTTTCCCACGGGTGATGCCATCTCTGAGGTCCCTTGTCCCTGCATAAAGAGTGCAGCGCTGAGGGGTGGCCAGAGGCAGCAGGGAGGGAGCAGTGCCCTTGTTCATGCCCAGAGAGGCCCCGCTGGCAAGGCCAAAGGGAGAAGCACTTTGGGCTTTCCCATGCTGGCTTGACAACTGGGCAGATCGAGTTGGTTTGCACAAAGGTATGAAGCAGTGGCATGGGGTAGCCAGTGCCGTGTGTCCTGTGCAGAGGTGAGGGCATGTCCACCAAAGACAAGAAAACTGCTGATGCAGGAACTAAATCCACCTGCTCTGTCAGTCACAGCCTGGGCTGCTGCTTAAGACACACAGATCTTTCACAGTGGTGCAAAGAGGGAGGGAAACCTTTCCTGGGGAGGGCTGTACCGTCTGCCCAGACAGAGGCAGAACCGGCGTGTGGAGATGCTGAAGCTGGACACCAAACCAGCACCGCTCCCACTGCAGCACAAGGGTGATTTAGCTGTTGCCCCAATGAAAACAAGATCAGGCTTTTTAGTGCGGTGTTAACAGCTATGTTAAAATCCTCACACTTTCCAACAAAAGAAAGGCCCTCAGAGAAACCCAAACAAACACTCACACAAGCAACACTGGAAGTTGGCTTGAGTTACAAACACAGGAAATTAAATACAAAACCATGTTACAATAGCATTGGGGATCTGACTTAAAACAAGCCAGACTAGAGCATGCACTGTTCAGATGGCCGTATTTTTCCCTACCCCCACTCCCAGGGGGATTGTCTCTATAAATACACGCATGCACGTAAGTAGTTGTATGTTTGTATATACACGTACATGCATGCACAATTCCTACCACATTGAATAAACCAGGGAATTAAAGAATACAGTAGCCTTTCCCTGGACTGAGTTGGCCCAGTATACAAGTACATGAAGGTGTTTCAGCCAAGACTGCAAATATAGTATATTATGGGGAGAAGGTTTGTTTGGCTTTTTTTTTTTCTTCATTCCCAAATAGAGATCCTTGCAAAGATTCAGTTCACAGCACAATTTCACAACAAATGAAGGTGCAACTGAGAACAGTGTGAAGGGAGAGCAAGAACAAGAAGACAAGAGTTCCTTAGACAGGTTTTAGTGCTGAAGAAATCATATTTAATCATCAGTTTCAATTACATTAGCAGAAGACACGTTTATTCCAAGACAAATTCACACCAAGGGTTATGCCAGTACAGCAGGATTACCTGGAAAAAATACTCTCCTGACTGACAAAGCTTTAATGGGCTTTACAATTGGTCCTCTTGTGTGCCCCTTAGCATGACAGCCAGCACGCTGCCATCAAGTGCCATTACATGTCCTCAGCAGGAGGCTCTTCTCACCTCCAGTTGCAGCCTCACGCTGCTGGAGGCCGGTGGAAAGGGGAGGGTGGCCTGAGGTTAACATGTCTTGACTTGTCCCTTTCTGTAGGCAAAGCCCTTTCCCTTCGCTGCAAATCCCTATCTCGTGGCCTCAGTCCTAAGGTACACGCTTGTTTTTCTGCTTTTATCTTCAAAACACTCACAAATGTATTTCAAATGAGAAATCTATTATGTTTTCCTTTCCTTTATTACACTTTGCTACAGTTTGTCAATACTGGCTACCGGTGTTATTTGAGGCCACACTTGAAAAAAAAAAAAAAGGTCCTTCCCGAGCTCTGCACATTTATCTGAAGTTCTGCATAAGGTCACATGTCTCCTCCAGCAGAAGGTCTTGCAAAGTTAAACAAAGTCCCCTCGCTTGCTCTGTCTGAGTAAATACAGACCATATTGGAGTAAATAAACAGCCAGGCAGTGTCCCAGACAATGGGCCTTGGCGATGAATTAATAAACTCTGCCTCTCGCATTAGTAGAGTGTGACTGGAACTGGCAGGAGGCCCTGGCGGGACTCCAGAAACGATTATTACTAGACAGAGCCAAAGGAGACTTGGCACGGCGCGGAGCCCACAGCTGGAGATTAGGTAACAGAGCCCGCCCGCTCGCCGAGCTGCCAGGGCGTTGGTTACCCTGCCTGAGGAGAGGGTCAGGGCTCTGTTTTTGTAGCTCACATTCATGTAGGGTGCCTATCTCTGAAACTCACACTGCTGCGATCTGTAATCCATGGGTTTATTCTGCAGGATCAAACTGCCATCCCAAACCCTGGAAGCTGACCAAGTGCCTGTCTGGTGAAACTGCAGAGGATGAGCCTGCACCATCCCTGTCCAGTGCAGCACAGTCTGGTACCCGTGGGGAAACATGGCTTGGTGGCACTGCACGTGCAGCATGGCAGGACAGCGCTGTTCTGGGTGAAGAAGCAAGAATTGCTTCTGGGGAGAGAAGCCGTGTCTGGGCTTGTCTTCTGAGCTGGGGGTTGAATCCACAAGCAGGAGGTCTGCTGAGGATGTGAAGTCCTCCTGATGGCTTGCTCTGGGGGTTGGCTGAAACCCATGGGGAGCCACTTCTCTTCCCGAGCTAGACAAAATTGTCACCCAGACACACTGATGAAGGAGGTGTAAATAGGAAGGGGCCATGGTAAGCCATCCCCTCTGTTCCCACCTCCAAAGAAAAGGTGTCCATATTGCTTTATGAGCTGTGGTGTTGCAGCCCCTGAGCTCTCTCCCAGACCCAAAGAACCATTGCCTTGGAGCTTGGAAGCCCGGCAGCCACGCTGGATGAGCGCTGTGGCAACCTCAGGTAGCAGGTTTATCATCTGGGCTACCTCCAGCATGGATGCCCTGCTGACACAGCTCTTCTGCTTCCAACAGCTGAGCTACTTTCTGCACCAGTGTTATGATGGTTTATTTAGACCTGCTTCTTGGATCTCTGACATGGGGCTGCTCATTGCCATGCACAGACATGCCTATGTTTGCATCTCACATCCCCTCAATCAGCTGTAGACCTGTTAGCAGTATATCAGGTAGGCCTGGCACTCGTGTGCTGGAGTATAGGTGGAGGGGGAAGTGATGCCTGCTCCTGCTGTGAAGCATTTTGAGAAGTTTGAATGCAAAACTCAGACGTTTTGAGCGTCTGCGGATCAAGAGAGGCTGTGTGCTAAACCACTCTCTTCTCTTTCATATAGCCATGGTGAGAAGATAGTGGTCTGAAGTCCATCCCTGAGGGCCCCACACTATTCTGACGACCCTAATTTCAGGAACATCTCTTTTTGTTGCCCATGTCTTTTACATCTCAATGATTGCAGCTCTGAAAATGAAAAAATAGAAATCAGCCTTTCTGAGAGCCATTAGCATGAATAGAACTACCTGGATTACCTCGGAAATACACTTTGCCAAATATAAGGTGGTAAGAAAAGTTACCAAAATGAAGAGAATGAAGTCTTTTATTTCACATATATGCTATGGTAAATGGCATTTTCTTATCCTCGTTTACTGCTGAATCTCCAACCTGTCCTGGACTGAATGCCCCCAGAGAAGAACAATAATAGTTCCCAGCTCTGAATACTGCCTTTTGTCATCAGGTTTGAAAGCCCTTCACAAAGGAGAGGAATCTCATTTTCTGTGTTTTTCCACAGGGAGAAAAGGGGTCACGCCGGCAGAGCCGGAGCACCGCTGCACTCAATGCCAGCCCGCTGCTGTGCCTCCTTCCCAGGACACGGCCATGCCCTCGGCTGCCACCCCGCTCCGGAGGCTGAAACGCTGAAACACTGAAATGCTGAAACGCTGAAATGGCCCTTGCGAGGGCTTGTCCGATAACCATTCGCTATCTGTGCGGGAGGCTGCGAATGCCCCTGGTGTGAGTGGCTAGCTGGTGGCTGAAGCAAACGGAGGAGTTTCCGCTGCATGCGGACCAGGGCTAATGTAAAACCGGCTCCACATCCCTTTGCTCGCTCTCCAAGCTCCGCCTTCCTCAGCAAGCAAGTGGGTTTTTTCTTTCATAACAAAACTTGAAGAGAAGATTTGCTTTCCATTACCTAAAGTGCAGATCTTGTCCTTCTCCTTAAATCACCTTCAGCTTGATGAGCGTGGGCACTCCTTGCTGGTGCCTCTAAACATCGCCTGGAGAGAAAACCTCTGCGGAAAGTGAAATTCAGAAGAGCTAATAAAACATTTTCTGAAGAGTTTGAATCTCTCATTCCAAAGAAAACAAAAAGGTCGGCTGACCTTTCAACCTGACCCTTTTCTCTTTTTTTCTAAGGCATTAAGAAAAACATTCTGCAAACAATGAGTGCTCGTGGTAATTGTCCCTCCCCTGTGCCCCAGTTCTTGCCAAAAGCAACATTTCAATGGCTATGGGGGGTGGAGGTTGAAAGCAAATGAGTGAGCAAGCAAATGCTGGCTTTCACACATCAGTGGCTGGCTACGCCCTGACCACATCCAAGGAGGTTCAAGGTGAGGGAGTCAAGCTCTCAGGCTGCTCCTCGCTGAGTTTTACAGTTGCAGTGTCTGAAATATTGCGGTTCAAGTATGGAAATCTGTGTCGGAAGCATTCAGAAAGTCCAGTCAAAGGGTAAGAAAAAGGGTCATACAGCCTTTAAGTGAAGTATAATTTAGATCAACATCTCTTCCATCGGCTGCTGAATTCCACCTTCGTGTCACGTGCCACATCTACTCATTCCTCAGCTTGTCACAGTCCTTCTCGTGTTAGGGAGAGGCTTGTGTGAGAACAATTTCATGTTAGAAAAAAAAAAAAAAGTGTCTTTCTTATATGAGAAAAGCCTTCTTGTACCATTTATCTCCATTGTTTTCCAGCACTAGGACCTGCAGTGGATCTTGCTGCGACATGTTTCCAGCTGCAAAAGGAATCAAAAGATTTAGGGTTGAGTTCCCTCCTGATTCTGGAACATGTTCCACTGTGCAATCTTTTGTAATATCTCTCTGCAATAAAAGCACTAATGCTCTCCAAGAGGCCTCCCCCTTTCACTTTCCTCATAAGAGGTGATGACAAGCTCCCAGCCCAATTGTCTGCACACATCCTTAACTGCGTGAGCCAGAGATTTAGCTACCTTTCCTGGTTCTGACACTAACCTGTACACTGGTCCAGGGCAAACCATTTAATCTTTACCCCACCCGGGCAAAACGTCCATAGAAATCCCTTCTTGCTAGTACCAGAGCAGAAGCATTAGCAGTGCTGGGAGATGGTTTTAAACAGGGGGGCTTTCAGCTGCCTTTGGGACTCAGCTGCCAGGAAAAGAGACCTGCCTATGCCAGGGCTCATCTTGCTAATTCTGAGGCAGCTGAATCCATTCTGTAAAAGCACACTGGTAGTGTCAAGGTCCTGCCTTTGAACGTGTTTCTCCAGCTGTAAAATGTGGATAGAAACAGTGAGCGAGCTCTGTAAAGGTCTGCTGAGATTTAAGCTATGTTGGCATTCTCCTCCTCAGTGTTAGTGGAACTGGCAAACACTAGGAGAGAGCAGGAGGGTTTCTACTTTTCTTTGAATCGTACTGTAAATCTCCGCAGCCCTGAGAACAGACCTTGTAATCCCCAACAAGCACACAAGTGGGTTTAGGTGCTGGTGTGGGAGGAAAGAAGAGGTCTGGGGTGGTGGTAAGGTGGGGGTTGGGGGGGTGTGTGTGTCATGACATGAAAAGTAAACAGTGCATCCAGAATCTCTTTGTTACCCTCCAGATTTACTTCTTCTCCTCACTAGGGGTTTGTACAGCAAAGTACAGTTTTGTGGCTCTTCTTCAAGACCATTAACTCAATATAAAAATATCAGCACTGTTTTTATTATCTGAAAAAAAGAGCCCAGAGCTGAGTTTTTGTGAGCAAAGCTTGCTTCATTATACAATGACTCAGACTAGGTTTTGTGGTGGAGGATTCAGCTTTTCCTTAGTGGTAGGATCAAGATGTTCTGTTTCCATGATAATCTACCTTTTCATCTCTCTCATGTTGCAAAATTCATTTTTACCTTGATCCCACACAAACGTCTTAGTTTCTTGCCTTTGTTATTGTAAATTATTTACTTTAGAAATGCTGAATCATGACACTGAGGTTAGAGAAAATTGCACTTGTATTTAAAGTAAGAATTGTTCCCACATCTTCTGAAGATTCCTGGACTATTATTTTTGTGTGTCCTTACATTTTATGGTTCAAAAAAGTTCAAGTGGCACTCGGCTTGACCCCCTCAGAGAGGTCCAAACCTGAACCTTTTACCCTGGTGGAGATATTTAATTCTAGCAAATGATGCCTCCCCAGTGCTACGTGGGAGAAGCTGTGCCTGTGTATCCACAGCCGAGCTGCATGCCCAGTGACAGTACAGACTCCCTTCAGCCTTCCTCGAAGCCTGGGTGGCACAGCAGCAGCCAGGTGGGTCCTAGGGGCAGCTCTGTGGGCTCCTGTTTCTGTGAATGGTGTGGCACCTGAACAAAGGCAGCCTGCAATTCAGAGACGTGCTCCAGAGTTTGTGTGCACACCTGAAGCTTACGTTAACACCTTGGGCCTGCAAAGATTGAGCTACAATTCTCCTGAAGAAAAAGATGATCATGGTTCCTGGTTTTTATTTGAGCAGAAACACAGGGAAAAGGAGACAGAGCCCCAGCCCCAAGCATGCACTGCAGCCCATCAAGCAGCCTGAAAATACATCACAGTGTGATGCCATGGCTTGGTTATTACTCAGCTGCAACCTGGCCCACAAGTGGCAGGGCCCTCTCTCACCTCTCCATAAGCTGTGCTCCAGTGGCTGAATGACAGCCAGCGAGCAGACGTGCTGCTGTGAGCAGACATGCACCACTTGCCCATCCTCCAGTGGCACACAGCTACCAAGGCTCCCTGCACTGCGGTCGCCAATGGCACTGAGAACTCGTTTGTGTGTCGCACAACGCCTGCAGTGGATGTGAGTGCTGGACAGGCTGCCATGACCACATGTGTGCTGCCTGCCGTGCTGCAGTGACTGGCTACCGGCAGCTAACAACCAGTCTGACCCAGTAACCTTTCTCTTCCCATTTTTAATAGTTTTTATGAATGCAAGGAGGAGATGCAGGAGAGTCGTTAGAAGGCAGTGTGCATAATTTTCAATTTTCTTTTCAATTTTTTTTTCTCAAAGCCATAATTCACACATTCCTGTGTTACATATACTTACAGGCGTGTGTTTTACCACCCAGTGCATTTTCTATAGGGTTACTGCAACACAGGCACTACTTTGAGAGTAAACTCTGATGAGATAGAACCAGTGGGGTGGGGCCAGTGGCCTGGGGCTGGCATGCAGGGCTCCTGCCCTCTCTTCTCTGAGCCAGCTGGTCACCCACTGCCTCTACCAGAGGCCGCCACCTCTGCTCCACTGAGCCCTGGCCTGCGTGCAGAGAGCCAGACATGGGGCCACCTCGTTAGTCATTTAATGAGTAAACAAACCATTTCTCCAGCCTTCTCCAGGATAATTCAGCCTGAGCCAGAAAGCCAGCCTGGCAGAAAAGGGTCTCTTGTTCTGGCCCCCCGTCTGCAGCAGGTGACAAGGGACTTCTCCCTCAAAGTCGAGCAGGGCTGCCACACAAGCACGCCCACTGTGTACATAGCACATGGGACCACCCGTGCCAATGACTCCTTCCAGAGGCCAGCTCAATCTGCATCAGTTAATCCATGTTTTCTGTGCATTAGACCTCAGGTTCTTTTATATTCCCACTGATAATTGAATTCTCCATTTTAATGGCTCTCATCTTCTGTAGATGTCAGCAGTGCTCTGTAACTGTGGATTATTTAAGCCTCAGCACATCTTTAAGGCAGGTTTAATACCCTCCATTTACAGAAGGGCTGGGTGAGGCCAGGCAGCAGTCAGAGGGTACGTGCCAAACTGCACCATGGCCAGGGATAAAGCCCCATTTTCCTCTGTGTCTGAAATGGGATGTTGTCTGTTTAATCTAGGCAACTCTGTCAAAGGATGGGTTTTCCCATCAGGATGGTGGGATGGTTTCTGTGCATGTAAGAGCCCAAGCCAAAGTCCAAAGCTGAAGTGCTTTTGGCTTTTCCAGTGTCAAAGTAACTATTTTGCCTGTTAGTTGCCCTGCATTTTACAACCCTTCACATCCTGTGTGACCTCAAAACTTCATGGATGGACTCTCAGGAAGTGCTAGCCTGCTTACAGGCACAGCTATAGGGCAGCCACTATTTCAGCTCCGGCTGGACGGAGAGGTGTGGGAGTATAGAGCTGTGGGGAGCTGTAGGACAGCAGGAACATCACCCATCTTCTTTTCTCCCAGGGTTTATCAGGATGCCATGAAGGCACTCGATGCTTGCTCCTGCTTCATGCGTGAGGCTTGGCCGCCCTGTGCAGGAGTCACATGGGTGCTGTCCCTGCCAGCTCGGAGGCAGCGCTGCAGGGAGGCAGACCTCCCTTGCCCTGCCACCCGCTCTCTGGAGGGGTGCCGAGGGGAGAACCGTGTGCTGGAGGACTGGAAACAGTGCAGGATGGGGGGACAGCACAGGACTCATGAAGCAGGAACGTTTGGGTCGTGTGTTAGCACTAGAAACCTGCCAGAAATGGGACAAACGCAGGAGTGCAATTAGTGACCCGTATTCCTGGCTGTTTCTAGGGAGCGCTCATTCCCCCTTCCCAGCTGTGCTGGGGTGGAGGTGAATTTGCAGTGCAGCGGGAGCACTAACAAGTTAATGTTTAACATTATTATTACCTCATCTTCCAGAGGCTCCTTCTAAACATAACAATTGACGACAGGCTCCTGATAGTTCGGAGAAGACCGACCTCAGCCCTAAGACTATGATGAATATGATTTCCCTTCCCCCTCTGTTTTGATTTTCTGCTCTGTTACTCCAGAGCATTGGCTGGCCATGACCCCTGGCTGCTTTTTCTGTAATTACCAGCTCCTGCCAGATTTACTGTGGAAGTTAATGTCTGTTCCAGCCAAGTCAGCCCCACTGTTATATTGTACGAGACAGTAACCCCTTCAGTACAGGCAGAGCTCTGGTGAAGCAAAACAAAGAGTCGGGAACAGGGCTTCTTGAGGCCCTGGGGAAAGTTTCACATGCTTGACGGGGGTGCTGCATTAACAGGAGCACTATCATTGTGCAATCTTCCTCAGGATCTTTCAAATCCTTCAGAGCACAAGGGGTGCGCGGTGTGGAAACAACAAGAAAGCAACTTGTACAAGAGTTTACTCTGACAAACTCTCAGGATTTGCTCTCAGTCCGCTATGTGCCTCTGGGCCATTTCTTCAGAGCCTGTGCATGGTCTGGTGGGACTTTAATAAATTAACATTCTGGACATTTACCCTTAAAGCTGGGAGGATTTTTTTCAGATGTTGTTTTTGCAAGCAATTTTTTACATGATGAAACAAAGCATGCTAAAAGGGGCAAGATTCAGGCTCAGATGGCTGTCCAGCAGACGCACAGGTCTCAGCTTCGGTCCAGCCATCAGAAACACCCGGTTCTGCACCGACATGCTCTGCCTGGCTCACCAGAGCAGCTCCTGGGCTGCACTCACGGCAGCAGTGTGCAAGTGCAAGGGCATTTTAAATGTCTGTGGAAGGTGAAACATGATTGAAACACAGTCAGGGGCTAAATGTGGTTGAAATACAGTCCAGATTCTGATAGAAATTATATTCAGCTATGTCTGGAATAATTCCATCTAAGCCATTGGAGCTGTGGGGTGCAAATGCTGTGCCAGGAGGTCATGGGGAAATTAGATGAGTAGCCTTCGTACGGTGCGCACCACAGGAACAAGAGGTGGCCACCACAGCAGTGAGCAAAGTCAGAAACTTCTGCTTCAGACACATCTGGGAGATAATAATGAGGAGTCAAAGAGATCATGCAAGTACCAGTCTGTTAACATGACCCATTACTGTGGAAGGGAAGACACTAAGAATAGACCAAGTAGGCTTGAGTAACGCATTTGCAACAAATTCTGCTCTAGGGCTCCCATATTTCTATTTAAGATTTTGCAGACAGATGCACAGCATGTGTGTGTTATTCTTTGCGTTTTAGACTGATATTTAGATGTTTGGGGCAGTATGTACACATTAGGTCTGTGCATTGGACTTGCTGGGGTGACTCCTAGACACCTGTCTGAGACTCTGAGATGTGCTGCAGCACAGCAAGGGGTTTTTGACCTCCCGGACCAACCAAATATTCAGAAAACTATGAGAAATCTATGAAGTTTAAAGAAAAAGAAAATACCCAAAAATATCCAACTGGAGATATTTATCCATAGAAAAAGAGGACACATCTGAAAATGTGTATGTATGGGCATCCCTAGTCTTCACCACAATTTAAATCTGTGGTTCATGGCAGATAGCCCATTCTTGATGGAAAAACAGCACTCTTTTCTTCACCAACACCATCAGAGCCTGCTTTCAGGTTTATGGGGCTGCGAGTGGGACTGGGCACCTGAGCTACTTGGAAGGAGAGGCTCTCTGCTTATTCCCACTGTGGAAGCCGGGACTGGAGCCATGCCAGGACAGTGGGGCTGGAAGGAGCAGTTTGATGTGTAGGGACTCGCAGAACCCAGCTTTTGGGTAAAAGACCACCAGTGACTACAGGCACAGCTGAGCAGAAAGAGCCACTGGCTATCTGCATCCAGATTTGACAGGAGCTCACCTGCACCGCTGTCCCAATGGGTGGGTCAGTGTGGGTCCTGGGCTCTCCTGGGCTGGCTGCCTTTCTGCACCGATGGAGAAGGGAAGGTCTACGCCCTGGTGATGTTGGCAGTGGATTGCAAAACAGAAACGAGTAAATGCAGAGTATCCCTATCAGGAACATGGGGAGATGAAAATCATCTGCAGCACCCTGGGCACTAATTCAGAACCAGGAGGAGGCTCACCCACCAACCCCTCCAAACCCCAGGCTGAGTGAGGACAGTGAAGGGGACCCTGCGTGGGCCTCTCAGTGATGAAGCAGACCTTCTCAAATCTTTTCTAGCCTGTGAAACAACCCAGTGGCCTGTCACGCGACGAGGGGACGTGTCTGGCAGGCTGGCCCTGCGAGATGCAGGGTCTGTGGCAGGAGGCCACGGTGTCCTGGCTGCCCGCCAGCCCGCGAGGCTCTCCTCCTCCAGCAACCTGCCAATCTGCCGCCCCTGGACGTGCTGTCGGGGAGCCGAGAGCAGCCTGGCCCCATGCTGTGCTCAGGCGTGAGGTATTTATTATCCCAGCAGTGAGAAGGTGGGAGTTGGATCTGTGAGGAAGGCAGGGATTGGCTCTGCCCTTGGCACAGGGGATGCCTGAACTGGGGACAGGAGGGTGCTGCAGGAGCCGTGGATAGCACTGCGGATGGAGGTGTCTGTCTTCTCAAGGTACTCCAGTGTGCACAGGTGCCTGTTGTGAGTTGGCTAAAATAATCCACGACACCTCAGCTTAGTTCCCAGGAGATCACCCCACAGCTCCTGCCTTTGTCCCCCAGGCTGGCAAGATTGCAGCACTGCCTGCAACGTGCCGCGTGCAGTGTGCTGGACACACTCAGGCACATTTGCCTGCCCTCTGGATGCCACCACAGGTTTTGGGAGCACCCCAGGCTGCCACTGTGGGAGGCCATCAGTGTCCCTGGGTGAACTGTGAACGGGGTCGTGCTCCCCCTTGCCGCTCTGCCGATGCAGAAGCCCTGCATGGATGGCATTGCATGAGCTGAGTTGTTTCGAGGCACACTTGTGAAGCACCCCAGGGTGTCAGGGATCACCAGGGCAGGGCTGACCACTTGTCTGGTGCAGCTGGCTGGGTACCTGCCCCTGGCTGTGGCTTGTACCCGCACTGCTGAGAGGAAGGAAGATCTGGTTCCCGCATCAGGGCAGTGATGCTGTGCTGGACTTTGCAGGCAGGGAGCACCCCAGGGTGCTGTCCACCTTGTGAGGGATCAGGACTATTGCTTCTATGCTTCATCCCCTCTCCCTTTGGTATGAAGTACATTGCTGGACATGGGGGAATCTTTCGGGTATTTCCATGTGAGGAATAGCACAGGATAGATAACCGTGTTACAGGCCATTTGCAACATCTTCACTTTACCAGTGCAGAGTTTGAGAGTCTCCAACAGCTGCAGCCTGGCATCCTCTTGGGTTCCCAATTCCAAACCTTCAGCTTCACAATACTGAGAGAGCTGGATTGGCAAAAAATGAGTTAGACTCTCTTGATTTTGTATCACTCTCTGTCTGATTTTTAAAATATATTTTCAACCCATATTGAAATGTGAAATACATTGTCAGTATCTTCTTAAGTGTCTTCAGGTGCAAGTAAACATGATTGGAAGCCCTTGAACAAAGGCAGGGGTGGGAGGTAGTTCTGTCAGTTCCATTTAAGATGTTGACTGGGATTTGCTTAATTTGTTGGATTTGTTGGACTGCAGTTTTCTTGCCATTTTGCAGTGGGTACATGTTTTGTTTGAGCAACTATTTCAATAGTTGCAGCCAAGGATAAGAGCTTTCTGTGTCTGTAAATTAATGGTATAGATGGGCAATTTGTCAGTTTGAAACACTGAAGAATTACACCTACATTGCTGTGCTGATACATACAAGTACCTATAGGCAGCCTGTTTGTTACTGGCAATTCCACATCCTGGAAAGCCTGTGTAGTGAAACCCTCCCTGTCATAAACACACTCAGCTATCTGGTCATCAAGCTGTGGGATTTTTCTTGTCGGGTTGGAGGCTGACACCAAACCCAGCAACAGAACAAAAGCTTGGTCAGAGGGAAGAGGGTTTGCTGTGTATGAAGTGAGTTTTGATTCATTCCCAAGCTCAGATGTTGCTTTGGGAAATATATTCTCTTCAGGCCTCTCGCTGTGACTCTATAAACAGAGGCAGCAACGGGCATTTGGAGGCACTAAAAGTGATTTAAATGATCCAGCCTGGGACTTTTGCCAAGCAGCACCTCCTTCTGTTTGCTGCGGGGGCTTTTCTGCCCTCCCCTTTGCTGGTGGGTTGGTTGTTGTTTTTTGGGTTCTTTTTTCTTCTTCCATGCAAAATTTTTTGAGACTGTCCTTTGAGACAATCTCTTTCTCCTAAAAGAAGAAGAAGAAGGAAAAAAAAAAAGCTTGCTTCTCCAGATGGACAGCTGCTCCCTGCTCCTTTTGATGTTGCTTTTATCTGCCAGGCCAGTGCTCTCTCACCCTCTCCCCTCCCCCGGAGGCAGTTTCCATGGGGGTCTCAGGGGAGCTTTGTCTCTCACATGTGTTTAAAGAGAAATGTGGAGCTGACACAAAGGCTCCACAGCTCGACCTTTCGCCCTCTGGAGTTATGAGGGCCATAAAGCTCGAGTCCCTGGTAACAGCGCCGATGACCAGGGCAGTTCTGGACACAGACAGAGCTTTTTTGGCAGAAAATTGTTTAACTAAAAATAGTTCTAGGAAAGAAAATAAAAGGTTGTGCAAACTAAGCAAGGTCTTTTATTGCCTTATTTGGTGTTACTGGTAATAACATGAATTTCTTTGGTATGGCCAGAGGCAGATGGCTTCACTGCATTTAGTACCAGTTTTGAAATGCGTGGGGCACAGATAAAAAGTGACACCTGCTGAGGTGCTGGGGACCGAGCCTGGGCTCGCTGGCCTGCAGATGCAAGAGGTGAAGGTTGCTCTGCTGCAGCACCTGATGCCGGGCAGAGCTCAGTGGAGGCCCTGGCTGAGGCAAAACCTCCACGCATTGAGGCTTTCTCTACCAGGCAATGGGAGACCTGCTGGACAGGAGGAACCTCCGAGACCAGCAAAGGGCTGAGGAGCTGCCAAGCCAGCCAACAAGCAACTTTTAGCTTCGAGGGTCACAGAAGTATTCAAGTGCCTTAGCTCCAGAGCAAATGAAGGCATTGCTTTTCCCTTACTGCTCACACCTGTGAGGCTGTCCAGGACTAGGTGTGTCCCCTGGGAGCCTCCCACCATGATTTGGGTCATTGGTAGTGCCATCTTTCTCTTGTTCTTACCTCCTATTTGGCCTGGATAGCAGCAGATGTTGGATCCAGGTGCTCCAGGGTTGACATAAAAGGTTCACTAGTATTTGCTTTCCTGCTGAAGCTCTTGCCTTTTTCTAAAATGGGCCAGATATGGAATGAATGGGAGAAAAAGTCCCTATGCATGAGTTATATCAAGTGGAGAAGCTTGGAAGCTCACAGGCAAACGACTTGCCCAGGACAGCTGGAGCCTAATGACAAAGCTGCTCTCAGAGCTGCTGAACACCAGAAGAGAAATTCAGAAGTGGATCCTTCAATTCCTTAAGGGAAACTCTAATGCTTGAATGTGAAAAAGGGCTTGTGACAATGAAGTCCTGTTGCCCCAGTTTTCTTTCCTCCAAGTCAAACTTGCTGCAGTGTGGCCTGGCCTTTCAGGCAGAGGTTTGGCAGTGTACAGGAAAATCGAAAAGGAGTTTCAAAATGTTTATGGAATCTAAATATTGTGAGAAAATGCCTCATTCTCTTTTGGTAGCAGGTTGTTTGGGAGCAGTGGCCACCTGTTGCATATATATGTGTGGGTGTATCAGCTTGATGGAGTTCTTATCAAGGCTTAGGGCTGTAGCAGTAATAAGACATTTCCCAGGAATCTTTCCTATAACTTTTGTTCTTCTAAACCAGATAAAGGGGGGGGGGGGGGGGGGTCACTTGCTGTGCAACAGAGGATAGGCTTTTCCTATTCACAAAAAAAATCAGGAGGCTTTTATTTTAGGTTAAGTAAAGCAAAGCCAAGAAGCAGAGGGAAGGGAGGAAACCAAGTCTCCAAAAGAAGGAAAAACTTCAGTGATTTATGCTGAGACATTTTGTGTTTTTAACCTAAATACAGCTACTGTTAGAGCAGACAGGGAGAATTTTTACACCAAAAGGTACACACAAAAAACAAAGACAGCATCTCTTGCACTTACATGATCTCTCACCCTGGTAGTTTTTGCTTGAAATGAGTAGCTTTGTGCGTCAACCTAAGTAAAACTCCCTGTGCAACCATGCACCAACAACCACATGCAGTAATTTTTCATGTAGCCACGTTTGTCTGCCTGTCTTGCATGATAAGGTGCACATATGCACTATCATATTTCTTCCATAAATCTCCTTTTCTTTTCAGAAAGTTGTAAACCTAAAGATAACAGCACACAGTCTCTTAAAAGCAAGGTTGACATTGAAATCCTTGGCTTAAAAATGTTGCCCGGGGGAAAAAAGTCTCCATCAGTCCAAAGGCAGGAGATTTGGCTCATGTGCCAATTGTCACTCTCCCACCACACCATGGGGAGTCTGCTGGGGGAAGGAATGGTGCAGAAAAGGAGTGTGAAGGGCAAGCAGTCCTTCGACTCTGGCGATCCTTCAGTGGTATACGAGCCTTGAGGGGATCACATGATGGGAATAGAACAAAACAACCATCTAGCTCCTCTAAATCACATCACCTCGTGGAATCAGTGAACACAATCTCTTCCCTCCCATATATCACCCTCACACCAGACAGATCTCGAATGCAGAGGAGAACTGAGCACTTCTGCTCCAAAGCATGCGTCTGTGGTTAATAACAGATGATCCTAATCACTGCTCCTGGAGCCCAGGGCTAGCTGATAACTCTCTCTTCTGACTACTGACCCCCATAATCATCTCATTCCTGAGAGGGAGCAGATATTGTGAATGATGGGTTTTAGCAATTGGGACAAAAATAGTTCTCCTTTTGCTCAAGGAATTCAGATATCAGCAAACTAAGGGAGAAGCAAAGAGGCTAAACAGCCACACTACAGGGCTGGGGAAGATCTTCATCATGTGTCTGGATCTGTCACAGGTTTGCTCTCAGTGACCCTAGGCAAATTAGTTAGTCTCACAGCCTCATTTTCTTCCTCTGGAAAAATCAAAATAGTAATAGACAGCAGCTCCAGAATGGCACTATGAGGATATATCATTAATTGGTATATTTATAAGAAGTGTTGAATTTTCCAGAGATATTATATTAACAGCTGAGAAACACACTTTGCTGAAGCCACTTCTTTCCTCAGAGAGTGGTTTCAGTGCTTCTGCAGCAGCCCTTGAGGCTGCAGTGCCACTGAAGGGCAGCCTTACCAGCTCTCCACTTACACTTTAAAACCTCTGTGCAGGCAGCAGCAGTCACAGATGCAGCTGCAAGAAGAAACCACACACCACACTTGTGCAGGTGCATGTGGGCCCCAGTGGGGAAGAATATTAACTATTTCCTGGTAATAGGGACACAGAGGTCCTTCACACGGCTCAGATAATCTCAGCACAGTTCCAGCACATGGCCCGTGTGGGAAGCTGCTATCCAAATGAATGCACAACTGTGCTTAACAGATCCTGCCTTACTTAACTGCAGCCTGTGTTCTGGATTCTCTTTCAAATTCATCTAGGTTTGTGCGTTGTGCCTCGTATCTTCAATGTGGCAGGGAAAGCTTTCATCCTATGACTTCCATTAGTGCTAGTTTAAAGCCTAATTTCTAGAAGGCATAGTTGATATTTACGCCAGTATTTCAAGATCAGATCCATTTTGTGTAGCAAGCTAATCATATTATTTGCATCTCTCCTTGACAAAAAGTTGCAGCAGGATCATTCTTTGTTTCCACTAGGGAACTAGAAGAAAAATTTATAATTGATGCTTTTTAAGAACAGTTTTATCTCTTTGGGAGAAAATTGTTTTGTTATATTCTTCTAATACGTTCTTTAATTGTAATTATTGTATGAAATGGAAACTGCATGCTTATTTGCAAAAGTCACAGGGCAAGTTTCCCTTCTCTGAAAAGACTGAAGTGAGGATGAGGCCTGCACTATGAATGTATGCAGCTACATTTAAAAATAATTTTCTATGAAATTGCTTCCAGTTATCTGGTTTTCTAGAATATTAAGATGCAAATCTAGGCAAAGTAGATTTTTTTTATACACTAAACATCTGTGAACCTATTAGGATTGGCTGAGCTGAAGCTGCTAGAGGAGATAATGATGTTCTGCTGAAACACAGCAATGCTTCAGTGAACCCTGATGATGACAATACATTGAAATAACAACATGTGGCGTTGCAACCCACCCACACATCATCATGCATCGCACCAAAAATGTCACATTATGCTGATGGTAAAGTTTCTCTTCTAAAATCACAAAGCTGGCAGTTCTAGCTGCAATGCTCACAACAAACTGTCCCTTTTCATTTCATGTCTTGCTGGTTTCAACTGTACCCAGGATCTTCCTTGTTGATGGTGGATGCCTCAGAGCATTTAAAAATGGGATTCAGAAAAATACTTAACCATCCACGTTTCTGCTCTTACAGAGCCCCACCTGAACAGTAGGAGGCTGTAAAATGAGGCAGAAAATCTAGCAAGAAAGAAGGCTGGCACCAGATTTCCATGCCATCTTGCTTTCAAGCAAGAAGTGGTCTCTGTCTTTCAATTCTACTTGAAATATATCTTCTTCAGGTGTTCCAAATGCCTTTGCACTTAAAAATGTTTGAAAGCTGAGATTTGGCATGAATTTCAGAAAAGGATTTAGGGTGGTAGTTATTGCTATTATGGCAGAAATTGGATTTTTTCTTCCATCTATGCCATCATAACAAAATAGTTAAGAAAACTTTTTTTTTTGTTTTCCTCCTTGTCTGATAAATAAGACAGCATATTTTTTCACAACCACCTTCAACATTCTACCACTGATGGAGCTAAAGATGAAAGATTTTAGGGAAAAAAATGCTGAAATGGATCAGGCAAAATCCAAAGAGGGCCTGCCTATATTATGGCTGGGACCTGGATGGAGTTTTGGTTTCCATACCATAAATTTTAACATTGATAACCTCAGTTATGCTTAACTCTGCAAATACCTGTTTTCAACAGGTGCTTCAATTCTTAACATCCTCAGAAAAAAAACCTATTTAAGCGCTCTTAGAGTGCTTACTAGCACTTCAGTGTTTGCAGGCCAGAGAACTGTGAGTTCTACTCCATATCGACAGTAGTGGAGATCCAGACACAAAATATTTCTTCTTTCTGCCATTCCCTCCTTTTCCCTGTTGGGCTGGATGATGATGCTTGCTGGTTTTGGTTGGGGATTTCATCCCCCCCCCCAAAACAATACTGATGATGATGATGATGATGATGATGATGATGATGATGATGATGATGATGATGATGATGAACCTGTGTTTTCACAGCAGAGCTTGGCAGCTGCGAGTCATCCCAGGACATACATTAGATGCCACAAAGTAACTGAAAGTCTTAAACATGGTTGAGTCCATTAGGACTTCTTCCATCCTAACCAAGGAGAGAGTCTCATTTCATATTTTTAAGGTACTGTGGAGATGGACATAATTCCCTTAAAAAAGAGGTTAAAATTCACATTTCTCGCCTCCCTAGAAAGTGTGACAGTGATCAGGTGAGAGATGGGGGTGGGACAGTCCTTCTCTTGCAGGTCTTCAGCAGGGAAGGGAAAGAAAATTGGATATGTCAGAGAGAAAAAGAGTGGTTATGGTTATGATGCCTACTGGCTAGGACACACATTAGCCAGAGCCTTGGCTTCCCTGCCCTGCTCAGGATAGCTTGGGCATTTCCCTTACCATCTGACTGCAAACTAGACAGCTATACACTTTCCTTTTGGTCCAACTAATATCTAATCCTTTCCTAAAGCAGGCTTTCCCTCAAGAGAGTTTAGGAATACTCCCAGATTTCTTGTCTGGTGGCCAGAGTACTGTAAGCAGCTGTGACTTTATGGAGGGCAGGAGAGGGCAATAAGCAAGGCTGCCCTGCACTTCACACTTCTGGCCAGTTGCACCTGCTAAGATATCACGCACATGAATTACATGATGTGACAGTGGCCATGTGACTGACTGTGTGCTACATATTTCCCACTGCCCTTAGATCCGAGTTGTGTCTGTCCCTGCCTCCTAGAAGGTCTGAACCTCCTCTGGGTCCTGGATTCTGCTCAATGGGAGTGCAAATTAGGGATCACACAGCCTCGCCCTGCAGTGACAAAGTTTCTCTTTTGGACTCAGAAAGTATAGTGTGTGAGTGAAGTCTAGTTACATTTTAGTACTGTTCAGCCCTCAGTCTTTTAGGTGATACTGCCAGTAATATTTGCAGTGATTTAGTTAGGGCAGTGATGTTTTGTTATGGGAACTCCCATCCACTGGCCCCTGAACTGAGCACACAGGTTGTTATGGGAACTCCCATGCACTGGCACGGCAAAGGCAAGAAGCAGCTCCTCAGCAGAGAGAGCTTTGGATGGCTGTTGTGCACAGACAGATTTAGAAACAGGGAGGAGTCTTATGGACCCCATTACTGATCAACAGAGCCACTGCTTCCTGAGCTATGGCATGGCATACATATAAAAACAAAGATAGCATAAAAAAGTATAAAAATAGATGTGACGCAGTGTATGGACTTCTTAGCAAAAAGACTTCGGGTTCGGGAACTTCCTGTACAGACACATGCTGCATCTTCTCCTTGTTCATACGGCAGGGGAAATGAAAGACCAGAAACACCAAGGGTGGGAATTAAGACTGTTTTCATTTCCTCTTTCTTGTTTGTTACTTGGTCTTTCTCCAGTAAAAGAAAAAAAAAAAACAAAAACAACCCGACAACAAAAAACCCAGCTGCACCTGGGCTTTTACATAAATGTTCTCTTGCACTTCAACTCGTTCACCTCCTGGCAACACTGAACTCCAGCAAAATACGGTGTACTCTCTCTTTAAGACAGACTGCTCCCTGCCCAGCTGTTGACTTGCCTGAAGGTGAGACCTCTGCTTAAATTCATGGCTCCAGCTGTCAAAAGCAAAGAAAAGCAGCTTTTCCTTGGCGGCTCTCTGCTTTGGGTAGAATTTGACATCTTCCTCAGTCAGCAGAATTTAATCAGCATCAAGTGCCCACAGCCACTCAGCTCCACCACTGCTGGGGCTGGGGCTGGGGCTGGGGAACCAGACCTGCGAAGGAGAAGAGGGGGAGAGTCTTCAACACAGCAGGCAGAGACACAGGCACAATCACACGTTTCTATGGGAAATCCAAAGCTTGTCACCATCTAGGGAGAGCCTCATTATCCTATTTGACTTAAGAATTGCTGTTATCATGCAGTAACCTTACCCGGCTCAGAGTCTGCCATGTCCTCCTGAGCAGCTGAGAACAGCAAATGGAGTGAGTTATTGACAGCTAACAATTATACTGATTTCCAAAGTAAAGCTGGAGAAATGGCTCAGGGATATGGTTTCCCAGACCTGAGTTGACAAGTAAAGCCAAGGGAGCAACTTTTGATATTGTTATGCCTTGTTTGCCTTTCTCCTGGGAAAAAAAGCACCTCAAGTTATTGTAACATAGATGCCAACAAACTAAATGATCCAGCACATGTCAGAAAATTGTTAATTTTCCGAGTTTAATTTCCGAGTGCCTAACCTATAAAGCCCAGCATCTGATCCATTCACGAACCTCAAATGATCAGACCAGACCAGTGTGTGCACACATAGGTATGCTCAGACTTGCCTATGGCCATACTACAGCAGGAGGGCATTTGCTTTTTCTTGGTACTGTCACTGCTTCCAGCAACCAAGGCCCCAAATCCTGCAGAGGGAAACACACTGGGGAGAGATCAGAATAAGGTGAGGTGAGGGAGTGGCAGTTCCCAGTCCAGGGAAGAAACTCTTGACACTGGAACAGGTTACCCAGAGAAATTTTGCATGTCCCATCCCTGGAAGTGGTCAAGACCAGGTTAAAGGGGACTTTGAGCAACCTGGTCTAGTGGAAGGTGTCCCTGCCCAGGGCAGAAGGGTTGGGATGAGATGATCTTTAAGGCCCCTTCCAACCCAAACCATCCTATGATGCTGGGGGTCTCACTTAGAGCAAGACAACTGCTGTTATAGCAGAAGTGTGCATGGGGTGCTTTCTCAAGGAGACCTTGCATTAGTGCTTACCTATTTAGAATAACCTATTCACAGTAAAAGTTATTTGTCTGTATATTTTCAACACAAACTCCAGGCATTCTTATACATGCAGTTCATTTTCTAGCACCTGCAGCTATTACCCATTTCCTGACAATATCATCGTGCCCATTGAGGAGAGGAAGGACATGTTGGGTTGTTCCGAGGTTTTTTTTAAAAAATGTTTACCCCTTCCACCTGTGTGATATTAGCTTGCATAATGGCCTGGAGTTAAAGCAGAGGAGGTGGCTGCTAGGAGCAAACAGGAAATGAAGCAATACCCAAGGTAAGGCAGGCAAGGGCAGCAGAGAAACAAGCCCGTGGAGATATTAACTGGTGAATATCCCCATGCCTCTAAGCAGAGGGGTGATTTAGCTCTCCCTAGACCCATCCTATGTATCAGAGGGACACTAAAAACTAGAATGCCCTCAGCTAGGAAAGTAGAGGAGTGAGAAAGAAGGAGATGAGCAGGGGGGAGACGCCGTGAAGGCAGGTGGGAGTGCAGGTAAAGGCTTGCTGCTCAGGGAGTGGGGGAGAGCTCGCAGGTGCATTGCAGGCTAGCAGCTTGACAGTGATCAATGGAGGGCTCCGGCTGTGAACTGTGTACTCTCGCAGCCTGTAGCCATGAATGTGGTGGGTTTTTTTCCCCTGTTCCTTTGTATTTGGGGAATGAACTTCATAAAACCTGCATTCATCGTTTCTGCTCAGCCACATGACAAACTTCTACTGAACTGTGTCCTGGAGGGGTGATGCAGCCACAATAACAAGATCCCTCCTGCTCCAGTCATTAAGAACACTGCATTTCTCATGTCACAGAGCTGGGGGAGGGGACCGAGAGCAGCCGAGGAAGCAAATCCCGCTGAGGATACTGTTTCAATATGAAAGAGACCATTAACACAGTGTTTTTACCTACAGAACTCATCAAATGCCCTACCATAAGACATACTTTTAATCTTATCATAATATCGCTCATCTTTCTCAACACTTGCCTTCCAAAAAAGCTGTTACTGATAAGCAAACTTACAATATTGCCCCCCTTCTTAAACCTCTTTAAAACTTTGCAGTGCTAAAGGCACAATGCTGATCTTGTGTAGTGTCTGGAACCTCTTCTTCTCAAATGATATTGCCTGTATAGAGCAGCTAACTGAACACATCTGTTGAATGTAATTTGAATGCTGCACATTTGTTCTATACGTATTATCTTCTATATTACTTGGAAAAATGGCTCTAATTTTTTTTTTTTTTGACAATGATATTATTTGTGAAGGTGGTTTTCTACTGTCAGCCAAGTTCAGTGAGTGGTCAAACAGTTTATAATTTTTTTAGTAAAATTCTGTTATTGATTGTGTATGTAGATGTATATGTGTATGTTTAATTATTTTAATAGTTCTTATATAAATGTATAGAATATACATATATGTTCTTACACATATGTAGCTGTGTATTTTTAATTATTTTAATAGTTCCTCCCTGCTTCCTTTAACTGGAAGAGGTGATATGCTCATTCACAAGCAGGTCCTCAGTTATCATTCATAATGCAGTTTCATGGAAGGAAGCTGTGACAAGCTTTGTGTCTGTAGGATTACCTGCTGTACAGCACTCTGCTTGTGGGAAATGGGCCAACTAATAATGTTGGATTACAGAATAGATGGAAATGACTGAAATGTATTTTCTTTTGGGATCAGAAATATTTTGCTAGAAGTCTTAGAACTTTCATCAAATTTAGTGACAGCAACTGGCATGGACTATATTTAAAAGTACACATTCAGCAAATGTCTGCTGAGAATTTTTCTCCACCAACTCCATTTTATCTGTTTTCTAAAAGAGGTCCTATAGACTCTGACCCAGCCAAATTGCTGTGGCATGCAAAAATACGAGTGTTAGCTGAACCCCAGTGATTGTACAAAAATGTGCCTTTAGCTGGGGCAAACACAGGATAAATGACATTAACACTTCTCTTGGATATAGTCTAAACATACTTCTCCTCTCAGGAGGAAGGCTGATTGCAGGTCCAGCAGGGCAGCCCAGCTAATGGGCAGTAACTATCTGAGCTTAGCCTGAAGATGTGCCCAGCTTGATGTGAAGCCCAGCTCCTTCCCAAAAATGACAACAAGAGGCCTTCCTCTGTGCCTGACCTGGTGAGTATAGAGGGAAAGTGCATCATAAGTGTTATTTAATTTGCATTACTGTGATACTTAAGAGCTCTGGTTTGGATTAAGGACTTTGTTGTGCTAAGCTCTGTTTAAACACACATAAAACATGACGCTGTCCTCAAGAGCTGCCTGTCTCACACAAACACTCATGGAAGTCAGGTATGGTTTCCCCCTGAGGTTGGGCTTTGTCTTCTTTAACGCCTTGTGCTGTGCCAGGCATGTTGTCAGTTCTTGCAGGCTCTCCGTATCTCACAGCCCACACCTCCACCTGCTCCTGGCTGAATTGGTAACTCAGCGAGTGCCTGTGTTTGTGTAGTATGCAGTAGGGTACCCAGAAGGATACTTGAGGCCAAGTGGGACAGACCTCCTATTTTAAGGGTAGCTACAAAAAGACCCCAAGTACTGCAGTTCTGAGTGGGAAGAGCTGGAACTGGCTCAGCATGGAACACAAGCACCTAGCACTAGGCAACTCAGGGGTCAGGAGAAGGCAGAGCTGACCTAGCATGGGCAGTACTACAGCACCTCTTGGGAGTGCTGCATGCTTGATGCATCAGGATGACTAAAGGGCTGCAGGGCTTGTCATCCCATGGGAAGTATCTCTCCATCAACTCTGAGGCAATCTGCTGAAAAACAACAACAAAACTGCCTTTGGAGGCAGCAACTAAAGTAGGACCAGTGAGAAGCAGTTAGTTTACCCTGTGAGAAATGTGTATTTGTTTTGCCCGTAGGCTGTTCATAGGACTTCTGGCTTTAGCAGAAGTACTATAGAATGTGAAGGGTTGGAAGCGACCTTAAAGATCACCTAGTCCCAACCCCTGCCTTCCATGGGTAGGGAGACCTCCCACTAGACCAGGTTGCTCAAGGCCTTAGAAATCCTACCATGTTCCCTAAAACTTCCTCAATAAAGGTGAGTTATAAGCAATATCTATCTTTCAAACAGCAGTCCTTCCTTTATGAAGGAAGGGTGGCATGATTCCTGAAAAGGAACTGGATAAAAACCTGTTTGGGTAATACCAAAGAGTGTTCAGTGGCCTATAGTGACAGACTCATAGTGGTGTGTATCCAAATGGTACTTGGATTTACCATTTTCTAAAAGTAAGCAAAGACTTCTCTTTGCAGTAATCTCCTGATTTCCCCTCCTTCTCTCAACATTAAAGATCTGATGACATTACTCCTCATAAACCTAGACTCATAGAATATGCTGAGTTGAAAGGGACCCACTAGAATCACCAAAGTTCAACTCCTGGTCCTGTGCACAACACCCCAAGAATCACAGCATATGCCTGAGGGCATTGTCCAAATGCCTCTTGAACTTTGTCTGGCTGGTGCTGTGACCACTTCCCTGGGGACCCTGTTCCAGTGCCCAAACACACCTTTTCCTAATATCCTCAGGCCATTCCCTCATGTTGTGTCATTGCTCACCAGAGAGAAGAGATCAGTGCCTGCCCCTCTATTCTCCTGATGAGGAAGCTGCAGACAGCTATGAGGTCTTCCCTCAGTCTCCTCCTGGATGCAGACTAAGTGATCCCATCCACTACTTTTCTGGTTCCTGCTCTAGACTCTTCCCCATCTTTGTTGCCCTCCTTTGCATACTCTCTAACACTTTATATCTTTGTTATACTGTGGCTCTCAGAACTGCCCCCAGCACTGGATGTGAGGCCACCCGAGAGCAGAGCAAAGGGGACAATGCCCTCCCTTGCCCACCTGGCAATGCTGTGCCTGATGCACCCCAGGACACAGGTGGCCCTCCTGGCTGCCAGGGCACTGCTGAGTCATGTGCAACTTGCCACACACCAGGACCCTGGGTCTCTTTCCACAGCATTGCTCTCAAGTGTCTCGTTCCCCCATCTGTATGTACACTCAGTTTTTCCTGTCCCAGGTGCAGAATCTGGCACCTGTCTTTGTTGAACTTAATTAGAAAACTTATTTAGAAAAGCTATATTTCTTTTTATAGATAGCCAGTCAGTTTGGTTGTGTTCAAGATCTACAGAGTGCCCATCTGGACAAAGTTCATCGATATGGCTACAGCATCATTTACATGCAAGTTGTATGTGATGTGCTGTTGCAACTACTCTGTATTGTAGGTTAACCAAGTTATGTGGGCAGACTGATTCCAGGAAAGCATTTACATATCAAAAGATGTCAGAATTCTCAAAACTGGTATCAGCTTAATAAACAAGTGCCCTCAGGTGTTGTTCAAGATGATTTGGTTTTGTTCAGAAGGAAGGATGCAATGCAGTCAAGGTGTTGTGGTCTGACTGATAAACCAGTTCTGGTCAAGATGGGGCACAGGGCCTACACCACTTAGCTAACCTCACAGAAGTGAACCAACTTGCCTTTTCTTTAATGTATTGCACTCTGGCTCACTCCTGTGATCAGTCACTCCTCAATAAAAATACACATTTTTACTCTTGTAGACAAAATGTATAAACATTTGACCCCTGGAAATATGATATACAGCTAAAGACAGCCCTTGAAAACCCTGGAGTATGTACGTGCATTATAAATTTCCCCTATCTCACAGGACCAGCATGGTAGAAAAAAAGATAATCAGTTGTCTCTCTTGGTCTCCCTCTCCACCCCGCTCCCTCACGCCCTCGCACTCCCCTTCCCTTTTACTCCGGGATGTGCCAACACTTGTCTTGGCAAAAGCCAATCTCGGATCTTAAAACTGAAGGAAGTTCCAGTGCGTTTGTCACTAGCTCAGCCTTTACCAGGCCTCTTGTCCTCCCGCCCCTGCCTGCCCCACAAGCAGAGTACGTGGTGGTGGGTGTGCTCTTGGGAGATGCTAGAGACTTCTCTAAACTCAGGTCACGTAACATCAGCTGATGGCTGTGTGATTTCCACCCAGCACCCTCCACACTGCACACAGATACTGGCTGGTTGGTCTCCCTGTCCAGGCAATTGTTGGCATTGCTAGAAAGATTGCCTGCAAATCTTACCACCATCACCACTTTAGGCAGTGGCGATTCGTGACATAGAAAACTGTCCATTTGGAGTTGCAAAGCAGCTCATTTTCCAAGGAAGCTACCAACCAACAGTTGGGTGTTTCTCCTTCAGCCAGACACAGTCTAGTCTGAATTTCAACCAGGAACCAAGATATGACAGCTTCCCATTCTCACTAGTAGCTCAGAGTGTCCTGTCCTGATCATTAAAGATTAAATCACCCTGTGAATAAACATGCAAGCTGTTCTTTAAGCACATGCATCTGCAGTCCATGCCAGGACTTGGTCTGGTGGGACCTTATGCATCATAATATGTTAATAATTTGTGAAGCTCCATCCTAAGCTTGCTCTCCCTATTTCTTCCTTGTTAAATTTAATGGAAATTTTTCATATAAACTTGTTCCCCTGGTCATCATTTCATATACCATCTTGTTCTTCTGTTAAGGTCATGATTTAGTTTAAATGACTTTAAATGACTAATTCCCTCTCTGTTGTTTTCTGACATATTTAAATAATCCTGTCCCTGCTCTCCATTCTTGTTTTGTCTCTTTCAAATCAGTTTCTTTTACAGTCTTCTAGGACAGTTTTCATTTTCATTTTCCTGAACATCAGGGGTGGTCTTTTTTTTTTTTTTTTTTTTTTTTTTTTTTTTTTTTTTTTTTTTTTTTGGTAAATATGGGTCACAAGGGCTGTGTGCAGTGTTCTGGATGAAGTTTTGATATTGCCTTACACAATGGTGGTAAATGCTTTTCTAATCAACTAAAGTATCTTGTCTAATATATCTTCTGACTGTGTTTACCTCTTCCATGGCTATGTCACACTGGTGGCTCAGCTATCCTGTATCCAATGGATGAGTAAGTTTTGGTCTCTATTCACTACTGTTTCTTACAAATACTGTGTCCCTGTCTTTGCAGCAGGAGCACCTGCTGCCTAGGTGTATGATGTTCTATGCTGTGAATTTCAGAAGTCATCACTTTTTTTCTGGTATTCTACTCATCCTCTCTGTTGATATGCCATCTCACCTTCAGTAAATTTCAGTAGCACACTATTATTATTAATGTTGTGCCTCTATCAGCCTTGCTTAAGTCAAATAATAAACAACATCTCCTTAACTTTTGTCTTATGCTGTTCCTGGTGGGAATCCCATCCTTAAAGCTGTAACACAAAAACTCTGTTGCAACTCCTTTTCATCAATGGCAGAAGTTATGCATGTGCCTCTGCCCATCTATTTCTGCTTTTCTCCAGTGCAAGAATGGCAGGAGGAAAGCAGACCTCTTAACCATGCAGAAGAGAACAGAAGTGTGCCGTGATAGGATCAGCCCTGAGCAGTGCTGAGGGTGGGATCCCTAGAAGGGCTTGGCAAAGTAGTTGACATACCAATGGAGGGGGACAGAAAAGGATTTCTGCTCCTTGTACAATATTCCCAAATATGCTGTGGGAGCTACTGAGGAGGCACATTTTACTGGTGTTCTGCAATACATAGCTGGGGCCTTTACTCCACGCACAGAAGAGGCTAGAAAAAAACAAAAACAGTGTCGAGTTTATGTGGCAGCTCCTCTTCAGTCTGGTCAGTTCCATGGGAGAAGTCTCAGGGCTTTGAGTGTAGCATTTCCAAACACTGAGAACAAACCCTAAGCATCTGCAAAAACCGCAGAGTGTACAGTTAATACACCCAGATGTGCTGTCAGCTCCACAGCACTGCACCGGAGTGGATGGAGTGTGTAAATCTTGGAAAGGATAAAGCTGAGAGACCAGTGATATGCATAAAGACTCGTGTTCCTTCCAGGAGAAGGAGGAGGGGGGTGAGGTGTTATCATTCTCCATTAATCACTTACATCTCCAACCTGCCTAAATCCTCTGAAAAGAACCAGCAAAGAAAACACCAGCTGCTGTAGCTCCTACTTTTTCCTCTGTAACCACCGGTCTCCCTCCCTCCTCCCTGCCTTCCCCAGACTGTTTATTTTTACTGCTCGTGAATCAGCCAGGAACTTGCTCCCTGCAACAGGATCAGCTGAGAACAAGCTGCAGATTGAATGTTCCCTGAAATCCTGGGTTTGTTTTGTAGCTTAGGACCAGGAGCAAAACAGTGGAGAAAAGGAGAGAAAGTGATACCTGTCTTCTTCCTCACCCAGAGACTTTCATTCTGCAGAGAGCGGGACTTTCCCAACTTGTTCTTTGAATGCACTGCAACTTTCACTAGAGATTCTGAACATGCTAAGCTTATAAAAGTCACTTAAGCTGTGGGTGCATTGGGTAGGGAGCCATTGTTTTATACAGATGTGCCTACAGCAGCCTGAACTGCTGCACCAGAACACCACACCGCAAGCAGCACAACACTGCCTTTGGACATGGCTGTGCTGGGATGTGAGAACTGCCCTGTCTTGAACAGCAAAAAGATTCACCTTCCAAGCCTGACTGCACCATGGCTACTCCAGCTCTGACATCAGTGCCTCAGCTTGCACCAGAGGCAGGGGCAGGATGTTAGTGAGGTCACTGCCCTGCTTAGTGAAAGCCATCCTGGGTGACAGCCAGCTACATGAGTAGGGTAGCAAAAAATGGCAAGATAGAGAATGGTGAAGAAGGGTGAGAGAGAAGTGACTGATAGGGAGGAAAGAGCTGAGATAGAGGGAAACAAGAGGGGAAAACTGAAGGAAGGAAAAAAGAAACTGAGACAATTCCCTTTTTTTTTTTTTTTTTTTTTTTTTTTTGTGCAAAAGGAGAAAGAGAAAAGGTAAAATAATTCTTGGGACATCGAGTGTCTTCCTCAGCCAGGATGGGGTTGTGTCTCTGGTGCTTCTCTGAACTCACACTAACCACGGTGCCCATGAGTGCAAGAACTGTGCATTTTCCTGCCACACTGCAGTCCTGGTCCCTAGGAGGATCACACTACTGATCCACAAGCAGTAGAATTTGGGGAATCAGTTTGGAATCCTGTCCTCCACTGATCAAAAAAATAAGGAAAACCTTATTTACAGAGCCCCCCAAATATTAGCTTTCACCAGACTCTTGTGTTCAGACAGTCCAAAGACCACCCTGACATTTGCCACCTGACACATCATGTAATCCATTTAAATCCAGCATTTCAATTTATACGCCTCCAAAAGGCATGAAGGCATTCCCTTGTCACCAAGAGGAACGGAGAAGCACTCGACTTGTGCAGAGGGGTGCATCCCCCCATGCAGCACTGCCATGGCATGCACCCAGAGGCTGAGCTGTCACCCGGGCTCTGGCCTGCTGCAGAACTGCTAATCTCACACAGAAGAGGCTACTTGCTGCCAAGATTTCTCTGCCAAAAGATAACTTTATAATACTGATAATCAGGTGCCCTGTGATGATAAAATGCCTGTTGCTTGCCCCTGTATGAGGAGTTTCTTGCTGACATGCTGCTTATTACAGCAAACCACATTAATTACAGAAAAAGCAGTCTTTTATTGAAAAGAAGCAACAAAATCTTATCTTAGCCCAGAAGTGGAGAAAGTGCAATTAATTAATTTGTTTCTGAGTCTAACCTCCAGACATAATAGATTTTCTAGCATGGCTATATATTGTAATTACAGGATGGAGCATGTCTATAGTGTAGCTTGTGTTTGAGTGTGTAATGAGGAGTGAAAGATTGATGTTCAGTGTGGTCAGATGACTAATACACTGTTAAGAGCTGAACTGGTCGAGCAAGAGTAACAGGCACCGGAGATAGCATTTGATGTCTTGCTGAATAATGATGTAGTTTCCTATGTTAATTATCTTCCTTTAACCTGATAATTAACTTGTCCTAAGAGTACTGAGTGCAACACAACATTGAAGACTGCTGCTCCATGGGTAGCTGGTGTCATGCCACTGCTCATCCCTGTGGTCTTTATTCTCCCTCAAGAACACTAGGGGATTTTCCCAGACTGCACACAGTAGGCATGGATATATAAACACATGTGACAGATGACAGATGCCTTCTGAGAAATTGCGTTAATGATACTCTTCAGTCTTGTCTGGGAAAACAACGAAAGGAAAGACCAGGGTGACAGAACACCATACCTTGATTGCAAAATAATGTTAGGTAAACCTTTAGCATAGACAAAGTCACTTTCATCCTAGGATTTGTGGGGCCTTTTTTTTTTTTTTTGGTCAAATATCTCTTTTGCCATGTTCATCATAAAGACCTAGAGTAGTCTTCCTCAAATGGAGTTCAGTGGGGTTTTAGTGCTCCTGCTGTGTTCAAATGATGATAAAACAATATTGGGTCATTATATGGTTTAAGCATGATAGATGCCATACATTTACTGTGTCTCACTGGCTGAGTTCTCTGTAAAACTTCTCTCTGTGCTTGGCAGTTTAAGTCCTGGAGATTTTACTGCTTTTTTACTGGCTTTATAACCCAATCATAAGTTCTCTGAAAAAAAAAAAAAAATCCACACAAAAGCCAACAGGTGGGGTTGAGGTTTCTCTGCAAAAACAAACAGGCAAACAAAAATTGTAACAAAATAAATTCTTTGATAAGGAGGTTTCTGGCACAGTATTCTGGAAACTTCGCACAATACTTGCACACTGTATCTTCAAGCAATGCCACTCCTGAACTTTGAAAGCTGTAGGGGTCAGTTGTCGCAGAAGTTTTTAAGGCTACAGGCAATAACAAAGGAACTGCGTTTGTAATATCTGCGTTGCTTCTGATAATTTCCTTGTCAGGATTGCATTTAAGGCTCTGTGAGCTTGATTGGCAATGTCTAGGTTACCTGCTCCTGCAAGCAGGGGTGACTCACCTGGGATTTCTATAGCCTGAGCACTAACAAAGAGCCTGTGACTTCCAATCTGCCTGGGGCTCCTGTCTGCTGCCCTGTGTGCCTTTGAAGACAACATGTATTCAGAAGCAGAGAGGGAGGCAGAAATAAAAGGACAAGGAGAGCAACAAACCCAGATTACGGTTTGGGCACCTGCGCTTCCCGTTTCTGAGTGGCTCCACTCACAGTTACAGTGCTTAGATTCTTCTGCTTTACAGAGGTACCCCCTGCAACCCTTAATCTCAGAGGAAGCTTTTGATAAACAAAGCCAGTAAGTGAGGTCAGATTTGGATATGGAGAGACATCACCAGAACGAAACTATGTCAGGGTAGCAAGGGATGTTGCCTGAGTGTGTAGGCAGTAGGAGGCAAGGAGAGTAAAAACACTCCATGAGCTGATAAGAATGGATTAAGGATTTGGCGCTGAGCAAACCACTAAAGAAGGACAAGTTTCAGAAAGGCAGAATGAGAAATCACGGCCAGTACTGTTCCTGCCCTAATGAACTGACCACTGCTGGAAATGGTTATCTCAGGATGGTGTTGAAAACCATCTACTATGATGGACGAGATGTTTTAGGTGTTGTAAGAAGGCACGAGTGATGCTTGCTGACACTGAAGCTCCAGAAGCACTGCACATGATTCTCATTTTCTCTCTCACAGGAGGCAGAAGAAAATACACGAGCTAGTAATAACCAGCCTGCTGTTTCAGACTCACGTACATGGGGTCCATGCTGTTTATATGGCAGAGATACCTTCAAGCCCTTGTCACTTCAGCCTCGAGTGTCTCTGCCTCCTCTCCTGTGCTGCCATCCACCGGGGGATGGGTGTGTGAGGTGGGGGCGTCCGGAGCAGAGGGGGAAGGCAGGCGGACAGCTCATGTAGAAAACAGCTTTGCAATGACTAGATCCTGCAGTTTTTTCTTTCCCCCTATTGTTAAGTGGCATTGAGCACCAGCAAAACAGGAAACTGCTTCCTCCAGCCGCTGACCCAGCCAACCCAGGGCAGCTGCTGGCTGTGCAGAGTGGCCTCCCCACACCACCCTGTTCCTAGAAAGTGTCGGGACATTTGGAAGAGTGTTTAAGGAAGAGCAAAATGTACCACTAAATCTTGAATAAGTCGGTATGCTTGGCAACTCTTACAAGAAGGGAATTATACTGGAAATACCTGGTTAAAACAGTTAAAGAAACCTATCTGTTTTTCCAAAATTAGGGCTTATGGAAGTGAGAGCAATGATGTCTAAGCCAGTCTCTGTCACCTCACTCATCTGGAAACTAACTTGACTGTCTTTTTTTTTTTTTTTTTTTTTTTTTTTTTTTTTTTTTTTTGTGATATGTGGATCTTGTATGGGACATCATTACTTGAGTTATGAAGCAACTATTGTTTTACAGGCACTGCAGCTTTTGTTGTGATCCTTAAACCTCAGAAGTCCAGCCAGGTCTCGCTTTGCTGGGCATCCTCAACAGAGGCAGGAAATAGTGCTGCTGAGGTGGTAGGTGACCCTTTGCTTCCTGAGACAGCAACACCCCATGGTATCAAGAGAATACATGCTGCTGGGGTTTCTGTCCTTCTGATGAGACTGCAAATGGAGGATAGCAATGACATTGTGGCTTCCTTTGTAATTACACATCCCCAGGTGATCTCTGATACCAAGAACAAGGTTATCCTCCCTGGTGACATTCTGCTGATCTAAAATTCCTGTTGATTTTTTTGTTTGTTTAGTTTTTGGTTTTGTTTTTTTTTCTATGTTGTGATATTCTTCCTTTGGTCTTTTAAAAACTTACAGAGTTTGAGAAAATTCCTGTAACTTCACTGGGAATGTCTGGTGGAAATTTTTCACAAGTGCATTTCTGTCTTTCTGAAAGTACACATTGATGTGAGAGAAATGATGCTCAGCCTAATCTCTGTCACCTCATTACTCTTGAGCTCCAACGTAATTACCTCTCTGATGCTTTGCAGCTCTTAACCAGCCATTTTGTGTCTACTTAAAAAGCTGCCATACTAAATGAAGTGATGACTAGATATACTCTTCCCACTGCAGAAAGGAGATGTGAGGTTTGGTTGAGGTTTGAAACACCATTTCTAGAGCACCCAGAAGGTGCATCATATTGTACAGGCTTAATCCTGCATTCTGGAGTTCACAGATGACTTACCCAGACCCACTGAAACCATGCTGAGCGCTTATGTCACAAACCCACGGTGCCACACTCACGGCCACAAAGTCTCAGGCAGATGTCTGTGTGCGTAGTGCAGTGTCACTTCCCAGCAGTGGCGGCAGCAGCCACAGGCCGGGACCGAGAGGAGGAGGGGACAGGCGGGACAGCTCAGCTGTGTCACCTCGCAGGTGCACTCCTTCAGAACAGGCTGTTCTTACACTCTGCTCTGCTCTAATCGCAGCTGAAAGTTACCGGGACCAATCAAAACACAGAGTGGATGTTCAAGTGGCATCTCTCCCCTTTTTTATCTGACCATTTTCCTCCAGTGTTTTGCATTGGAGTTGGAGGTATGTGAGATTGTCTTTTGCTTGCTCCATCCTTCAAACTATAAACATATGATGACATGTTGCTTCTTGTCCCTCAGCCCTTCCTCACACTTTGGGAGTTAAATGAATCGGCTCTTTAATTTCCATGTTCCCAGAAGTATGTCGAGCGCTACAGCATTACTCATGGACTCAGTACATACATGCCACTGCAGGGTCTTCTTAGAGAGCACGGATGACACCATCACTTGTACACATGAACAGCTCTGCATCTGCGCTTTTCTTCCAGGCTTTTCCCTCCCACTTTCTGTGAGATGGGGGCTTGTCACAAAACCACTTCAAGCATGTGTGAGACACTTAATAATATGGTAAATATACGTCCCTTATCTTCCTTGACAGGGAAGTTTTCTACAATCTGGATGGTACTTCAAAACCATGTAGGTCTCTTCCAACAAAAATTTTTTTTTGTGTCTCACACAGATAGGCTTTGATTTGCACTACAGTAGTAATGTGGTGCATTAGAGTTTTAAGAAATGTATCCATATCCATTTCCTGATTTCCGTCACAAAATATAAATCCCTGTTAACATTGCTATTACACAATGAAAGTGTCTGTTGAACTCAAGGTTACACTTAACCTATCTTGAAACTCACTATGTGTAAATATTACATGATAATAAACAGAATAGGAGGGATTCACTAAAAGGAACATAAATGCTTTGGGAAGAGCTTAGGGTAAATGAATCGGTTCCTAACACATAAGGAACCTGTTTCTCGAGGAGATCTTCTCTTTGGAAGTTGGCTTTCTCACCAGGAGAAGCTTCTCACTCAGCAGCTTTCTGGTAGCACAATGTGGTCTCACAAAGATCTTTCTAAAATGCCTCATTTAGTTCTCTGTTGGAATCCATAAGGTATTCAGAATCTTTTTCTTTCTCAGGGTTACCAGCTGATGAAGCAAATAACACTGCTTTGTGCCTCTGTATCTACCTTGATCAACAGGTCTCTGATCACTGTCCCCTTGCATGTCCTTTATTTTTTTTCACAAGGGCCACTTACAAAGAAGGTTAAGACTCAGTCTCAGGACTGATGTTCACCTGTACCAATGTAACCAACTGATTGCTTTGTTGGAAATCCACCTAATACCAGAAAAAAAGAATAAGTGTTCCTTCCTCTTGTTAAAATTTTTCTTCTGTACTCCCCTGGCGTAGGGCTTAGGGAAGTTTTGGTAGCTGTTCCAGGGTTAACAGTCTTTCTGCCCAACCAGCCTCTGTTAAATATTGGCTCTAGAAGGCTTTTCCTTTGCCTGTTAATCTCAGATCTGGTGAGGCCAGTAAGGCAGTGAGGTGTGCATCTCTGTTTTTACAGTGCTAATGATAGACTTGTAAAGGGGGAGAGGCTGTTACTGGGCTCTTGCTCCAACACTGACTCTTTTTCTTGTGCGTAGCTATACTTTGACGTGGTATTCTTGAACTTACAGATCAAAGAGAGTTACCAGAATGATCCACTTGTGAATTGTGGGCCATTATCTGTTATTAACTCATCTTGAGCACTGTGGTGAGCAAACTGTAATTTACAGTATGTTATTACATTTCTGCTCACTGTGGTGTGCAGCAGCTGAATATGTGTGTGTGCTAGTGCATAACTAGTAGTAATCTTTGCTGGCTAATTCGAATAGATCTTTGCCAACCTCTACTAAGAATTTAATTTACTTCTAATAGTTTTGTTTTTCTGCTTCCTGCCCCTCCCACCACATTTAGGAGAGATTTCACCTTCTCCTTTTCTCTTCAGTACATGCTTGCTTCCAGGAAAACTTGGAAGTGCAGCAACAACCTCCTCCAGTTCTCTGCCAGATTTCCTTCAGGATTTAATGATTCAGGTGGCTTCATTTGCTAAATTTTTGCCAAAAAAAAAGAAAAAAAGAAAAAAAAAAAGTAGCTCTCCACTGACACCATATAATAAAGTTGAGCAAACAGGAGGGCTGGTAGGAGACTTATTTTTATTGCTTGGCCTTGGTCACATGGGCCAAGATGACAGATCAGGTTACAAAATACTAATACCCCTGCCAACTCTCAGGATCCACCAATTCCTCTTGCTACTGTTTTAATCCAACCTGCCTTTTCTTTTTTTTTCTTTTTTTTTTCTTTTTTTTTCTATTTTTCCCTGCCTTTTTTTTTTTTTTTTTTTTTTTTTTTTTTTTGTGAGGGCATGGGGTGAGGGGAAAGACATCAGACTGGGGCAGGAGATAGAGTGAAAAGTGAGTATATCATGATTGGGAGTATCCCTTTAGCTCCTTCAGTGTTTGTTCAGCACTTTTTCGCCAGCTGAATAGCTTATTCCCTCAGAGTGTTGGCAGCCTTTGGCAAAAGTAAAGCAATGTCAGCATTCCCCTGTTCCATCTATTTTTTGGAAAGCAATCGTTAAAAATGTTCCATTTTCACCTTGTTTGCAAGTTGTGATTAAGGCTTCTCCCCCAATTAAATTGTGACATTCTGGCTTGAAAAACAGCTTCAAGATCGGGAAGATAAGCAAACACACATGCACACATTAAAAAAAAAAAAAAAAAAAAAAAAAAAGGAAAAAAAAAACCAACCCAAAAAAACCCCTCCTTCTTTCTTGTGGAAAGAAATTCAGCAGTTCACTGGAGCCACTTCTTTTATTAGCAGTGAGACAAATATATTTTCCAAAAAATTGCTGATAAAACAACAGATTTGAAAAACATAAACTTCATGCAACTCTCTGGAGTTCTTCACAGCAGTTTCTTCTTTGTCCCTTCTTCCAGCATACAGCAGAACCAGAGCTTTAGTGTTACAGATTCGTGCAAGGAATCTACCTGGAGAGGTGGATGCCCTGTATCGTTGCACAGTCTCTGATGTGGCAGCTACACTGCTACTGCCACCTCAGCTACATGAAGAGGGGCGCCACTACAGCCACAGCACCCCGAAGGTGAAGGTACACCTCAGCCACAGAGGCAGTGCCTCACAGAGCAGGGAAATTCAGGGAAAAAACCTCTGTGGGGTCCTTCCCACAGACATTGATGGTTTTTGTTGTGTCAAAGATTTAAGAGAATAACTACATATAATGTTTTTTCACCTTTATAATGAAGAGCTGTGGCACAGAGAAGTTAGCAGAGCAGTTCATGGCAACACAAGATTTCTGTAGTGAAGTCAACAGTCAGAATTCAGGTGACAGTGGTAGTCCCTGTGTTTCAGCTACGAGACCACCCATCTTCTCTTTTGGCAAGCATGAGTGGAAATGTACTTCTGCCTTCCAGTGCCTGTGACCATGGTAGTTTCCAAGGGGGAGTGTGTTGCAATTGTTCTAGTTTTTCCATTTCTGCTCTTCTTTCATAAGTTGCCTATAAAAACCTGCAACACTCTTACATTGACCATGTTCTGGACTCTCTTGAAGACACAACCCTACTCTTGATTTCTGACAAAACAACCTCTTGTAGTCAGGAGTGTGTTATGACTTCTCCAGCAACGAGGCAGGGTTAGAGGAAGTACGTGTCAGCAGTGATTCCATGCATCCACCCACCTTCGCTTGTTGTGCCCACTGACTGCATGCTGGTAGGGCCAGGGACCATCACTTACTGCACTTCTGCAGGGCTTTGGCCTATCAGTACTTCCAACCACAGCACTGATGGGGTCCCCTTAGAATGCCTGTTTTCAGGAGGCTTCAATAACACATATTCCTCCTTTTTCATGAGATTTTTAATGGCATGAGAAACAATGGAAATTATTTTACTCTAGTATTTCCTCCGCAACTGCAAATAATACAAGTGCGAAAGCATCAGGAGGATGGTATCATCCACGATGTGGGGAAAAAGTAGTGCTGGATCTCTACACTTCCCTTAACTCTAACACAGCGGAGTTACCTTAATAACCTGGTAGATTTTTATAAACCATGGCTGTGTTGCAATGACCTGCTTGTTGGGCATTTGTTTCCTTGTCCTTTAGGCAGCTTCATTTCTGTGTGTGCAATCACAGCACCCTCTACTGCCTCCCGCTGAAGCTGCAAAGGGACCGCGAGCAATCGCGGGCTCTAAAAAGGGCTTTTGGAGTGACTAGGCTTTGTCATTATCACGTGTTGTTTCGTACACGAAAAAACACCCCCACCATGAGAACAGTAATGCAGGAAGGTATTTCAGTTCTGTCTAGAACGCAGACCAGAGCCCATAAATGAACAGTATGAATTCCCCAGGGACTCAAGCACCTATCAGCCTGAGAGCAGTTTTTCCTTTTAATATGTAAGGCATTATCTTCCGCTTTTGTTAGGTCCGTGGAGGAAAATATAGTTCTATTTTCCTAGTGATAATATAGTTCTGTTTTCCTAGTGATAAACACGAAAAGGCACTAGATCACATGCTGCTACTTCTGTCTGCTCCTGCACCGACTGTCACGGGCCTGCCACCAAACTCCCATTACAGAAACCAGCCCTCAGGAGCTTCAAGTGTCAGGGGTGGGAAGTGCTCTCTCGGCCCTGCCAGGCGCAGGTTTCCCCTCTGCTGTTTTTGCACAAATCCAGGGGTCTGGTTCGTCTAGTCTCAAATCCCGCCCTTCACCAGCCGCGCTCAGGGGGGCCCTTTGCACCAGTCCCGCCTCGCTGGGGGCTACGGGCCGGTCCCAGGCGAAGGCGGCGAGCGACTCCAGGGGCCAGGGCACGGACACCGCGGCACGTGGGTAGGCAGCGCGGTCTCCAGGCCCCGGCAGCGGGGATGGCGCTGGGCCGGCCGGGCGGCGGGCGGAACGGGGGGAATGGCGCTGGGCCGGCCGGGCGGCGGGCGGAACGGGGGGAATGGCGCTGGGCCGGGCGGCGGGCGGAGCGGGGGGAATGGCGCTGGGCCGGCCGGGCGGCGGGCGGAGCGGGGGGAATGGCGCTGGGCCGGGCGGCGGGCGGAGCGGGGGGAATGGCGCTGGGCCGGCCGGGCGGCGGGCGGAGCGGGGGGAATGGCGCTGGGCCGGCCGGGCGGCGGGCGGAGCGGCGGGCGGGGCCGCCCCGGTCCCTCCCAGCCCGGGGCGCTGACGTGGCGCTGCCGCCGCGCGGCGCGTGCGCACGGGGCTCTTCCGGAGCGGAGCAGGATGGTGCTGCTGGAGAGCGAGCAGGTGCGGGGCCGCCGCCCGCCGGCGATGGGGGCCAGCCCCGTGTGCCGCCGCGGAGGGAGGCAGGGAGCGAGGGAGAGAAGGAAGGAGAAAAGGAGGGAGAGAGGTGGGGCCCGCAAAGCCGCGCGGAGATGCCGGGCCCGCGGCGGCCCCGGCGGCGTGGGAGGCACTGCGGGGGAGGGGAGCGCAGCTGAGCGGGCGTCGCCGTTCCCGGGGGCTCTTTCTCGACGGGGCAGAAGCGCCGGGGCCGCGGGAGGTCCGGGGGGCTCAGAGCTCGTGTTCGGAGACAGAACCGCGGGCCGGGCCGCCCCCGGCTGGGACTTCGTCCTGCAGCTTCAGCGTGGGGAAAGCCGGGAGTTCGCCTCTCCTCGGTGCTGCCTCCCGCGGGTGGGAGAGAGCCCGGGCCCGGCCGGCGCTGCGCGGGGAGAAGAGCTCGGAGCTCGTGTGGGGGCTCCCAGCTATGGGCGCGTCTCTTTCTCTTGCAGTTCCTGACGGAGCTTACGAGGCTCTTCCAGAAGTGCAGGACTTCCGGGAGCGTTTTCATAACGCTGAAGAAATGTAAGCTCTGAGTCTGTTACTGCATTAAAGAGGTGTTCCTATAAATCTGACTGTTATCACCAGGTATTTTAAGCGATAAGAGTTGTAATCCAGGGTATCTGAAGACAAGAGCAGTTATAGGGACAAACCCGTCGGCAGGAGCACTGATGGTACCACTGTTATTATTAGTCCTACAACTATTAGCTGTAGGACTAATAGTACTAGTAGCATCAGTACTAATGACCTTTGAGTGAGACTGTATTTCAAACTGCAGGACTTTATAACTAGGACTTTCTGATTGTTGAACAGTTAAAATAGTTTGTTTTCTGTAAAAACTCTATGTGATGTTGCTTTTGTGTGTTCATGTTCCTCTGGATCACGGCTAGCTGGCACTACTGGAGAGGCCATGTACCAAGTCAGGAGGCAGCAGGGTGACGTGCATTTAAAGCATGCTGCTGCTCGAGCAGGCAGAGCATGCAGCACATTGAGGGGAGGATTTACTTCATTTTTTCTTGCAGATACAGTTTATGGAACAGATCTTTCTGGGGTTCTAGAGTAAGAGCAATTTGGCAACAATATGAGTTCAGTTGGCCTGAAATTCCAAGGTGTTTTACAGCTGCTCATAAACAGTTTTTAACATCTCATATAAGAAGGTATCTATTGATTTTAATGAAATAAGAATAAAAATTCTTTTGAATACAGACGATGGCCGAACAAAACCAGTTCCACGCAAAGGCCATGCAGAAAGTTTTGAACCAGCAGACAATAAATGTCTCCTGAGAGCAACTGATGGAAAAAAGAAAATCAGCACAGTGGTAAGTGACAACTTTGAGTTGGAAAGGCTAGTGGCTCTGTGTGGTTTTGATTTAATGCTTCATATTTTAACTGAAACTTGAGAAAATGTTGACTGGTAGTTGAAAACTTGGTGTGTGTTTACTTTGAATGGGGGATTGGGAAAGGCTTTAGCTGACTTCAGCTCTGTTCTGTGGTATGACACAAGGAAAAATGTTACTTGAGAGAAATAGCTGAGAACGTGAGCTGCAGCATTTTTATGGCCCCACAAGTGAATCAAACCTTTCTTTGAATGCTTTTACACATTCTTGCCATGTGAAAACATGTGACTTAGGGATGAATGGCCTGTTTTGTTAAGCAAGGGTTTGTTAGTCAAGGAGCGTTTTCATTTCTCTAAATCAGTGAAGTCCTATGATTTACCAGTACAGCACATTGACTACTGAATGTTATAACTTGATCCAACTGCTGCTAAAAAGACCAGATGGTAACTGGTGGGTAAACATGTACTGATACTTGGTCTGTAAGAGAAGCCAGAGTTTTCGTGGTTAACCTCCACTATTACTTTTGTAGGTGAGCTCAAAGGAAGTAAATAAATTCCAGATGGTAAGTTTTATATGCCTTTTATCTTTCTTTTCTGTAAGTAGAAGTAAGTCTGTTGGAAACACTGGCCAGCTGTGAACAGGTTGATTTCTTGCTGAACTGCCACAGAAACTAACTGAGAATACCCATTTATCTTAATCTGTTCTTAAAAAATTCTGGTTTATTTTATCTAACCTTATATATTGGTTTAGAAACAGTATTTTGCTAGTGCAGGGTGTAAAAGCATGATTCTATGGGAAAAGGCAGATAATTTGCTATTTGTAATACATAAAATGTTATCTCTTTCATATTGTCATTTAAGTATTTGGGGATCTTTTAAATGGCTCTAATTGTTCTTTCAGGCATATTCAAATTTGCTAAGAGCTAACATGGATGGCTTGAAGAAGAAAGACAAGAAAAGCAAGGCCAAGAAGAGTAAAGCAACACAGTGATGGGACAGTGTGCTACCATCACTATTACAGACTTAACCCTTGCTCAAAGCAAAGTCCATTTCTTTTTGAGTTACCACTTGTCTTTGGCTTTCCTTCCAGCAGGAGACTGGATGTGATCAGTTCTTTTGTTTAAACTGAGAGCAGAGGTGCTTTCTTTGGGTTGTTGTATGGCAGGAGTACATACAGCATTCTGCTGAAATAGCTTTACACTCAGCTGGTTTGTACTTACACTGCTGCTGTGTTCTCTGCAGTGTTAAACCTGTCTGGGGGGTAGCACAGGTGAAGAGAAATGCACCGTACCAGAAGCAAAACAAGACTGGAGCAGGAGCCTCAGTGACAGATGCCCAGTTTTATAGATGAGCCTCAGTAATTCTTGGGAAAGCAGGTGCCAACATATTACCAGGAACAGCTGCTTTCCTTTTTTTGTCTTAATCTGAGGGCCATGTCTACATGATGCAGTGCAGATATTCCCAAGGCAGCCAGCACAGTGCTCGAGTTCTTGCAGAGCTTTCACTCCATGCTGATCCAGCTGTTCTGACCTGGGGTCAGGGTGGGGGGAGGGGAGGACTCTGCATCATGTTCCCTTCAGACATAGCTTAAAAATGGTCACGTCACCTAAACTTTTTTTAAAATATCATCCTTCAGTATATTCAGGGATCTGAATTTTCCTTTCTTCATATGAACAGATGTAAAAAGTAAATATGTAATCGCTCCTATTAAACATAATGAGAAATGGATTGGGTGTAATGGCTATTGTGACCTGTGGTGAATTGCTAGGAATGGCACAGTATCTATGTCTTTCGGACTGTCTCCTGCTTTGGACGTGTCTGTTAGAACCTTCGCAGTTCTCAGAAGTTTTGTGGTTTGTCTTGCAAGTTACCTCTACATGTTTTAACTCTGTCACCTTCTTTGCTACAAGAAAGGGTAGAAAAAGTAGGTAGGTATTTATTAATGTAATGAGTCTGCAAATTGCAATCATTTGCGTTAGAGCAAGAGGTGTAAGTTGTTTAAACAAAGGGTACCAAGTGGGGAGGGAGGGTAAACACCAGTGTCCTTCCAGAAATCCTTAACATTTCTGCATATTCCCCCAGTGTTTGATGTGAAATATAATACATAGTTAACTATGACTCCTGTAAATCATAGTTTCTCAGCTTCATTCTTCTGATGGGGTTGTGTTACAGTTTAGCTTCAAGAAGATAATTATAATACTTCCATCATTACTTTGACTTCAAACTTAATCTGACAACTCAGGTAAAGAAAGCTAGTTCAAAACTCTGGCTGTGCCTCAAGCACATGCAGGTTACTTTTTATCTTTAAAGTCTTTGGTTTAGGTTCTGCAGGTTTAGAACAAGTGTTTTGTTTATCAGGTCTTCATCTCACAGAAGCTGCTGCTTGATTTAAATGCAGAAGTACAGACAGGACAAGCACAGGCAGCCAGGCTTGTAACAACTCAGCCTGAAATCTACCACATTTTATACATAAAGTAAAATAGTAGGTTATAAACTAAAAATGACACACAAAAGGCTTGTAATGAGTATTTCAATAAGGCTCAGCAGTTTTTATTACATAAAAACTCCTCAAAAATGTTTAAAACTATTTTTAAAGGTAATTCATTCTTTTATAATTCTAGAACTGACATTTCTTGTTGCATAAAAGGCATTCTGAAACTGTTTAAAAAAAAAAGCAGTTTTACATCTGTACAGCTGATTGGTGTAGCATAAGAGGCAAGAACTACATGGTAATGCCTATCTGTGGCTCTAGACAGACTTGCTCATTAATGACCTATAAAACAGCTACTTCCACATTTTGAAAGCATTTAGTTTTGTATTTGTTGTGGTTTAGGAATGTCATTCTCTAGTTTAGTGCTCCAGTTGAATCCATGTGCCACCCACTACCCCCTCCCCCTGCTGGTGGCTGGAGAGGAGAATTGGGAGGCACGGCAGGTGAAGAGCACAGGTTGAGGTAAGAATTTGCTGGAAACAGCAATGACGTAAGACAACAGTAACAGCAACAATACCAGTGGCAGAGAGTACAGGAAAGGTGAACGAGTCCACAGAAACAACATGACCCAACTGCTCCCTCTGCCACGCTGTGCCCACCTGGAAGGCCCCCAGCAATGGTATGAGATGGGACAGATCAACCTCTGGGTCCTGGCCATGCCTCCTCCTAGCTACAGCGAATATTAACCTTGTCCTGGCCTGAAACAGGACAATATACATGAAATGCAATTTGGACACAGAAAAAGGCACTAGGCCTGACTTGTGTTATTGCAGCTTTTTGAAATTCCTTTTGACAAAACACTGTTGTCCGTTTGTGGAAGCATTCCATAAATGATGCTTTAAGTACTAAAACAAAACCTTGTACTCATCTCGGTAACTGTACAGGATAAGTGCAGGAACCCTGCAGAGGGAAGAAAAAAAGAATTTTAGTATTCTGAAACTGCATGTTTGAATGCTGCAATTCCTGTGACAAATCCTCACAATAAGATAGCAGCAAAGATTTAGCAGAAAATCAGAAAGTTTTAGTTTGTTTGGCTGTGACTGCAATTTCCCCCTCATCCTCTCTCCATTCATCCTGCCTGTTCAGTTTTCACTTCAGTGATCTGAAGGCTTATGGCCAAGTAGTGCTCAGGCCCCAACTGGTATAGGAAGATAGTGAGGGACTGTATTATATTCATACCCAGCATTGCATGGAGTATTATTTGGGTTCTGTTGCTCACAGCCTTGCAAGCCCCATGAAGAAAAAAAATGCTTCACTTGATAATGTCTTAGTAAACAGCAAACTTGGAGCAATTTTGGTGCTCCTGAGAAAAGGGAACCAAAGTTTTAGTCTTACTTAAAGGTTAAGTAGTACTTTCAAGTGGAACAAAGGTTGAAGAAAATGAAAACTAAATGAAACCCGTAAGGCTTAAATACTCAGGTCTTAAGTGGACCAGTACATGCAACATTTTACAGTTTGAGGTTTAAAACTAGACATAGTGGATGTGTCCAGACTATCTGTATCAGCCTTGCCAGAATCCAACAGGCAGACTATGAGTTGAACATAAACGTTTTTATGCTTACAAAACAGAAATGGGCTTTACTGTACATGATGGGAGAGCGTATTTTACGTTTGCACGAAGCTTGGCACTCTCCCACTTATGCCTGACTGCCATGGTATTATTTCAAAGGAGGAGGAGTTAAATGTGCTCATGAGTTTTAAAAGACAAGCCGAGTCCCTCTCATCAGAAAAGAGGGCTTTTATGTAGCAAAATAGATGTATACATTATATATATGTGTATATTTACATATATAGAAGTATATGTACTATGTATAGCTGGATACCTGACTGTACATTATTGTCTGCTATTCATTTTTATTAACAAAGCAAGTTAGATAAAAGTGGCAATATATCCTAGAGCTTCTTGAAAAGACTTAGAAAAATGAAAAATTTGCATTTTTTCAGTAAGTGAGGGTTAGTGACCAGTCCTGTAGTTTTGAAGGAACTATACACACTTCCTGAGTATTTCTTTTTGCCTCAGAGAGAGGGGAAAGTGGAAGACAAGTTAGGAGCAGCTTATCTTCCAGTTTGAATACAGAAAGAAAATGAAAAAAAATCTTGTTTATGTACCTGTAAGAGCTTAACAAATTTACCTCTTTTCCATTTTGAGACTGTAAATTTCATCACAAATTGCTTGTAAATATGAAGATCTCTGCTTGGGCCAGCGTGACATCAGTTGTCTCACAGTAGCATCAAAGGCTTGTCTATCTCCATCAAGCTAAAGAAAAAAAAATTGACAAGGAACTATGCTAGTCTCATACTCTTTTGTGAAGGAAACAGTTCTCCCAGTAGGATGCAGCCTTCTGAATACTGTGTAATGTCAATGCTCTTTAATTAAACAGCTTTCAAACATGATAAATGTCAACAACAGGTGCAACTTATTTTTTTTTGGAAAATAAAGTTAATTTAGTGATCAGTTTCTTAACACATTTCAGCACAAGCACTGAAAAGGGCTGTGTCAGCTTTCTCAGTTGAGCTTCCTGGGTAAAAAAAAACTTTTTTAAACCTAATTCAATAATTAGGTTAAAGTTTTAAACCTAATTCAAACTTGAAAGAGAAATCTAGAATGGGTGAATTTCACACTTCACTTCATTGGAACAGAATTTATCATCTATTGTGTTCAGTCAGAGTTCTAACAACAATACTTAATTGCTTACCTCTAATGATAAGAAGTGTATCACAGTTGCTTTTGGCAGATCAACCTGTAAAAATATCAAGAAATCAATACTTAACGGTTCTCTGTTATCAGTTTGCCAACTAGAGATGAGCTATACTGAAGGGAGCCAGATTTTTTGATTTCCAGAGAAGTATTCATATTGCTACAACTGGGAACTTAGTTTAAAATGATTAAAACCTTTTTAACTATTCATGACAGATTCCATTATGGAAAGTTGCACATAGGTGCAGGCAAACAGGCAGTTATGTTTCCTGAAAAGCATACACCATGGGTATGTGACATGGTCAGTGAAGTCTAAAAGCTACATACAAACAAGAGCTATGTTTGCTTAAATGGAAGTACAGATCTAGCAGGAACAAGTTATTACATCTACCACAATAGCTGGAGTAATTACAGCTTAAGGGCTTACAACAAAATGCTTGTTAAATTTTATTCCATGCAGCTGTCCCATACACACAATATGAGATACTTTTCAAGTATCAAAGAAACAGACTAGGGGTCTTATTTAACCAGAAGTTTGATTCATTTGGTTATTGCTAAAGTGAGGAAATTGGCAGTGGTTTGTTCCAGATAGGAACGGCATCATCCACTGCAGTTAAGAATTCAGAATTAGTTCAGGCTTCTGCCAAATACTTACTGCTAAAATCTCAATATCACTTGTTTTCTGTTGCAGGCTAGAAATGAATGTCTGAAGTCTTGTTTGTACCTGGGAACAAAAGATGGGCAAAAGTAAAATACACAGCTTGTGTGACACACAGGTTGGGAACACTGATTTCATATTGCACAGATGAGAACAAAAGAGACTGCTTCTAACAAGATGTAGAACTACATATTTAAACAAATATTTAATATAATCTTCAGTAAAAAATTCACAATAATCCTTGATGAGCAGAGAGGAAAGAGACTGGAGCTGGGACACTTGACTCAATGGCACTCACTTGACAATACTGCTTCTAAAGCAGACAGAACAACATGGATGCTTGCATAACTAGTGAAAACTGCCCTCTGTTCCTGGGTGTTAGATAACTTTCAAAGGAATGTGAGAACCTGTGACTGGATGCAGTGAATCACCTCCAGCTAAAGAAGGAGGATGGCTTTTGAAAGCCAAACCAAAATATGGGTCATGCCTTCTAACACCTTTTTTCAGAGCAAGCTAGTGGTCCTGCAAAGGTAGCACTTTACAAATGTAGCTGCAGGCTTGCATTATGTTGTCTTTTGTACCTTGGAAAAGTTGCTTTTACATATTCAAAACCTGAAAACGGTAAGTTTGTTTAGCTCAGAGAGTAACATCCATTTCTTATTTGAGTTCTGAGAACTGTTAATTGGGGAGAATTTTTTGTTGCACATCCAAGTTTGGACTAAAGAGGGGATAAGATGACAGTTCTGTTTTACCATGTACTCTAAATATCTTGAGGCTAATAATGCTAAACAAGAAAATTCTGACATTTGTTTCTAGCATGACTGAATGTTTTCTACATTACTATACTATCATGTTTTAGGCATGTTGTAGGTTTTTTCTCTTATTGTTTTGGTTTGGGGTTTTTTGTGTGTGTTTTTAAAGCCACAGCTTTTTCTTAGGCCTTTAGTTTGAGACAACTTAATGAAATAAAATACATAAAGTACCTTTTACAAACATTATAAATTAAAAGTATGATGAACTTGCACCTTCGTGCTGGTTTTGTCTGGGGTATAGTTAGCTTTCTTCACAGTGGCTGTTATGTGGCTATGTTTTGGATTTTTGCTGAACAAGGGATTGGTAACAGATGTTTTTGTTATTGCTGAGCAGTTAATCACTGATAAAGATAAGTAAGGAAGCTATAGATGGTACAAGACTATTAGCCACAGATGTAGGGATCAAACACTACTGTACTAAAGTTAAAGGAATTTTCCAACATCTTCCCCCACTGCTGCATAGACTACTTCTTTTAAAACAATATAACTTGTTTTGATAACAGAGCCAAGGCCTTTTCTGCTTTTTGTACAGCCATGCTGGTGGGGAGGCTGGGGATCCATGGGAGGCTGGGAAGAGACACAGCCAGGGCAGGTGACCCCAGCTGACCAAAGGGACATTCCAGACCATATGACATCATTGTCAGTTTATAAAGTTTGGGGAAGAAGGGGGGACACTTGTAGTGATGGTGTTTTTCTTCCCATTCACCATTACAGGTGATGGGGCCCTGCTCTCCTGGGGATGGTTGAACACCTGCCTGCCCATGGGCAGCACTGAATTCATTCCTTGTTTTGCTTTGCTGGTGTGCACAGCTTTTGCTTTCCCTATTACACTGTCTTTGTCTCAAACCAGAGGTTTTCTGGCTTTTACCCTTCTGATTCTCTCCCTAATCCCACTGGAGGGGGAGAGAGCAAGTGGCTGCTTGGGCCTTGGCTGCTGGCTGGGGTTAAACCACGACAACCTTTGACATACTTCAGCATTTAAGGAGGAAAAGGAAAGGGAAGATCCAGAACCACAGTTCGTAGAAAAGTAAGACTTCTAGTATGCATGCACAATGATAGCTGAGCCATGATGTCACAGATAATCCCTAAAATCCAAACTGTTAAAAAGGATGGTCTTTGCCTTCAACCATTTGTGTTCTTCCTAGTCTAATTTATGAACAAAGAACAAACAGGATGAATTTGTTTAAGTTAGGTGATAATGAAGTATGAATTCTACCATTTCTTAACTTCTAAGGATTACTTCTGAATACTTATTTGATGTGTGTGTACCTGAATCTCTTGACGACGCCTGGCACTGGCAGATAATTTTTCAGGAGCTATAACACTAACGTTAGGCACTGCAAGAGTTCCATGTGATTCAAACACACCTAAAATGCAAACGCATCATTTTAGTTTACAGTATTTCTTTAAACAAGAAGTATCAGGAAACAGAAAATTCACAAATATTAATATGCTAAATCAGTGTAGTACAGGGATTAAAAAGCTGCTGAAAACTTCCAAAATCTGACAGGATAATGAGATGTGCACAAAAATTCTCAAACACTCACTTATGACTTTGAAGGACCTGTTATTAAGACTAAGAAATCTGGTATTTTACACCACTGTTCTCTGAAACTAATAAAAAGTTCCAAATGACTTGCATAATTTTACAAAGGAATGCAGTGCACCTAATATCAAAAAAAGAAAAGCCATTACAAGAATGAGGTGACTATTTAATGCTCAGTCCCGTAGCAGAATCACTGACAAAATGAACAATAAACACCAACTTCCCCAAATAACAATAATTAAAATTTGAAATGGCTTATTTCAAAATCCAAATTTCCACTTCTGGTAGTCACACACACACACAAACCCCCACCCCCCTGGTTAAACATGGCCTCTCTCCCTCCCTATTATGCAAAAGTGTGTGTGTGTGTGTGGTGTTTCTTGAAGAATCACCACCACTAGACATTGTATCAGTGCTCAATAAAACAAGTATCAAAAATACAAAACTTTAGCCACACAGTAAGCACGTAATATTATTCTTTAGGTACAAACTTATCAGAATAAGGAATGCAAATCCACAGCTAGAAATGTAAAGACATTTTCATTTGGTCTTTGTACTCTAACAACCACAGATCAAGTTATTTTTCATCAAGATGACATTTAAATTTCTCCTCAGCTAGGAAAAATTGGTGAATTTTGGCTTTCCCAGCCTCTTGGATTACTGCATCAATGAATGCTTGTAGGGAGAATATTCTGCCCGTTGGTCTGAGCACTTAGTTTGGAGAAAAGGTCAGTTTTAAATAACTTGGAACAGTATCTGAGATTAAGAGGTAGTGACTCTAATCAGAGCTCTGTTATAAAACATTTTCTTACTCTGCTTTTGATACTATTCTCCTAAAAAACAGTTTTTGAGCAGAAAGAGGAATCGTTAGTTTGTATGTTCTGTAACTAGATATTAAATACCTGAAATATTAGTAAATGATCCTTTTTGATTTGGTATTGAAAGATTATCTGCGGTTTCTCTAAAAATAAACAAAGACAGTTAAGGAATTTACAACTATAAAGAAATACTGTAATAAGACCGTAGTTTCAGATTATCATAGATACTTAAACTTAGTTCCAGCAGATAAAGAAGTCTGCAGATACTCCCCAGCACACATTTATTATCCATGAATCAATTCTATTCAGGAACTGTCAGGAAACCATACAAAATTACATTTAAAAGTCAGGTCTAGAAGCAATGCTCCCTATGGACACAAAAAATGTACTCCCTATCATACAAGAGTGATTTATATCCTAATACAAAAATATATTGTGAGAGTATTCTTTCTGAATTATTAATTTAATCTGCTTCTCACAGGTTTCTGTAACATAATACTAAAGTATAAAAGTGGTATTTATATTCAAGAGTACACATATTCAAAGAAGTCTTCAATAATTAATTTGGATACCTTTACTTTCCACATTTAGAAATTCATTAAAAGAGAAATTTGCCAGTGCTATTACAATCAACTATTGCATTTCTCTGTTTAGTGGAACCATGCAAGGGTTTTTCTATTCTGTTTTCAGGATTTAGAAATAAGGTAACTTTTTGAAAGAATGATTTTCTGTCAAAGCTTCTAGTAGATCTGTCACAAAGCACCTGAGGATCAGGTTAGTTGCAAAATAAAATACTAAGACTGTCTGAGCCCAGAAAAAGGACAATGAGAGGTGAATAGCAGGAGACATCAGCTACTTGTATAAACCACTGCTTGATTTCAGCATCTCCAAGCTTAATGATTTCCTTTATTGTTAAGCCTAGTCAGAAAAACTGGATGGCAAATCTGTTAAGATTCTGAATTCTACTTTGTGTGACTAATGCACGCCTGTTCCTGCTGTCAATGAACACATATAAACAGCTGGATGCATGTATAATGACAGACTGACAGGGGGCTATGTGTAAGTAACAGCTGTAGTAGTGCTTGAGCAGTACATTTCTGTACTAACTACTCCTGTCATTTCTCTACTAACTTCCACTGGTGACAGTAAATAGTAATTTCAATGAAGCCAGGGTGAAGGGGTTTTCCCGCATACCTCAAGTCTTTGCCAGGTGTTACTTTCTCTTGTGCCACCAGAGCACACAGAAGTGCAAGAGTTACACCTTCATTTCACCATACCAATACTGCCTCAGAACGAAAGGGATTTGCTGCTTTAATTCTTTAATTACAGAGTACACAAATGTCATGAACTTCTGCTCAGTAACAGTGACTTGCAGGCAGCCAGACAAACAGAACTGCTGTTCTAGCAGCTTTGAGATAACCGTGTGGCCTTTTAATTTATAAAGCACTATGAATGTGTGAAAGTAGCAGCAGCTAGGGAAATCAGTTTCTTTCTTAATCTCAATACAATTCTATAACAAAGCCTTTTGCTTTATTTCCCCTCAAAAGAAATTCAGCAATTTCTTTACCAAATAAAATTAAGATTTAACTCAGCATATGCAAATATATATTGACTTCTGATTTAGACTATTCAAATTATTGAGACATTTTGCTGCTTACCTACTACATCTTTCATCACCGATTTTCATTTTCAGTTTCTGGATCAGGTGATCTACTAAGTCAGATTCCAAAATCCTTTTCTCTGTCTGCCTGTCTTTCTCAAAGGATTTCACCTATGATGTAGTTCAATGAATCTTAAGATTGTTGATTCTTAAAATGGCATACAAATAAACTTATCAAACTTCATCAAAACCAAACTCTTTCACCCATTAAAGGTGAAAGAGTCAAAGGTAGGAAGCTATTATATTACCAGCCAATCACTGCCAATTAAATCTTTGATTAGATTTTTTTTCTGCCAACTATTAATTTATTCTGCATTCCCAAAGCAAGCTTGGCTCCCTGCATCTAACGTGATAATTAAGTCCTAAACAATGGTTTATAATTGTAAGTACCATATTAATAATCTTTTTAGTTAAGCAATTATATTAGAATAAGGCTTGCCTTTCAATTTGCAAGAGTTAACTCAAACATTCAAAACTTAGGAATCTACACCATCTTTATTGGCAAGAGGTTAATCAGCAACAACACCATTCACCTCATTAGCATCTCCTTTATTAGTTTTGCTTCAATAAAACCATATTTAAAAGAACACTCTACAACGGGCTTGTAAAGGACTTTGAAATATCACATTGTCACCATCAACGTTTACTTATTCTTGCAATTATTGTTGTTACAGTAAAAGAGTGAGTAAGAAAAATGTTCTAGTAAGGCACATTGGCTGTCCTTGCCATAAGCTGTAAAATGGTTAATATTTTTTTCAGTCAAAAAATGAATCTTTATTCAAAAAATAATGATCTTCTCTAATTATCCAGAATATTTTAAAACTTTCAACTTCAAAAAACCAAAGGTACCAGAACCATAGGCTCCAAAAGCACAGAAGAAGAACAGAGTACATTCACATTGTGACAAAGTCCAGTCTGTGCATCCTAATCTGAGTTTATAGAGGTGAAGAGTGTGGTTGTGACTGTCTGTTGGAACTGCACTGATTTTTTTTTTAGATTTACATTTGAGTTGTATTTATTCTGTAACATGAAAAGAAGCCAGCTGCAAAGATTGTTAAGTCAACTAATTAATTTTGTAGATTTAAGGAAGTCGGAGACAAGAGAAACCTTTTTCCATGCTAAACCATCGATGGCACTGTCAAGCAATGTTTGCACTAGTTTTTGGACTTTCCTAGAGGGAAGCAGGTCTGTGAATAACAGTGTGAATACAGGGATAAAAAACGTTTAAAATGTTGAAATTGTTCAGAATAACATTTCTACAACTTAACAACCAAAACTGTATTTACCTCAACTCCACTTACTTAAGTATAATTTATATTGTATTAATAATACCTTAAAAAAAATAGAACTACAGAGTACAAATCTGAAACACCATAAAGCATCCCCTGGTCCCATGCTTACCTTCACATGACTTCCTTCTTTCTCTGACACCAGAGCCACATATGTAATCCCAGAGCACCTGCAGTATTCCTGCAGTTCTTCCTGAGACTGAAGTGAGAACAAAAGAAGGGGAATGAGACATTAATTTGACAGCTTATAAAATGACCAATTAAGTAATCAGTCTCCTATCTTTATTAAAGTAACTTGATATACAACAGTCACACAGCTTCAGAGAGAGAAAAGCTTTATTAACAGCTTGAGCAGATGAAACTTCATTATGCATATATTTATCCACTCAAGGCTTGCTAAAATTGAAATCAAAGTCTATGCTTGGATAGAGAGAATGTCTAGGTCCTGCAGCCCAAGTTCCCACACAGAAGGGCTACCTATACCTAGAAGTGCAGAGTCCAAGTAACTGTAAAAATGTGCAGTGTAACATCAGGCAGTCAGTCACCACCCTGCTGCCTGCAGCTTTCAGTCCTGCATGGCTGGAGGTCTGCCACAAAAGCCGATTCCAGCTGGCTTCCAGTAAAACCAAGGCTATGCTGACTTACTCAGCACTGGCTTGCAGGACAGCATTAGACAGAGGCAAGAACTATACAAATCTTCATTCCTTATGAATCAAAAAACCAAACAAAACAATCAACCCCAAACCAAGAAACTCCAGCCTCGGTAATCACAGGAAAAGTATATAATCTGGATTTTTTTTCAGTCCCAAGGAACTGAAAACTGTTGGAAATGTTATGGCAAAAAAATTACAAAAAGGTTAGACAATGAACTGGATGAGCTCAAAACTTCTTGCCCTGCAGCACATGATGTGCAAGGGGCAACTGCAGAGTCTCCCTTGTTAGTCACAAACTGGGACATTTGTAGATGAAGCAGACTCATAATCCTTAAGTAAGTGCCACCACCTCTAAAAGGGACCTCAGTGTTGCCATGTAGCTCACTACACTCCAGTGAAGTAGTGCTGGCTACAGCTCTGCTTTCAGCTGGACATAAAAGAGCACAGCTCAGGTTGCCACTCTCTCTTCCCCTCCGACTACACACCTCTTCAAGGACTACATGGGGACCCATCTAGTAGCTCAGCTTGCTAAACCGTATTTCTAACAGTAGAATAATGTCAATATTCCCTCTGTACCCGAGTGTCTTTGCCCATCCGGATATTCAAAAGTTGATGCTACTGTTCTGTTCTTGATGTACCCCCTATTAAGTATTAAATTTATTAGTGGGAGGAATCCTTTCTCACACTTTTAAATACTCTGGGAGAATCCTGCAAAGCCAGTGAGATTTTCTTGACATTACTGTATCTGAATAGAACCCTACATGCTCAGTATTATGAGTCTCTACCTCCATAAAAACAGAAAAATACCCCAAAAAAGTATGGCTTCAGTCTGCACTTGGAGAACAATAATACAGTTAACAAATGGATATAAAAATTCTACCTGGGACCAGTCATACATTATTTCAGCTGGAATTCCTGCAGTCCAGAATTTCTGAACAATGTTGATAGCTCTACCCATTGACATCTGACCAACACTTACAACCAGCAGGTCACATGAGCTGACAGAAACCTGAAGGGAAAGTAAAATCAAGGAGACAATATTAGTCACAAGACCACCTTTCCCCTTTCATAAGGTAGTAGTTAAATTTACAAAGATGGACAAATATTCCAACACGTGTCAAAATGCATCAAGCTTAAAAAAAAAAAAAGGATTAGATCAAGTCTGTCACTGAAAGTCACTGAAGCTCAATCTTAAATGCAAAGCACCTCCACAGCCTCAGCTTGCCAAGTATCCCTGCCTACTCTGTTCTTTCCTTCCCACTCTCCTTGGTAATGTTAATTTAGTCTTATAGAGAAAAGGGAATAAAATACACATTTCACAAACAAGTGACACAACCAAGTGTACAAAGTAGTCAATAATCTTGAAGTTTCTTTCCCTATCTATCTTCTATACTTTGATAAAAGGAGAAGTAGTAGGGGAAAAATAATGCTAAATACCTACAGCTGTACTCTTCCATCTGAAAGAACACACAGGCTGAGAAAAACATCCCATTTAAATTGAAAACAAAATGGTGTAAACCTGAAGATCCTGTCTTCCCTTAATTCTCATTTAATAAACAGTTCTATGTAGAAAAACACAAAAGAAAACCGGTCATCTTGATGTCTGCCTTCTATTTCAGTATGGTATTATTTTGGAACACATCTGAACATCTTACTTTTTGTCCATCTCTAGCTACAATTAGGTGATTGAACGGTGAGAAGTAAACAAATTCCCCACTTCCCAAAGAAGAGACTTACAGAATCCTCCACACTGGAAACAGCAGCAGTTATTTTATCTATAGCTATGCTGACTCCAACAGCTGAAGGAACTGGTCCTACTGTCTGTGGCCCTCTGAACTGTGGAATCTCAAGACAAGAAAAAAACAGAATGGAAGACCAGTTAGTTATCTTGGCAAAATGCGTTAAAAAAAAATCAAAATCTATTAGAAGAGATAAGCACATACCAGATGATCATATCTGCCTCCTGCAGCAAGAATTTCAGGCACAGTTCTTTGTCTTCTTTTGATGTATGCTATAAACTGAAAGATAATACCATTGTGCTGCTGTATTTTGTAAACTAGTCCCAGATTTATAGAGATCTGTAAAATAAAAAGGAATACGTAGACATATATAATTAATTTCCTGTTAGCAGCATGGATTTAAAACATTGTTTTCACATAAGGAAGACATATGGAAACATTCCTTATCTCCAAAAATTTAAAATACAGTGAAAAATAAGGAAATTAAAGGTGCTTTAATCTTACAGCATCTCAAGACGACTGTGGCACAAAACCCAAACAGCAAGCTTCAAGAAAGGTGGAGGCCTTTAGTAGTCATTAGATTTCTGTATTTTTAAAATATTTACAGTTTGTTTCAAAATTTATTAAACCCCCTCTGTTATGCTCTAAGTAATGCCTTCAGTCTTGGGTGGAGAAAGGAAAAAAGTCTGAGTGTCATTAGATAGAGGTTAAGCCAGAGACTTCTGACTGGAAGAGGTCTTATTTTTAAGATGCATCTTTAATAAAGAAAGAAAAATGAGAAAAAAAAAAAGGAAGAAGTATCAATCCAGTATTATTTGCCACCAAAAGACACCTGCATGTGCTTTTTCTATTGTAAAATATATTTATTTCCTGGCATATTACAATGCACAGCAGCCCTGTAATTCCATTAATTAGCAGAGCATTTTACAAACCTGAAGTTTTATTCCCAGTTGCTTTAATAGAGCAATGATTTCCTCTAAATCCTTCATGCCATGCTTCAACAGCTGAGTGACACTTGGCTTTTGTTTTATCATGGTGTTTAGAAAGGGAAATACATTACTTGCTTCTCCCTTCTGCTCAATGAATTTGTAGAGTCGAGAAAGCTAAAAACAAAAAAAAAAATAAAATTATGAGTATATATAGCAACACAGACAACATTCATAATAGGTCCCATCTAAAAACAAGAAAAATATCTGACTTTATATTTGTGGGAGTAAGACATCTGCCTTTTTTGTTTGTTTTGGCTAGCAGGCTGCTTTTACCTAGTGGAGTTGAGGAAAAAAGTAGACAGACAAGTCTGCCCAGAAGTTAAAGTTAACTCTATGCACATTCAACATTTGCAGAGAAGTTATTTTTTTTCCTCTCAGTTTTCTTTATTAAATGCCTCTCCACAACATTTCATTTACCCTTTATTAGTTACCACATGCTTGAAGAACAAACTGCAATATTGACTTCCAGAGAGAACAGAGAAGTCAGACCACTTGCAAAGGGATTGACCTATTCTGAACAGCACATGTAACAGGTTATTTTTCTTCCTCTGGTTGATTAAATTACAAAGAAAATAAAATATTACTGACTTATGGCAAATTACAGGGAAATTAGCACTGAATTAAGATCACTTACACTAGCTGATGTGAGAGAAAGATTACAGAACTTGGCTTCTACTTCTCTTTTAGTCAGCTTTTCAGTCTACAAGAAAAACAGATTAAAACAGCATTTGGTTGTGTTTAATGCATTACTGTAATGGTTCAAATTCATTTCACCTATATTCTGTGCTTATAAAGTAGAAAAGACTTAACTGATATTAAAATACATTTTAAATTTCAATTTTTAAATGTTTTTATTGACTAGCCTGTCAGTTCTTGATTAGACAGGTGAATAATTCTCTCATAAACACACATTCAAGAATCATCTTAAACCATCCCAATCCAGAAGTAACAAGAAAGTAATTAATCCACATTTACAGCCCAAAGATAGCCAACCTTTTTATGTATCAAGAGTATATACTGCTGGTTAGGCTGGCAAAGGGCTGTTACTCATTTTTAGAGACAGCTCCACAAAACAGAATACTCTAAAGAGATGATTACAGAGGATAGGTTAATAACTAATGCCTTACCACAGCATCATAGAGAATGATATACACTTGACTGAGTTTGTCCTCTGGTATCCCACAGTGCAAAAGTATAGCTTTCAGTAAGGCAGTGTGGTTCAGATAAATACTGTAATTTCTTTCCTAGCAAAGCATAAATTAAAAAAAAAAAAAAGGAAGAAAGAATGAAAAAGCCAAGTTTTATTTGCATTCTGTTTTCTTAAGAAAAACCCAACCCCCACTAAACAAAGACTTCCTAAACATTTAATAATAATAATAGTTCAAAATTAACTTCAAATCACTTTCACTGCCTTACCTTTCATCTCTAACTAAAGAATGGCAAGTCTTGTCCCATTCTACAGTAATCACTTGTCTGACAGAAGAAAGACATTATTTCAGGGGTACTATAAAGGATTCAGTTATTTCCTTTGCACATAAACCTATGCTTCATTTTAAGTTTACCTAGGAAACACATCTTTTATGACAGTGTTCTATAAGTGACTATAGATTAAATGTGAAAATAGTTCTGTACTGGTTCTGTAAGGAAGTACCCTTTTACAACACATCAAACAAAATATTTAGTTAAATTAAAATTTTGGGGGGAAGAGAGGAAAGGGGCTGAATAGAGAATCTACCTGTAGCACTGAAAACTCTTGAATGATTTCTGAAATTGCATAAATTGTTTCTGCTATAGGCAAAAAGCTATTTCCAGTAGATGTAATGATGTCAAATGCACATTCTAGAAGTTCTTTGGGATGACAGCGGTCTAACTTCCGAGGTCTGAAAACTCGCTCTATACAGTATCTAAAGGAAACATTGAAGAATGAATCAGCCTCTTCAGAAGTCACTGACAAAGCATGGTATCAGTGCAAAGTATCACCTCTACATCTCTTACCTTTTCAAGTTTGATATGTTATTTCTAGCTACAAATCTTGCAAAAGGAATCTGAAAAACAAAATAAATGAAAATTGTTGAAACAAAACCGTTGGTCTGACTGAGCTCCGCAACTAGAGATGAATTATACTGTGTAGTTACACTTGTACTCTCCCAAGAAGAATATAGTGCCTAAAACACCTCATATGCCAAGTAATATTAATCTAACCATCCTTGCTGAAAGTTTTAAATAAAAACATTATTTTCACCTATGTTAAAACAAACAAACAAACAAACACTATTTCTTCAATACATGGTCAGGGCTCCAGCTGTCAAGAGGAGGAGTACAGAACTCAGGAGAACAAGAACAGACATTGAAAGATACACTATTTCAGCAAGCAAAAGAACTGTAAGCCTACCACAGCACCCTCCAAACCCTCTGAAGCTTTGCCTGCATAGATGATGCTACTTACTCTGAGGTCGTAAGGAAGCATTACCAGCATCCCACTGTGATCCATGAAATATGAAGCTTCATTATGTTCATACAGTTTTTTATTTCTGGGCATCAGCAGTGGAGTATGCAGCTTGATAGCTCCTGCATAAAACCACAAAACACTATTATCTCTCATTTCAGAAGTAACACCTGCTTTTTACAAGTTCATGAACACCCTTGCAGGACATAATTATGTCAATCCATAAGCTAAAAAATTACATGTATTGTCCTTAATAGACTTTCCTCTTCCATATTTAAAGAAAGAATGTCAAAGTTTATTTTATGCCTATGTTGCATGCTTCTTGAGCTCAGCAGGGAGGCCACAGAAGAGAGAACTGCCAATTCCACAGCCCAGCAGAATCCTTACCTTGCCCTCCCTCTTTAAACACCACCTTTCGCAAAAGCAGGCATATGAAACAGATGAGAAATTCTGCAGTTAGCAGCAGTAAGTACTGCTTTGGTCTAGAGACATTTCCATATAGAACAAATTTTGTTCAGACATGTTGCATCCTCTGTCTCAAAAACATACTAGAAGAGTTTATGTTTCATTTCAAACCCTCATGAATACTGTTTTTTTTTTCCGGCTACATTTTGCAACCATCTATCTGTATGAATCCAATCTTCATTGAAACCTTAATATTAATAATACCACTTATTACTGAAAAATAGTTTCCTGTTTTAATATTTGACTGAGAATCACTAGGAAATTTATTTAAGCTTGACTCAATTAGATTTTAATTCAACATTAACTTTTAAATGAGAAAAAGGTGCCCCAGACAGAAGGAAATTCTTCTAGCCATTACAGATGTCAGACACAATCTAATGGAAAAAATTAATATTCAATCCCAATTTTTTTTCCCAAAATTATGAAAACATTTCAGTCTCTACAATTTCCCAAATCCGTCAAGCCTTAAGGAGCAGCCGGAGAGGTAAACCCATCCATGACTTTGTATTTCTCAGCTTCTCACTTTTTTGTATTGCCAAATTTTGATCATGCTTAATCAGATTATGATTTACTTGGAAAATGCAAAGTTTCTATTTCAAAATTCAGTGTTTTTATATAAAATAGTATCATGAACACCTGTAAGACAACACAAATTGTAACATTTCAAGTATGACAGTGGCTGCATAAATTTCCTTCTCAAAAAATAATTTTAAGCACATACTATTATTAATGATTGGATAGCTTTCTGGAAAGGAAAATGAAAGACCATTAAATATCATGGCATTAGCTTTGGCTCAGGAAGTTCCTGAACAGCAAAGCATTTCCAAGAATACATCACTGAAGTACCACTACAGCTTGCTTTGTTTCCATGCTCTCCCTTGTGCTTTTCCCATTCTGGCTGTTCAGAGAGGTTACTGTGCTCCATGGATGCCTGATCTCCCACTGCAGAGCTACCCTTGTATTCAGATCCAGATTTTGTGTAACAGTCTGTGCCCCTAAAACCTCATACAGATGTATCAGAACAACCACATACATTCAAAAATATAATTAAAATTTTCACTCCTCTTTCTGTAGAAAATGTAAATCATTCAGATTTGATGTTAGTAGCTATTACTGGAATGACAAGAAGAATAACAGAATAAAACATCATAAAAACTTCAAATGATTAACTACCGAACATGTTTTCTGATTTCTCTTATAGCAGTAAATCCATTCCATTCTTTTAAATCCATTCAATCACAAAAAAGGAAATGAATGACTTTTGTAAACACACCCACCGTGTCTTTTAAATATCCGGCTGACAATGTCACAAACATGCTGCTGTATCTTGGCTGCCCAAATAGAAAAACTACCCTGAAACCATCACAAATAAAAAGTACATATATAATTCACATGTGATGAACACTCCATGTAGGCAATCATTCCATGTAATACAGGCAATAAACATTCTGCTATCTCATCCCACTACAAAAAAGCTGCAATGCTTACATAACAAAAAAATAACTGCAGCTATATGAAGCATTATTGTACTGTGCTACCTTGAATTTCTTTAGATTTAGAAAGATTTAAGAGCTGATAAACTAAGAAAAATCACATCAATTAGAAAGAGAAAAAAGCATCCAGGGGCAACACTTTCTGCTGACAACCAGTCAACCATTAATTTGACAGGAATTCAGAGTACAGAAAGTCATCATCTGGACATAAGCTTAAAGCTTTAGCTGCTACAATCAAACACTGCTAGTTTCTTCACTGAAGAATGAATGTAAGGCTCAAATGGGAAGTGGCTATTGAAACCCACACAGCAGAGACTGTAGTTTTAAGTGTGAAGTGGTTATTATACTTGCATTATCTTGAGCTAATGCAATTCACTCAGAAATGCTACAGAAATGCTTACCCACATAAGCATATTTTTAAAAAATTCAACACAGGGAAAAGCCAAACCCACAGTTCCCCTGAACACCTACAAACCTTCAGCATATCACTGTCATAAGTATAGTCTATTGCTGGAGATATACGCTGTGCAAATATCTGACTCATCATAGTCCGGTAGGCCTTGCCATCCACATTTGCTAAGGTGTGGTGGAGGACTTCATGGAGTTCAGACTCTTCCATTTGTGGTGGTGGAAGATGTTCACTTTTTAACAGCTCCACAGCTGTTGGTCGTGCTGCAGGATCATGGTTCAGGAGCCATGTAATAACCAATCTCTACAAATTAAATCAAATTTTTACAGATTAGAAACATTTTGTAAGTTAAACAGTATTTGCAACAAACTTGGTAGTCATATCAATTCAATAAACTGTGAGACTCTACAGGGAACAGCAGAATCTGAATCTCTGGGATGGACATTATTTGCTTACTAAATTATGAATGTCTTTTGTTATCAACTGAAAAAATTTACTAAAACACATAAAATTATTAGAAATGGGCCTCCTGGGATGACAAAATATGTAGTATCCTTTTCCTTGTTGTTCCATGGTATGCTAGCTCTGGCATCTCTTTATCAGCAAAATTAAGAGAAAGTTAAGAGAAAAAGCAGAATTGCATGCATGAAATCAAAGATTTGAGAGGCACAAGTGTTAGAGTAGGAGGAATCCTCCTGGCATATTTCAGTGCAATGTACCAAATGGAAATGTTTTATGGTACTAGTAACATGCAGATTGCTGTTTTACAAGCGTAACACACTAAAACTTAATACTAATGGTCAACAAAAGAGTTGATTAACACAAGGATAAAGCCACCTAGGTCGTCCAGAAAAGATTACACTGCTCCTTATCACTTCCTTACTCTGCCATGGAGGCCCCCAGAACAGCTCTTGGCAAATCTGTCAAGCTTGGAGCAGCCAATTGAGCTTGCACATCTCTTTCTGTTGTATGACACATATTTATTTCAAAAAGTTTAACTTAAACAACTGAGCTGCCATTTCTCTGAGCAGAAAAAGTCAAAAAAGTCTCTCAGAGCTTTAAAGATGTGCCAGTGAACTCTAAATTTGTTCATGACTGTGCTCAGAGAATTTTGTGGGTAAATATATTTCCATGTCAACTTAGAGTATTCTTTTGAGGTTTTATGTTCTTACTTTGTTCTAATATCATGTAATAAGAACATGGCAGAGGATACTAGATGGGGAATTAAGTGGGAAATTAAGGGAAAAAATTATGATCAATGTTTTCTGAGAATACCTAATAGTTAAAATATCTTCAAAAGTACCTGCTTTGCATGCTTCACTTCATCAAAGTCCTTAGGAAATACAATCGCAGGCTAACAAAACAAAAACCAAAATCCACATTAGAATTTTAACAAGCAGTTCAGATTGCTCAGATTAGTCTTACTTTTAAGTTCTATGCATTGAACACAGAAACAAAGCATTTCTATTGCCCATGAAAAAATAAAAAAAACCTCAAACAAACCAACCAACCCCCACATGGCAAATTAAATTTATCCAGGAAGCTAAAAGGAAGACAAACACTTTGATGTAGTTTTGTACAATGAAAGTACAACCCATAATCACAAGCATTTACCAACTACAAATACCAACTGATTCCTGAGAAAGGCCCACCAGGCCTAAACCCAGGAATACTGAAGAGATGATTCCTTTATTTGACATGTAATAATTAATTTCACAGACAGAACACAGACTAATGGCAATACCATTAGAAACCACAGTGCATTAAAGGAATGTCAGTGCACCAGTTCCAATTGTATTCTTCACTTTTCATGGTATGTTTTACAAACCTTGTTTTTAAGCACTCCCTATGGTAATATTTTTCGCTATATTTTGCTTCCTTTTGCTTCTCTTAACAAACTATTTGATACACAGAATTAGTATGTTTCATATCTGCGTACTTACCAGCCTTAGCTGACCAAGAACAAAGATCCTTTCTGATGCAGTATTCATAGGATGGTAACACATTTCAAAGAATATTATACCTAGGCTGAACAGATCCACTTTCTAAGGAAGAAAAAAATGAAAACTTGTATGTAGTACCTATCAATGCTCTGAAGACAAAAATAGCAGAGAAAAAAATACCCGACAAATGTTTAGGTTAAATGTAACAGTATATTAAAGCTGGAGAGAAGGCTGGGTTTTTTTCTGTGTCTTTTTGTCTGTTTTTATTATTATTTGTTTTTAAAGCTTTTTTGTTAGAAGACACAATCCATTAAGATTTGGTACACTTTAAAGCCTTCTATCATCCCAGCACTGCTATGACATAAATGACGGTTGCACTTGAGTTGTGGTCAGCAGCTTAACAGCAAAATGAGGAGCAGATGTTCCTCAGGGGTGGGCACTGGGCCTGGCACTGTTTAACATCTTTGTTGGTGACATGGACAGTGGGACTGAGAGCAGCCTCAGCAAGTTTGCTGGTGACACTGAGCTGTGTGGTGCAGCTGGAGGGAAGGGATGCCATCAAAAGGGATCTTGACAGGCTGGAGAGCTGGGTTTGTGGGAACTCCATGAAGTTCAAGAAGGCCAAGTGCAAGGTCCTTCCTGCACCTGGGTTAGGGCAATTCCAAGCACAAATACAGGCTGGGCAGAGAATGGATTGAGAGCAGCCCTGAGAAGAATCTGGGGGTGCTGGCTGACAAGACTCTCAACATTATCTGTCAGTGCACTCACAGCCCAGAAAGCCAAACACCCTGTGGTGCAGTGTGATGAACAAGTTTAAGGAGGTGATTCTCCCAATCTACTCCACTCTCATGCTATCCCACCTGGAGTGCTGCATCCAGCTCTTGGGCCCCCAACATGAGAACATCGATCTGCTAGAGCAAGTACATGGAACAAGTCCAGAGGAGGGCCACAAAGATGATTAAAGGAATGGAGCACCCCTTGCATGAGGAAAGGCTCAGAGAATTGGAATTGTTTAGCCTGGAGAGAAGGCTCCATGGAGACCTTAGGTCAGTCTTTCAGTACCTCAAGGGGACTACAAGAACGCCAGAGAGTGACTTTTTACAAGGCCACTGAGTTATAGGCCAAAGGATAAAGGCTTTAAAGTGAAAGAGAGTAGGTTTAGACTGAATATTAGAAAAAAATTCTTTACTGTGAGAGTGGAACAGGTTGCCCAGAGAAGTTGTGGATGCCCCGTTTCTGGAAGTGGTCAAGGCCAGGTTGGATGGGGCTTGAAGCCCTTTCAATCTAAACCATTCTATAATTCTATGACTCCCACTTTGAAAACATTTCCTTGCTTTGAGATACAGTTTGTCTCTGCATATAAACAGGATTATCTTTGATGGAAAAAATACACCCTCACCTCCCACAGTCACAGTCTAGAAATCCAAAACAACAGTTTACACTATATTACCTTAACTAAAAGTAATACAGTGTATACTATATAAAAGGTAAGATTTCTATCCTATTCAGTTACAAAGGTCCTCTGTCATTACATGCTTTCAACTTGAAGTTGCCTACATCTAGTCATGATCAACCACAGGCAGAAAAATTGACTTGCCCACATCGTTCTAGCCTTGGTTTCCTCTTGAAGGAATGTTTAATTCCCCTGATTAGCACAGGAGTCAACGACATGCTGTTTCACACTGAATTCATCTTGTCAAGCAGGAATGGCCCAAATCACACCTGCTACATCTTCTATTCCTTGCTACCTTTTCATTAAATCTACTCCAGTCATACCTGATTGTATGTAGATTTAGTGCTTCCTTGGACCTCTGGGCTGACATACAGCGCGGTGCCAACCATCCCTGTCAAGTTACCTACATGGCAAAAGATGAAAGCACCAGTTTCAAGAAAGTCAGAGAGAAATGCAGCATCCATATCAAGAAAAAACTCGTTCATGTTCTCTTCCTTCTAGGTGGGAGTGCAGTCCTTACTGAGAGAGACCCAGCTGAGAATACTTTGACTAACAGACAGCTCTTACCTTCACAGGTCAAGTATCTGTGCCTATCTGTAGTAACTAAACCTGTTTATTGCTTTGCAGATTTGTAGTAGGTCAGCACACAAATGTTACAACTAAATTTCATTGCCGTTACATTTGTCTTTAAACATACCATGTACTAAAGTTCCCCCAAAACACCACATTTAGACTCTAGCAATAATCAAACCAATCAACCAAGGACACTGAAGTCTTGAAAATGTCCTATATAGGCAAGAGAACACAAGGGCAGATGGGACAGGCTCTGTCTATAACTCACCATGAGGAAAGCATTGATCTAAGGCAGAAGGCTAGCAGAGGAAGCTAATTAATTCTTAGATAACAGGCAAAACTGCCAGATTATAATGTAACTACCCAACTTGGTGGCTGGGGGGAAAGTCCCACCCCTGGCTTTAATAATTTTATTTTCAAAGAACAAATGGAAATTTTAACAGCCTGTACAAGACCACAGAATATAAATGCTGCCTTAAAGTAATTTATAACAAGCTGCAATGTAAACTAACCTGATGGGTCAGACACAGCAGAACCATCTGAGAGATTTTCCTCTTGTTTAGAGACCACCTGAAACCAGCAAAACAGTCACATTGTAAATGACACGTGAAATACTTCTGTTGGCTGTTCTTGTGACTTGGGTTGGCAGTGCATGGTTTAGTTCTAGAACCTTAAAAATTTAAAAGAAGTTTATAGCATTCGCAATATATAAACATTGAGGTCATTTAACTTGTTTTTTTATTTTTCAAGTAATTACATTAGCAAATTCAAGAGTTTTTTCATTCACTTCAAGCTATACTTACTGCATTTGCTGGGTAATCTGTAGCTAAACCAAAATCACCAATTTTCACATGATCATCTGAATCTAAAAAAATGTTCACAGGTTTCAAGTCTCTGTGGATCATTCCCTGTTATAGGAGGAGAATGAAAAAAGGCCCATAGATTATTAAACAATAAACATGATTCAAAACAGAAGTCTTTATAATAGACTGGAAAATCATATTACATAGTTTTAATACAGTGGGAGACCTACTGCATTAAGTCACTGAAGAGCAGTCTTGAAGACAGACTATTGTTTGTAGCCCAGAAGCTAGAAACAATTTTCAGTGCTACCAGATCCCTAACAGAATGTTTTTAAAAGATGGTCAAATTTTTATGACTGATGGGTAAAATTGTAGTGGTTTATTATAAAATTCATGTTCATGATAAAATATAATAAACTCCAAGAAAAGACTAATAATGGAAAGGGCAAAGAGAGCAAACTTGTTAATGTATGCCTCAAAATAAATATGAAGAACCCACAGAGAACGAGGCATAACACAGATATTATGTACAGGTCATAACTATCCTATTTACTAACCTTTTCATGGATGTAAGCTAACCCATCCAAAATTTCTCGGAAAAGCCTCCAAAGCCGACTGGTATCTTCATATAACCCTTGGTCAATAGTGTCCCTTAATGTGCTCTTTTCACAGTATTCCATCTTCAGTTGTGCATACACAGTGGACAAAGGGAAGAAAGAACAGTTTTGTTCTTCCAGAAAAAACACTATCAGAAACTTGTATCTGTATTACTGTCTGGGCTCAGGAGCAAATAGTATCACCAAAAAAATCCAGCTATTTGGAATTCTCCTGAGAGCTGTCTTTTAGCTACAAACATGCATTCACTTCTGGGTCCTACCTCATTTTCTGGGACAATGGCATGAGCCTGCAGAGTAGCATATTCTCTAACATAAGCACTAACAACAAAGTGAAACCAGCCAAGCCACAATATATGATAAAAGCCAAACCACAAAGAATCTCTGGCTTTATTGCATTTGGTGTCTTAACTGCTTTTATTATGAATATACACAACATATACAAACAAGTTTATTAAAATCTAATTCCATCTACTTGTAACTCCCTTCCAGACAAGCTCTAGCATTAAGTGCATTATAAAATATTGCACATCACCACAGAATAGTTTAGCTATGATATATAGCTATAAACAGTTCGTTTCTGGGAGAAGTTGACTAACTCCTAACACAAAGGAGGTGTCAGTAGAATAGCCTGAAGCTGCAACCCTGCAGGAGTTTAATTGTGTGCCTACTGTTAGAGCCATACAATGGCTTTACAGATTACTGATCTCTATTAAAGTAAAGTACATACACAATACTGTGCTTTTGAAGAGAACGAGGAAGTTTTCACATCTGTGAAAGACAACTTCCCATCTGGAATTTAGCATGGTAGACTTCAAGCCCACATTGGGAATTAACACCAATTAACAACCAAACTGAGGAACAACAGCTACAGTGTTGGGGATAGAGATGGATATTCTCAACAAATAAGCATAAGGCAAAAGAATGCTTTGAAAGCCACAGACTCAAAGGTTGGCTGGTTGGGTTGATCTGTAGTTTTCCTGTTAGATCAGGAATTGCCAACTTTTACTTGTACATGAGCAACACCAGTTACCCCATTGGCACTATGGCACTACCAAACTTTGCTCTCTCCAGGCACAAATATAGAGCCTTGCAAGGCACAACAAACCACGTGCACTGCACAGTGCGTTCCACCAGCCAAGCCTTCAGAAAACCAGTCTAAGGCAAAACCAGCACTGAACTTACTTGTTTGCATTTTTAAAGGTCATTACTTCTCATGAAAACCAGCAACTAGTCTCTGCAGGTTGAAATTAACTGTATCCTTTCATGTGAATACAGGAGCACATTTGTACCTGAATGTACAGATAATGCACTGTCTGAACGACTGGTGTCCTGTCCTCTCCTCCATGGCTATTCTTTTCATTGCCTTCTTCATTCTTTATCACAATGAAAGTAACAGAACAGTTAGCTACAGAAGATGTGCAGACTTTTTTATTACACATACTACTATTTTTAACAGCTGGAATACATTGATGACAACTGAGCTTCTATAGATAGTTTGAAAAAGAGCAAAATAATAAAATGACATTTTGTAATATCACTGCATCTAAATAAACTAGAAAAAACAGGTGTGACCAACTCTCAAAGTGAAAATGAATAGCATTTTGCCATCATTAGACACTGAAGGAAAAGAATTCTGGAAGAACTAGATGAATCCTAAATCTCAAGCTGCGTCACATTAAAAAAGAAGTGAAAGATAAGATTTGAAACTAGAAGATAGAAAGCTTGCTTGATAAACAATGCAACCCCCACCCTCAACCAACAATTTTGCTATGGTGTGTATACATAAACATATATATATAACAAGAAAAGAATGCACTGCCATATTATTAAATTATATACTGAAAACCTTTTCTTGCCAATGTACATTACAACAGAAAGAGGAAGGAGATGCAGCTTTAAATAAAGGCATGTTACAGATCATCAGGGTTGGCACTGACATACTGTAGATGCTGTAGAGGAGTGTGCATTAGCTTTCTAGTGATGAAGTGCACAGACTGTCCACAGCAAGTGCTGTGACACCATCTTAAAATCAACTAAAACCTTAGTCATTATACTGACTTTCCCCTCTTTCAGACTGGTAGCATTATTTATTTAATCTGCTTTAAAAAGTGGCATCTGAACACATATACTGATTAAAATCATCTAAAGGCAGAACAGAATTTCAACTTTGAGAGGTGTAAGACCGTATATAATCCATAATATATATATAATCCATAATATACATATATACATATATATATATATATATACACAAAACATATAATCCATATGGCCAACTGTTAAATCATAAACACACTAAAGTGTTAAACTTGCAATAACCTGGGTCATGACTAAAAAAACCCTCATATTTACTTCAATAAGCACTAGGAAACAGAACCAGATTAGCTGCATCAGACTGATTTCTATGGGATGCAGCTCACAATGGCACAGCACTTACTCTAACAGACAGGTAAGGTAATGTTTCTGTAATTACAGCAGAAGTGAAATAAAACTTCTCAGCTGACCTGTTTACTTGTCAAAGACTATTTTATTATATTTTCATTTTCACTAACTTTATCTTTACACTTACTGGAGAATGACCTTTACTATTTTCATCTTCATTTTCAAAAATTATTTCGCTTTCAGAATCTGTGGTTGGCCTGTTTAAAAACACAGAAATAAAAAAAAAATCTCAAAAGTTCTGCATACCAAGAAATATTTACTAAAGAATTTGGAAATTATTCTGGGGGGGAAAAAAATCTAAGCTTCTGCTGAAGACTTTCTATACACTTTGAACAAAACAATACCCAGAAAAGCATCCTGCTTGCAAAGAAACACTTCCTTTGACAATCCAGTTCTAAAAGGGAAGGTATATATTTGCCATCAGTAAAATGGTATATATTTGCAATCAGAGAACTGAGCCATACACAGAGGAAGGTATGGAATACACTAATAAAAACCAAAAGAAAAAAAGGGGCATGTTTGATGTTTTTCAAGATTTATAATATTTCTGTTATTCTTTATTAAAAAAACCTTTATTCTCAAGGCTGGAAAAGACAGTCAGACATAAGGTAGACAGTCATGCGTTCTGGCACAAATAAGCAGCTTCAAGAAGCCTACACCAAAAAATTTTCCACACAGATTGACAATCCTTAGCTAGAAAATTTCTTCTTCCTGGCTACGTGACTGCTGGCAAATACACTGGTTTTGAACAAGGGGACAGAATAAAAATGCAGTGAACTACTTCTGACAAAAGAAATGAGAATGGTAGGACACAAACTTGGAAAAACTAACTCTGCTCACGCTCCCTATAGTGCCAATACTGAAGCCTACTTACAAAATTGAATGCGAGAACACGCCATCACCATCATCGTCGTCATCGCTGGACTCCTGATCAGCTCCACTGAATTTGTTGCTGGAGGATCTTTCACATGAAGTACTCCACTCAACTGAACTCGTCAAACACGGAGGAGGAGCATTCGTTTCCACATCATTTGTCTCCTCAGTGGAAAGGATGAAGAGACCAGCTTTGGGGGGCATTCTCCTCTCGTCGGTCGTTTCACACGTTGACACAGAGGGAACAGGACTTTCATGTTTTTCTATCCAAGCATTGTAATACCTCACAATATTCTCATGGTTCAAGCGGGAAAGTAGCGTCACCTCCCCCTTAATCCTCCGAAACTGCTTGCTGGTGGGGTTTATGCGAATACGTTTCACAGCATAATAGCAACCATCAAGCTTATTTCTCACCTGCAAAATTCAAATTAATCTGAAGTCAACTGTTTACAAATGCCTAGCTATGCAGAGCCAGAAGAATACTTTCAGGAAACAGGAAGTCTTCCTTTCAGCTGGAAAATTACTACAATTCAAATGCAAGGTTCCTGATACTGACAGACTTATCCTCAATCTCCCAGCAACCTCTCACAAGAAACTTTTCAGACTATTCAATTCCAGATAAAAACCTCAACACAGACACTAGCAGACAGTAAATAAAACCATGCAAACATTGAATATATTGTTCTGCTTCAGAGAAAACAAACATATCCCCAGAAAGGTTTCCACAGAAGAAACAATTTTTATACCATACCTTGATGACTGCTCCAAAAGCCCCTTTACCAAGTAATTTTAGCTCTTCAAACTCATTGTAGTATCGTGAAAACTGTCTCTGTGTTTCTGTGAAGAACGAAGCACTGGATATCTGACTGCTGGGTACAACTGTCTCCATGCAATCTATACCTGCTGAATCTGCAATGAAGACAACAAAGTTACCATCACTAGCAATATGGGGGTAAGGCACTAGGGACTGTCAAGTAAGGAGCAAGAAGGACACAAAACTTAAATAACTTCAAGTGCAACTAAACCCTAAAATACAGAAGTGCTCTGCTGTGTAAAGTTCTAGGGCAAGCATAAATCTTAATACTGTTTTTAATTACTAATATGAATTATGCTGGACAAAGGAATGATTTTAACAACATAAGAAGGAAAGTCTCATTGGAACACCATCTCCCAAGGACAAAGTTAAATCTATATTTACACCATGCAGGAGGTGGGTGAGTTTACAGGTTTCTTTAAAGCATGAGCTGCTTCTACAGAAGAAAAAAAACAGCAGACAGCCTACCCCAGCCAGTCTTGCACAGAGAAGTTAAAGACCACACTACCTTTTAAGTTGGTTAATGTAAAACATTTGTGCATCTTGTGAAGCTGTAGCACAGCTCAATTTTTTTTACGGCAGGCATGCAGTCCACTTACTTAGCAGAACACAGGACGAACCAAGTTCCTTACCATCTAGATTTTCTTCAGCGACAGGTATTTTTATTCGTGGAATGTTTATAAAGCTATGTTGTAGCAGCTGCTGAGGAGTCCATCTTTCTTTATCTTCCAAGCAAACACACCTGTTAGCAAACCACAGAGAGAATTATTTCATGTCTGACATAAACATCAGAAGAATCCTTATTGTATCTAAGAAATTATTACCTCCATCATTTAGGTGGGAATCAGAAGCAAAGACAGACTGAGTCGCTTTTCACAGTGATACACAGTTGGTGGCAGAGCAGAGAAAAAGAGAGCACCACACCTGTTCTCCCAAATCCCAGATTAGCAGCCTGAGCCATGAGATCAACCTCTTCTATAAAAACTACAACTAGCAACACAGGAAGACCTATCTATTCTTTAAAATACTGTTAAAATCTTAAAAAAAAAAAAAAAAAATCAAAGACAAAAAGATACAGGAATGTGATAAACGTACTTTTCTAGAAAGTCTTGAAAGTCAGCAGGTAAATTGGTAGGCACAGCAACTGGGAATTCCTTGGTTATGTGGCCCTGGCTGAGCGAAAGCAGAAGCAAGCCCAGATGCCACACGTCTCCTTTTTTTCCAGGTTTGTTGGGAAGACCATCCTCACTAAAACGAACCTTAGTTTGCTCAAAAACATCAGCTTTGCAGATGTCAGCTAAGCGCTTGGAAATGCTGTAGTCTGTGACCTTGATGTTTCCTTCAGCATCTACCAGGACACTGGAAGCACAAAGGACCTTGTGCACAACTGAATTACTGTGCAAGTAGTCGAGAGCTGACAAGATCTGGATCACATAATGGCGCAACTGCTCAACTGGAACTGGAGTCTCTTTGTCTAAGTATGTAGAAAGGCTGCAACCACTTATGTGCTCCACTAAAATATCCACCACAATTGAGTCGTCCCGCTCTTGGAGGTTCATACATTTGTAATGTACTATGTTTGGGTGACTCAGCTTTGCCAGTGAGTTGAACTCTGTTTCTGCTCCCTGAAGCTGGTAGAGAAACACAACATAACATGGATTTTGTCATAGCTTGGGACACACTACTAATAAAATACGTAACACAAATAAAATACTTACAAAACATCCTCATACTTTTCTAAAAAGGAAGTATGGTGCACTGGAGTAAGTACAGCTTTGATTTTAACAGGTAAGCTCATTCTTTTGTCAGAATTTCAATATTTTATTGTGCATACTTGCAAACACACTTCCTTGTATTTGTATTATTGTAAAGGAACTCCTGAATATCCCAACATGCTCATTTTCTTTTGTGCTTAGATACTCTAAAAGATTAGCATTTTCAAATTCGTTACTACCCTCTCAAGTTTATAGTAAACTAGCAGCCTAAAGAAAAGCACTGAGCCTCACCTAATCTTTATTAAGCCAAATACAAAATACAGGCATTACCTGTTTCTTAGACTTCTCAATCTTTTCTATTTCATGAGTTGTAAGAAACCTTCCCATCTTTTTTTGCCAGTGCAGTACCCACTCATATATTAGAACAAAGTCTCCACTGTGAATTTCCAAGGCATTGTAGACAGATTTACCAAGCTGCTCATCCTTGCCTATACACAAAGGGAGAAAAGAGGAACATGGCTTCTTTTGTTTCTAAGTATTTGACAAAAGCTCCTGGGAATGCTAAATAAATACCAGTAAGCCTGTTTTCTAAAGTCAGAAACAAACCTACTTACAACTAGACAAGACATGTATCTATCTAGTAAGTATGGAAAATATCAGGCTTGATGAGACTGAATGCTTGTAACATTACTCAAATGAAAGCAATCACATGCTGACAAAAAACTGCTGCACATTTTCAAGAATTCCAAATTTTAATAAATTAACAACTTTCCTGTTTAGAAAATGCCAAGTTCTACACATAGTAACACAACTGTTCATCCTCAAACTGCAAAATAATAAAATTTTCCATTCTCAAGAGACTTTCAGGCTGTTCATCCATCCACTGAGGAAGTGCTATGTTGAAAACAAACAATGAAAACATCTGATGGTCTGTCCACGTGGGCACACCATGGAAGTCTTACAACTCAGTCTTCAGTCATGTCCTGTATTAATGTTTTTGCTAAACCTGCTGGTTTTATGCTGTTGCTATCAGCAGCAATGGAAACAGAGTAAGTATCCACTTCCAGCCCCACAGTGGTTTATCAGTGGTTTCACATGTTACTGAAAGCATCCCAAACCCCAGCATTTCAAGTTACAATTGTAATTTTGCTCACCTAGACATTTTCCTTTATGGACAGTAAGCTGTCCAGCACCACTTGGGCTGAAGTTCAGAACTTCATGATTTCCAGGGGACTCTTCATTATTACTAACAGAAAGCTGGCGTTCTCGTCTGCAATGCGAAGAGAACATTTGTCTCCAACTCAGAAAGAGTATATTTAAAGTCAGCAGTTGAAACAAACCTTAAAACTTGGAAATCTCCCAAGCTATCCACAGCACATAGCTTAGTTAAACCATGACAAATGAAGGTGGGGGGAAAGGTGGTAGGGAAGAGACCAAAACGAACAGGTCAACATGTTCTCTTGCCTTCAAATTTTGCTTTGTAATCTAATCTGCAACAAAACAAACAAACAAACAAAACCAACAAAAACAAACAAAAAGAAAATAAGTAAAAAAAAAAAATCTAAAAAATCCACATGCAAACTGACATACTTTGAACGTCCAGCTGAATGTGGTCGGTGTTTATTATTCACCCCATGTTCCAAACAGCTCCCATTCACACGTGAAGCAACTCTGTGTCCTGCAGGATCTCTCCTGTGAGAATCTTCCTGATTTGTCAGAGCAGCTATTTCCAAACGTTCCTATAAATCAGGAAAAACACCAAATAAGTGCAGAAGCCACTCCTATCATCAAAATATGCAAGAACTTAGTTATTATTCTATGAAGTCATGCAGATCACAGAAGAAATATGTTTTCATAACAAATGTACACATGAGACGAAAGAAAAAGTGCTGAGATTTCAGAAAGGACATTTCGGCGCCGTCCATGGCAAGAATGCAAAGAAATTGGAAACATTAAATATCAGCTTTTTTCTATATCTGTTTGAAAACATACACCTTGGTACACTCAAGATGCTAGTATATTGCAGAAATAAAACCCAGAAATAATCAAGAACCCATTTTAATTTAGATCTACTAGAAGTCCTGAAAAAGTGAAGATGTCCAAGAAAATTTCTAATTTTTACAAGTACTGTTACAGTACTGGGAAGAACTTATTGCAATGTTTGTTTGCACACCTGCTTAGAAAGAATACCTGTTTGGCAATCTCCTTCTTTTTTCTTTCTTCCCTTTTCTCTTCCTCCCTTCTCTGAATCTCGTTAAGAATTTCACGTTGCTGAAATAAATTTCAATTGTTAGAAATGCAACAATACATGCAATGCAACTGCTACAATCTTACCCTGACTTAAAAGTAAAGAAGTTACAATGCTGATTTTTGGAAGCATTGAAAGAGGACTTAAAAGATGTCACAAGAATAAAAAACAGATGTCAAACTGGTTCGCCTGAGGAAGTTAATACCATCAATTGTATGATACAGGAGAGTGGAACTGTAAATTACTTGTACTGCCAGACTCAACAATAGTTTCATGCACACACAAAAAAAAAGACAGGGAGATAGATAAATCCAAGTGATCTTTTAAAAAACAGAGCTATTCTGTACATATTTCCCACAGAGCGGAGACTTCACACTACTAGCCCCTGTGAGAGTTGGATGAACCTCCTCATTTCTATTGAAGGGTATTGGTGGTCTGACATCTCTTCAGGTTAAACTTGTTGCCCTCTAGAGATGCCTGTCACAGTGAATGTTCCAGTCACCCTAAGAGTGAAAGAAGGTATGATTACCTGTCTGCTGGGCTAACACTTCCTAGTTTACGATGGAATGCACTTAATATGTACATTTGCTTACACTTTTGTATAAGGTCCTCTTGATAAGGGATTTTTATAGGATCAGGAATCAACATTTAGGTTTGTTTCAGGCATAAGTATTTCCCTGGGTTAAAACCACATCATTAAAATATTACAATTACAGCAGTAGATAGTTCATATAATACTATAATATTATTACTATAATAATATAATTCATATTGATCAACTCATACTGGCAGGTCTGACAAGTTAATAATTCACTAAAACTCACCATTATGCAGAGTGATTTTAAAATCATGATTACATTATTTCAAGAATATATGGTTATCCATACATTAATTTCTCTTACCTCCTGCTCCTCTCTTCTCTTAACTTCTTGTGCCTTACGCAATTCCTCCTGAGCCAATCTTTCCTGTTCTTTCTGATGATTTTTTAGCATTTCTTCATGAAAAGACTTGGAAGGTGGTTTATTATACTCACTGAGAAATGACTGTACATGGTCAGCAAGTTCAAATATCATCACCTGAAAGAAAAGTACAAATGAAATGCAGAGTCAAATGATAGCCAAATGCTACACACTCCAAAAAGCAACACAGCAGAAGCATGACTGTCTATTTTGTTATTTATCAGGGAGAATTTATCATATTTCACTATTTTTATCAGAAATATTTATTAATACATTTTAACAGGAAAAAATCCCTGACCACAGTAGCAAAGATGGCAAAAATTACTGAAAGACATAGATAACCTAAGCCATCCTATTTTTATAACAGAAAAGTGAAATTTAAAAATAATTTTCTCATGTTCTTTTAGGCATAATGTTTCTACTCCCACAGATATAGGTTTATGACATATGAGCTTCAACAGAACAAATCCTTTACACTTACCTGTTACTGTACCTAATGCTATGAAATAGTTATTATTTCACTGCTAACCACAAAGCCAACCCTTCCTCTGCAAAGCAGTCTCCCCTTTAGAACTGTAAAGTCACATAAAGTGCTCCATATTCATATGGCCACAACTACTAAAATAAGAACTGCACTGAAAACTCTGCTATGTGGTTTGCCAGGGTGGAATAAATTTTCAGTTACTGTTTACTTGAACTACTGATGATCTATTGACCTGTGAGGGCTTAAGCTTTCAGCAGTCTAGTAGCATCCCCTTATTAGTTCAAGCACTCCACAGTGCTAAAAGACCATTTTAGCTCTAAAATTAAAGAATAGCACAGGACAAAGCTGCAGCCATCAGCATCACGGAACAGGATTTCCATGTACAGGCGGGAGATCAGCCAAATTAAATTGTAGCACCTGCCTGTAACAGCATGACATTTAGAAGATTGTCAAACAGTGAATCCCCTGCTTGAAAATAACAATGAAGCCAGGAGGCAATTCAAAATAGAAAGAACAGCACAATGTGCATAAATCTGACACGTGCAACTAGAATATCTTTCCCAAGTTACTATTCAGAAGGCAAGGCAATCATTGCATGTACACATATGTATTGAAAAAACCACCAAAACCAAGAGAAAACTCAATAATTAAAAAAAACCTGACAGTTTGCTGTTTAGTTTCAATAAATGGTTGAAGTATTGTCAAACTTTCTGTATCACAGAATACAATTTAACAAGGAACACCTGTCAAGGTAGAGAGAAAAGTTATCTCCCTTTTTGCTGGAGATAAAGTAATTCAGGATAGCACTGAATATGCCACTCATACAAAATGTGTACCATACATGTAACTCACAACCACATCTACACATTGCTGGAGCAAGCATGACCCTCTCTTTGGAAAATCAATATTAGGTAAACGTATGACATATTTAGGTCCTTTCAATGAGATCAGGAGTCAAACTGGGAATTGGAAGCCCTACAGGCTAATCATTCTTGCGGTCACTTGTGAGCAGACCAAGTATATATTGCATGGTTTTGTGGTTACTTAGAGAATTTAACCCTTGTGCTTTCTATGAATTGTCCATAGCACTGTCATTAGGAAAAAACAAACAGCAAACAACAAACCCTCGTCCTAAATTCCAGAATACTTTCTTAAGCTGCTAATTTCCAAAGATACTGAAAAATCTGAGGAAATTCTTGGTTACTGAACAGAACGTATCTAGCTAAAACAACTATTGTGACAGTATCTGCAGAAAAATTTGCAACCAAAATACAAGTATGGTATTCAAATGGAAAAAAAGGCTTGATGTGGCAGGAGTGAATGACAGATAGCTCTTGCCAAACCTGTGAAGTTGACAGGCTTGGGAAACTGAAAGCAAAATATTACCCCACTTCAGCCTATTATAATGTCCACAGCTGTGTAATCAGTTTTAAAAAGACAAATGGAGCTATTCAAATGTGTTCACCTGCAACATTTCCAAATAGTGGTAAGAAACATACCAAAACCCTGCTTTCACCAAGAATTCTTTCTTTGCTTGTAATTCTTTGAATCATTTCAGTCCTCAACAACAAAATAGTATTGTTAATACTAAACATACCCAAGGATGTATAAAATCCCTTAAAACAGACAAAAGGTCCAAGCTTCCCATGTTTCTCCATTTTTCCTTTTTTACCCAGTTCCAGGGAAACTCAAGTATCACTACTCCTAAAAATAGGAAAAAAAAAGGCACAGTGGCATGGAGTGACTGTACTACAAAGTGTTGAGCTGGTGTTAGAACGAAGGCCTCTTGCCCTCCAGCATTAGGTGAACAAGAGCACATGGAAAAACTCCCCAGGTAACCACTGTTTGCTTAAACAGATAGGGCCTCTTATGATATTCAAACTAATCTGAAAAGTGCAGAAAGGTTTACAGTCAACATTGCTTTTCATAGTGCCAAATAACTCAGAACTTTTAAACCTAATAATGTGAACCTTTAAACAGAAATAAAGCTTATTCAGTATTTATACATTGATTTTGAGAGCATCCATAGTCAGAACTGTCATGCATTAGAAACATTCCTAAGAAAGACAGCCCCTCCTTCCTTAAAAATAATGCAACTTACATCCACATTGGAAGTGTATTCCACTATATTATACCATACACCTTTAGAACTGCTTAGGTCCAGAGTATATTTCTCAAGGAAATGAAAAGCTCTTACCTCTCCACAGCGCTGTTTTGCTAATTCAGCTAGTCTGGATTTTAGTTCATTTATTTTCTCATTTGACAAGCCTTTTGAATTTTTTAGCTGTATTTCAGGAACTCTTGGGATAGCAACAAAACATAAGAGTCCTTGTTAGAAAAATTGAGTATAAAAAGCAACAGATTGCTGATAAAAACTGTCTGAAGGAAAAGGAATGGAGTTCATAGGCACTTGGCAATTAGTCAATGCTCAAATAAGCAGAACATAAATATTACATGCACAAGATAAAGTCTGAAATACTGTATTATATTCCCTATCATCAAATTTTCCAGTTACAGATTACCTCTTAGTAACACTTAACAGCAGAACTACCAAAGAAACTCGGCAGACTCTAATAATTCAGCTCTTAACCACTAACTTACTGAACAAGCCATTTAAAACATTACTAACATAACATTTAGATGTTTAAAATTTATTTATTTCCACTACACAGGTAACACAAATCCTAAGAAACAAATGAAATATATAAATATCAGCCATTTTAAAAATATTTAAAATAAACAAGAAAAATGTCTGTAGGTGTGTTATTTTAAACTGAAAAAAGAGAGAGAGAGTAGCTGTTACATCCTTGTTTCAGGGTATAACTGAGATATCACTTAGTAAGGAATAGCATTTCCCTTCTACAGCACTCATGCCACAGCAGAAATGGACTGAAGGGAGTTATGTTTTGGACCACCAGTGGTATAAGGACTGAACAAAATAGGGCACAGAGCAACATTTAACCCAGGAATCACTTGCCAACACAAAATGCTGGGGTAGGCGGGTCACGTGCAATTCCTTGTACACTCTCTATGGAGAACTCTTCCAAAAGCTAATCCAACAGAAAACAGAACAACAGATGGCTTTAAATAGAAAGGAGATTCAGTCTCTCTCAGATGAGAGAGTCAGGAGTTCAAGAAGTTTAACAAGGGCACTGAGACAGTGGCAGGTACACCTGTAGTTATGTATCTCCAAGCTACAAACTGGGGCAGCAGTTCTGCACTGACAAACTCATCCCTATTATTTTCTATATTGCACCAAAGACTAGATCCAAGTCAGGTGCCAAAGTTTAGAGTTGTATATTATAAAATACCCCAGGCTGAATAAATACTGATGTGCAGAAAGCAAGACTAAGAGTGAAGAATAAAACTACATGTCTTTTTTACCTTATACTTTTCTACAGAAAGCAGAGAAAAAAGGTTATATTTTAATGTTCACTTACGTATCAGGGTAAGTATGTGGACACTTGACCCACAGGTCAACTTTGGCATACACTTCATTAGCACCGGTCAATCCCTGAGGACGCAGAACTAAATTAACTTCAGGAGGCTGTCGTACCTAAAACACAAACCAAAACTTCTGATTGAAAAGGGTTATTTGGTTTTGCTTTAATGAAAACACACAACTCACAATCTGTATTATAGTAGAATACAGCTTAGACCATCCAAACCATGAAAAAAATACATTAATGTGTTGACATTGCTCAGTAGGAGTGAACTGGTCCACTGACTATCATGGTTTATCCAGTATATTTTTACAACTTCTTCAGGTAAGTGTAGTTACAGTCATTAGAAAGATGATTCAGAATGAGCAAAAATGAGATTCTATAATAAAACTTTTGTATTCTGCTTACTGTAAGACAGCAGTAGAAAAAAATAAACTTAACACAGGTTATTTATATCACAAATTAAAATATTCATTATAAGGACAGCATTTTTCTTTAGAATTCAGATTACAAACCCAGGCATTATTTTATTTTCCAACACTGTAACAGATATACATATACATATGTCACACTGATATACACCTTACATGGCCAAACCAATGGACAGTATTTTTTTTCTGTAGTTGTTTTTAGTGTTTTGCCATAAACCAGAATTTTAACAAGCATTGCCTTCCCTCTCCCTACCCTACTCAAAACACCTACTCAAAATCAGAATAAAGTAAAATATGCCCATATAAGTATTCCCAACCTTTTCAATTAGGTTTAAAACAACAAAACAACCCAGCCCTTAGTAACATGACAAACAGGGAGGGAAGTAAGACCACATGTAATAACAAATACAGAAACAGATGGTAACTATCCCCTTTGCTTTTCTAGCAAGGAGGAGAACATCTCAAGTGAAGAGGATATCAGGTATGACCTTCAATACAGAGTTAACACATCTGGAAACCAAACAAATTACTGAGAGTGTTCTCGGCAAACTTCATAAGAGAAGAAAAGTCCTCAGTTGCTGCAAAAAATTTAAGTTCAAGTCTCTAGCACAAAAGAAAGCAGAAGATATATAGCAGGCATTTAAGACAAAAGAATGCAAAAAGAAACAACCTGAAAAAGTGAACCTGTGGAACAGAACAGTGACCGTTATCTCCAGATACAGGAAAACAGTATCATGGACACAGCTGGAAAGGAGATACCAATTTGATAGGGATACAAAAGACAAATGGAACAGAGTCGTGAGTATCAGGCCTGAGCATTAACTAGCTGTAATTAAAAAAACCCCACACCCATAAAAATGAAAGCAAAACTATTATCATGGAAATAGGTACCCTGTGACAAAACCACAGCATATAATAACTATATAAACATTGTCATGTATACCGACAACATTAATTAGTTGAGCAAATAGGTAATTAGTAGGTTAAGGAATTAATTAAGAGGCAATTTTTAAAAAGCCTGACAATTACTTAAAATGCAATTTATGAGCACAGCGCTAATTATACAGCGAGCGCTTTTATCTCGAGAATCAATCGCAAAGGTGGCCGGTTGCAGGGCTGAGGCGGGAAGGACCACGGACACGCAGCGAGAGCCACGACACATCAGGCAAGGAAGCCAAGGAGCGGCCCCAGCGAGGCAGCGCCAGCCGCGCCCCCGCCACCGTCCGGTCCGGCCCGGCCCCGCTGTGCACCGGCCCCGGCCCGGCCCGGCCCGCTGCGCCTCCGCCCCGCGCCCGGCGCGCTGTGCGCGGACCCCGCTCGCTACCTTCCAGGCCTGGCTCTGCCGCAGGTCCTGGAAGTCCTGCCCGTAGATGGACTCCAGCACCTGGAGCTCGTTCTCCTGCCGCAGCTGGTAACTCTCCGGCGGCTCCGCAGCGAGCTCCGCCGGCAGCTGCCGCCCGCCGCTGGCCCGGGCCATCTCAGCGGCGCCGGCGGGGGCGCGCAGCGGCCATGGCGGGCCCCGCGCTGCCGCCCGGGGACTGGAGCCGGAGCGCGGCCCGGCACCGCCTCCGCCGCGGCGGCAGGAGGAGGAGCCGGGGGACGGGACCGCCGGCTCCGCGTGGGGCCCGGTGCTTCGTCCGCAGGAACCTGTCAAGTTGGACTGCATCCATAAGGATCGCCGAGTGCAACGCCCGGCTCCTCACGGGACTCCCTAAACTAAACAGTGTGACTAAGAGCACTGTCCAAACTCTGGGAGACTTGGTGCCATGGCCACTTCCCTGGGAACCTGTGCCGGTGACCAACCACCCTCTGGGTGAAGAACCTCTTCTAATGTCCAGTCTGAGCGCCCACTGGATATGCCTCCAAGTATATCTGCATTACAGAGATACGCAGCAAAGACAGTTGGATACTGTGTAGATTTTTTTTAAACTGACCTTGAGAAAGAGTCACAAAAGGGAGAAAATAACCACGAATTTCAGTACAGATTTCATGTAGAGCTGGGGCAGGATAGAAGTTCCTGTGAAAACTGTAGAAAGGTTCCCACCGAGCGTTGCTGTAGTGAGTAATAGCAGGTGGAGGGCGAACGGTCTTTGGTTGAGCTGCGAACAAAAAAGTGAGGTCGGGTGTCCTTGGTGAGACCTGCCAGAGAGAGGCAGCTGCGGGTTGTCAGGGGAGCAGTGACAACCTTTCCTTCGGTCGCTTCACACGGTAACTACTGAAAAGGACTGCCACAAGAGGGAGCCTTTAAAGTTTTGGGATCTTCATAAAGAAACCCCAAGTAAATTCATACATGCAAGCTTGTCTATTAGGTGAGTAATTCCCAGGGGAAAAAAAAAAAGTTACAGTAGCCTGCAGGTTGCTACCGCGCACCAGGATATAGGAATGGCGTTTTGGTGACTTTGACTTTACTCTCTAACCTTTGAGTACATACTTTTTGTTATAAAGAGACCAATCATTTACACTAATGATTGGTTTCTATGGCCCTCAATTTGTACTTCTGAAATTGAAAGCTTGTTCCACGCACACTTTATCTTTCAGTTCCATTTAAATAATGTCGTTAGTATCAAACAAAAACCAAGTGTTAAATTGTATCACTGTTGTGACGCTGGTCTTTGTTCCTCACCATTCCTGGAATGTGTCTTTAGTGGCAGGGTCTTTCTATCTCATCTGCTTTTTGGTGGGAAATGGTCCGCAAATAGACCAGAGCTGTTTAGTGTTTATCTAACAACAACAGAGACATCCTTTTGCTCAGTCATCTGTGACCTGGGGCACTGTAACTGATCACTGGAGTTTCCTCTGGTACAGTCGGGTATGCTCTATCAATTTATATATAATAAACAAAAAGTTTCCCTGCGTTAAAGACTGGAAATAAAAGTGTCCAGGCCACTGATTCATCTTCTCTCCCACACAAATACACAGCAAGAATGCCTCGGTGATGCAGTAAATAATTAAGAAATGTCAGCAAAATTTCCTTCAACAGCAATTATGGGTTTATAGTTCCCAAGCATGTGGTGTGGGGCACACAGCCCACCACATGGGAAATTTCTCCCCTGTTACAGTCCATAGCAGTGGGTGGGCCAGATAACAGTATGCCTTTTAAAGCTGCCTGATTTTCCCCTACTTTGTGACTTGGCAAAATTTTAACCAGTTAAGATGAAGTACTCTAGACCAGATGTCTACCTCAAGCTATTTTTCCCTTAATTACTTCTATAATGATTCATTGTTTCTAAGAAGAAAGGCAGAGTAAAATAACATAATCGTAAAAACATTCTGAGAATTTGTTTTTAAAAGTCTTGCACTCGAGCAGGATTGTGAAAATTTGATGAGGAAAACCTTTTTCAGTGCTGTGGCTTTGCTAGCTTACCTTCTGAAAACCTGCATGAACTGAACCAAATGACATTACTGTACGGAGTCTTCACATGCTCAGCACAGATTTACTGGAATACGATGAACATCCACCTGCCTCAAACAATGCCAGACTACATCTGGACAGAAGCTTCCCTTCCAAGATTTAAGGCAAAATTTAAAACTCTCTCCCACAACATTAAAATTTAATTCTAGCAAATGAAATTTAAATGATTTGTGAGAATGTTCTTTCACTTCCCCATGTGCATGGTGAGGGGAAGTCAGTCTTCCTATGAAGTGCAGGTGGGAGGAAAAAAGTTCTGAGTGTTAAGAGTAAGACATTTGGCAGAAAATAAAACCTCTTGCATTCCAGCTGGTCTCCAGAGATCAGAGGGGCTGTGTGCAGCTGAGCTTATTCTGATTATAAACAAACTGGCATGACATGGTCGTGGTCATGTTCAATAGGAACTTCCATGAGCACAGATTCACAAATAATGTGATTTATTGAAGCAACAGAAATACAAAGTCTGAATAAATGCACAAGCTATGATAGAGCTCTAATGATAACATTGTGTTAACTTGGGTAATAATAATAATTGCAGGTACCTGCTTACCAAGACAGCATCTCCACTTGGATGGAGGGAGAGTAGCCTGAGAACTGTCTCTAAGGTCTTTAAGGATTTTTCTCCTAACCAGTCTGCTCTCCTTACATACAGCGCAGTCTGATCCCCCTCCTTCTATAGCACGGTCTAAGCAGAGTGCTGAGTAAGTTGAGTAATACAGTCATTTATGTGGTAGCATGTACTTCGTTAAGCTTATTAGCATATGCAGGTGTGAATATTTTAATATTTAAACTACTTCTAATCAGGCAAAGATTTCTTTTTTGGCCACGGTGTCCTTTGAAGTTCCAGTTCTGCAATTTACTTCTGTTCCATTCTTAAGTTAAACCCGGACCATCCTATGCCCACAGGACCTCTTCCTTTAGCCAACTCAGTCTTTCTTGACTATGCAGATTTGTGCAAAGACAATGCAGAGGGTACACAGTGTAGGCTGTAGATAGTAAGCATTAACTCTTGCCTGGCTCCTTGGTCATCATTCCATAGCGATGGAGGAACTGAAGAAAGGGACGGCTGTGTGAGAAAAAGCACCTTGCAGGTGACTGGGAGGTGAAGGGACTGAGGTCAGCCTCTGGTTACAGACACTGGCCACAAGAATGCTGGAGGCCAAAAAGAGGAAGAAGCCTGTTCAGGAAAGGAAAGATAAGGGGAAAGCATGGTGAAAGCTGCTGATTATTGCCTGGGAAAGTGGAGGAAAATGGGACTGGGTGCACAAAGTAAATTAGTTACGGGTGAGAGGAAAAGGTAGGAGGGTGAGTGAGTCTGAGGCCACAGTCAGAGTGAGTCAGAGATGTGAATTACTAGAAAAGTGACTGGAGCAATGAACTCCCAGAGGAATGAGAGGAGGCCGCAAATGGCTGGGCCCAAACACATGGAGGTACAAGCAAAGGCTTGGCCAACAGCCTCCAAGATCTGTGGTGGGATGGGACAATGACAGTCCCCTATCCCTGTGGTCAGCAAATGCCTTTGAACCCACGGCACAGCACCTAGCTCTGTCCTGGATCAGTGAAGTTCACATCGCAGGAGACCGGGCAAGTGTCACTGGAACACATCTCATGGGCCTGGGGTTCCGGAGGCAGCCTTGCTCTGCATGGGCTGAGCACATGGATAGCTCCTCTTCCCAGGGCACTTCCAGACTGGCGGCCAGGGGCTGAAAAAACCTTTTTGGCTTAATTTTTAACTAGCATCTCCTCCCCCCCGGCCCCCAAAGTCTCCAAATTAAAGGCAAACACGTAAACACTATATGGATGCACACCTTCTGTAGAATCAATACCCTAACTTATAACGACCACTGAAGAGCTTTTCTGGAAAATTATACATTTAGAAAAAAAATATATTTTAACAAGTAACATACGTATCTAGAACCCTGCACCGTCTTTTGAAAGTCTGTCATCAGAACCAGAGACCTGTTTGAAAACACCGGTTTAGAAGGCGCCCGCCCGCTCCCGCGGCCCCCGAGCGAAATGGCGGCGCCGCCGAGCGCCGCGGCCGCGGTTGCGTGATGGCGGCGCGCCGCCCTGGGGAGCGCGGCGGGCCGGCGGCTCCTGCTTCAGCCCGCCTCGGGATCGCCGCAGGGTTAGGCAGTGCGGGGCCGCAGCGGCTCGGCGCCCGCGCCGGGATGTGGGAACACGAAGGAGCAGGGGTGTCGCTGCCAGCCGCGCTCAGTGCGGGGCGCGCAGGGATCGTACGGACCGCTCGAGCGCCCCCCGCCTGGCGATTCAAACCCCAGTTCATTTCCCCCGAGAAACAACGGGAGCGCCCGGGCAGCCGCTGAGCAGTCACTGGCCTCTCTGGACGCTGGGCAAGGGTCTTCGCGGCGTCCAGCGCCGCGCAGAGCCAGCAGAGAGACGGGAGAGAACCGTGTCTCGCCACGGGCGGAGCGGGCAGGAGCAGAGGAGAGAGCGGCAGCAGATGTGCCACGGGGAAAGCCATGCTCTTCCTCTCTCAGGGCTGTGAGCAAATGCAGAGCCACCCCTGAGAGTGCAGTGAGGGGACAGAGTTGGTGGCTCCCGCAGTTGTGCAGGCCGGTTTTGCTGTGCAGTGAGCCCGTGGCCCTGCGAGCGCGCCGCGACCCTCGGCAGCGCAGGGAGGATGAGCCGCGGTGCGGGGTGTGATTCTGGGGACCGCGATCTCCCCTCTCTCGCGTATTGCGGTAAAACATGCTGAGGAGACCTGTGGCGGTGTGAAGCAAAAACTATGGCACAGCTGATCGGAAGGAGAAGCCTGGCTTGTTTTCTGCTTTTGTCTACTGGCTGTCATGACTTACAAGGTGACAACGCGAACAGCCAGCCCTGCTTCTCGGGACTCAGGAGTGTGGTGAAGGTGCCTCCGAGAGGCAGAGACCGGGCTTTATCCTCAGAAGCGTCTGTTTGCCTGTGCGCTCCATTCATTCACTAAAGACAAGGGCTGGACAACCTGTGTTATTAGGTGGCAGCAAGGAAGGCGGAACTTCGCCATGGGGTACGACAGAAGCTGGGTGTTGGTTAATGAAAGCGACCATGCCCCGTCCCAGGCTGTCACCGGAGCTCTGGAGACGGGGAACGCCTCGGCCGGGCAGATGGTGTGGCAGGGTCGGAATGTCAGCGAGGCGGGCGCCGTGGAGAGCGAGGAGCACAGCGAGGAGCAGAGCTACCGGCACTTCACCACCACCGTGCAGGTTGTCATCTTTGTGGGCTCTTTGCTGGGTGAGTGAGAGTTGCTGGAGTTCTTTGTTGATTTTTTTTTAAATTTTTTATTTTTTTAAACCTTGTGGTCAGGGACTGCAGACCAAAAGGTAACTGGCATCACTGGTTACCTTCGTGACTCTTCTTACTGCATTTCTGGCCCTCAGGTGTATGATTTAAAGTTCCTTGTAGGTTTTGATGTGTAAAGGCTGTTGCTATAAAATGTATTCGTCACGGATAAGAACTTGTACATCAGATGTATGTATTACTTAGTATCCTTTTCTACCAGAATTTAAACGGGCAAAATTTAGATGAGTATCTGTATTATTTTAAGCTGCAGTGGGATCTGTTCTCTTTAACATAAACAAGGGTGTGGAGTGTTTTGAACAAATTTTGCTGAATTTCTGTTTCACTCCGCAGTAATTTTGTATTTGTATCCCCCAGACTTTAAATAAATCCTTTAGAAGTACTTTATAATGTAAATATGTATAACCATGTACAATCTTGCCTACTTATTACTCTTACAGTAAGAATCATAGATTAGATATGTGCTAGTAAGCTATTGCTATATAATTTTACAAATGTGTATACATTTGCTTACACCAAATTTTGTTAGGAATTTGTGCACATTTCTTAGCAAAAAAAACCCCCAAAAACCCAAACAACTCAAAAAAAAAAAAAAAAGAAAGAAGGCAAAATAAGCCTTATGGTGTGTCAAGTTAGCACTATTCGGTAGATAAGTAAGCTGGATTTCAGTAAAATGTCACTAGTACCTCAATCATTCAAGGGTTTGCACACAGGGCTTGACTAAGAGAACACCCAGCTTTCTTAAGGGAGTTCATCAGGAATTTGTTGATGATCATTGGCTCATTTTATCAAGGATTTGTTTTGGATTTTTTTGGATTTTCCTGATCTTGAGTAATGCTAAAGTCCATTTTCGTGGTCATAGTAATAAATTCTAATATCTATCTCCTTTTGGTAATATGTAATATCACTTAAATAATTTCCAAGAAGATGGTAAGCATAGCCATGGAACAGTGTTGAGTCCCAGTCAACAGTGCACTTACTGGCTAAACAGGGCAGGAAATTATACACTTTTTTAATGATGAAAATGCAATGACAAATGTTAGCAGTGGGCCTCATGCATTTACAGTGATGGAAACCAATTTAAACTATTTTTTTTGAAACTAGTATCCTTTCCACTAGTCTTCCTGTGTCCCTGAAGTGCTTTTTAAAACATTTGTGATACACACTGTCATAATAGCTGAAAACTTTGGATTCTTTAAAAATGTCTTCCCATATCAACCCAATGAATGTACTACTATTTCTTCTTTACTGAATGGAAAGAAAGCCACATCTCTCATATGTGCCAGAAGTTTTGGATGTTCATATGCTGGACAGTACCTCTACATCAGCAAGGGATAACAGCTGGGTATTTGCCTCACACTTAATGCTTGCAAAAACGCTGTTAATTAAGTTATCATTTATCCTCTGCCATGGTCCTTGGAGTGTGAGTGGCATCCAGCTCTTTTCTCCATCAGGTGAGCCCCCCAGTTAAGCTGCAGAACAGCAGTTCTTTGTTCTAGTGAGTCCCAGGTTCCTCTTTGCAGTGGGGTAGCCCTTGAGTAGGTGGATAAAACTATCCTTCTCCCTAAAGCCTGAGATGGGGGTCATGCCCCTCAGGGGTACGATATGTGGGTTTGAATCCTTTCTGGTTTGGGTCAATGTGCAGCTTGTGCATTTCACATTATCAGTGCGTGCCCAAGGCACTTTGCTGTTGATAAAATAGCATTAATTACACTTTTAAAGGAAGAAATTAGTTTCAGCTTGAAATGGAACAAACCTATATGACTCAGTCTTGATAATGATTACAGGGGTCTGACATTAACAGGAGTCTACAGCATGGAGAGGTCCAGGTCCTGCTAGAGGGAAGAATCACAATTGGTATTGTGAATTTAATTTAGGTCCCTGCTGCACAGAAGATTATTGTCAGCTGTGAGAGAGATGCATGTTATGGTTTTCTTTTCTCCCATTTAAGACCTCTATTTGAGTCCTGTGGGAAGACTTGGGACACTAGGGTAAATTCTTGTGTTCGTTCTCACTGTGATATGACAGAACAGCATTGTTTTGAGTGTTTCATTATATCTGCTGAAGGCAAGGAAGAGTCAAACTTTTTTTTTCTTTCTATTTTTTAAGCTTGGAATGGCATAGGGCTCCTTTTCCAAGTGACTAAATTTTTAATAGTTTTCTTTTTATCAAAGAAGATTCTTGAGATCAGTTTTGAGGTGAATATAGGAGTACAGCAATACTGATCTCCAAGGTGTATTTTCGTCTTCCCATTAGAAGGAATCAGTATGCAGAGACTAATTATTACTTCAGCTTTGAAAGAAGAAAGAGAGTGTATCACTTCTGAGTTTCGGTGAGGAGAGGTCACTAGAGGTGGCTGCAGCCTCTTTCAGTTGAGTGTGAGCAGTAGGGTGAGACTTGGAAATGAAGAGGGTCTCCAAAGAGCTCTTGGAACCAGTGTGCACAGTGAGCTTAGTTTGAAAGGGAGATAAAAATGATGGGTGAAATGCAGTAGACAATAGCATCTTCTCAGGAAAAGGGAAAGGAAGACCAGAAGTAACAGTTTTGAGGCAGATGAAGATGTGGGCTCTCTCACTCTGAACATGGGCTTTCCCACAGTTTACTTACTTGCGTATAAAGTCACAGCAGCTACGTGGAAGAACTTAGGAGTTGTGCTTTTACTGACAGGTGTAACTAAATGCTCATGTCATGTCAGGTTTAGGTAAGATTACATCCCATTGTAGAACTATAGGATAGAATCACAGTAGTGTTTGGGTTGGAAGGGACCTTAAAGATCATCTCGTTCTAGCACCCCTGCCATGGGGGGTTCGAGCAGGCTGCTCAATGCCCCATCCAACCTGGCTGTGAACACTTCCAGGAATGGGGCATCCACAACTTCCCTGTGCAACCTGTTCCAGGGGCTCACCATCCTCACAGTTTATTCTTCCATATATCTAACTGAAATTTCCCCTTTACTGGTTTGGGGTTTCTGTTCTTTTCATATTTCAAAGGTCTGAGAATCAACATTTGTTCCTGAGGCTATTTGAGTATGTTCACAATTTTCATGTTATATAAAACTGAATTTCTTCTTTAAAAAAATAATTATTGTCAGTGGATTTTTTTAGGGAAAAAGTCCACATGCACAAAATTGATGCAATTTACAATGAGAAAGAGATGTCCTCAGTGCTAATGTCTACTCCCCAGACTGAATGTGTATCTTAATTTCTGTGCATTTTTTACTAGCTGTATCCCACATAATCCCAAATCCAGGATGCTTTCCCAGACATTTTAGATCAGTGCCTTATTTGAGGTTTGGGAAATTAGGCTCTGTTACTTGCTCTTTTGTCTTCCTAAATCTGTCCTGTACAGAAGGAAATTTAACTGGAAAGGCTGAGGATGCTCTGCTAAAGTTTCAACTCTATTTCAGTGGTTATAGTGCTTTTTGGAAAGCCATGGGTTAGATTGGTTACCTCCTGGTTTCTAGCCATGCTTTGAAGGAAAATGATGTGCTCTGAAAGAGGTATCCAATATCACAATGCAAAGTGAACCTCTGCTGCCTTCCCAGTGTCCTGTAGGACAGACTTCCCCCTTTTCATGAGGATTTCTGAGTTTCTCTCTGCCCATGAAACTGATCTTCTCTTTGTCTTGGTATCTGTGCAGAGAGATGTAAAACAGTATTGCAGCAACTAATTTTTAAAGGTATAGGTCCCTTATGGAGTACAAACCTGAAGTAAGACAGCTTAGGTAACAAACATTTACCTAATGTTTACAAACATTTGCCTAATGTTTGTAAAGGCAAATATATGTTAACATAAGGAATAAAATGTCTATTTTTGAATAGCTACCAGTAAAGCTTGCCATAAGCATCTTCTGTAAAGAATGGAGCTAGGAATCTTGAAGTAAAAAATACTGCAGATACATGACTCAAGGCTAGGCTGAGAGACTTTTTAAAGAATAAGGATCATGTCTGCAAGAGCTCCAGCCAAAATTTATACCTGTGCCCACAAAAAAGGGTAGAGTTACCTGAGGATGAGAAACTAAAAGGTTTGGGGATGGGAATTAGGATGTTTTGTTTCACTGGTATCACACTTAAAAGAAGTCTCTTAGATGAAATTTTCTAAACCAGGGACTTTGCACAGATTAATTTAGTTGCTGATTAGCTGAAATAAAGTTTGGCAAAGCAAAAAGTGACTGAAAATCAAGTCTAAAAAGAAGCATCAGGCAAATGATGATATGAGTGGTGGTTGCATGTACTACTAACTGCACAGTAATACCATATTGCAGTACCATAACATCACAGTAACAATTTTCCCCTGCGGTTTTATATGGGTGGTTCTAAGGCTCAGGAGTCATGGACTGTGCAGCAGTTAAGTCCAGTCTAGGATGCACCTTGGTAAAGTCAACCTGGAATAGATGTTATGCTTTTGTTTTTTCTGTGTGTTCAGTTGAACTACTAAGCAATTCTCTTTGGAAGAAAAATTGAGTTTGAGGAAAGGATGAAGAAGAGGGCTTGTGAGAGTGCTGGGGCCCCTGTTGCCATGGAGACCTCTCTTCTCCCCGAGCTTCAGCAGAGGCGCCTTGTTTGGCTTTGGCTGAGGGGCCCTTCAGGTAGCACTGCTGCTGCCTTTAAAAGAGAGGCTTTGGGAAAACAGCCCTTTACCTAGCCTGGAAAACAGCCCTTTACCTAGCCTGGAAGTGTGAGATGCGATGATTTATACCTGAAATGCATGTGCCTGATACTGTGGGGATACTGTGTGATGAAGAGTTCCCCAGACATGTGTTGGGGGGGGTTAACAATGTCTCTAAAGATCATGTGTATCAAGGATATTAAACCCACCCCATTTATCCTAGAATCACAGAATATCCTGAGTTGGAGGGGACCCACAAGGATCATCAAGTCTGACTCCTGGTCCTACATATGACAGCCCCAAGAATTACACCATGTGCCTGAGAGTATTGTCCAAATGCTTGAGCTCTGCTGCTGTGTCCACTTCCCTGGGGAGCCTGTTCCAGTACCCAACCACCCTCTGGATGAAGAACCTTTCCCTGATATCCAGTCTGCACCTTCCCTGACGCAGCTTCAGGCCAGTCTCTCAGATCCTGTCACTGATGGTCACAGTGTCTGTGGTGATCAGTGCCTGCCCCTCTGCCTCCCTTCGTGAGGAAGTTGCAGACTGCTACTATTTAGGGAGAAACTGATTCATACCAGTCATTTTACTGTCTGTACTCCCCTGTGAACACTTCAGTGAGAGCTATGAACCACAGCTCTTTAACTAAGTGACTGGATGTCATGTTTTGCTTTTTATTGTGAGTTACAGTTGCCGAAACACCTGCCGGTGTGTATCACTTGATTGTTTTGAACTTCAGTGAAAATCTAGATACAAGATTTTGTATTGATGTCATGGGCAGTAAGTTAGTATTTCAGGCATGAATGAACCCACGCACTTAGCAAGAATTTTAAATAGTGTTAGTTCTGTTACAGATTTCATTTAGTGGCCTATTAGTCAGGCATCATGAGCTTTTAAATGAGGGGTTTTTTTTTCTGTTCTGTTCATCTTTAATTTCTTATTTCTGTGATGTTGGAGAAAGTACATTTGCCACTGAGGAACATTTTTCAAGAGCTAGGAAACTGTGTACATCTCCCCAAGAGGTGCTGGCTGCGCTGCAGAATCCTGTTGGCCAGGAGAGGTGTTCCTGCTGCAGCTCGTGTCCTCAGAATGAGCAATAGCAAGGCTGAGCACGCATTCCCAAGAGGCACACGTCCACACAATACATCTATACCTATTAACCATGAGCAGCCACACAGACTGACACAGAAAGAAAATGCAGCATTCAGGCAAACACAAGGGTATCAATGGCCTCATCCTCTTCCCCTGTCTAGCTGCTCAGGATGAAAACCCATTAGTATAAAATGTAGTATAATAATATATAAGCAATATGGATCACTCTGTGGCAGCTGGTCCTAGACTCCCAGTCTGCCCAGTAGCTGGCCTGGGATCCTCTTGTCTCCCAGTTGCCTCACACACGCACAACACAGACACACAGACGTGGATGGCTCTCTCCAGTAGCTGGTCCTCTGCTGGCCAGCTCTCAGAGCCCTCTTGTCCCCCGTGGTTACCTGGATCCCACCTATGGCCACACCAACACTGGTCTCCTGAGCATCTCCTTCTTGCTGGCTGGTCTGGCTTGATGTTCAGTCGTGATCACACACTGACACACACCCACACAAATGCTCACTCTCTCTCTCTCCAGGCATTGGCATCCTGATGCATCAGCCCTGGTGTCCCATGGTCTTTCCCCAGTTACTGCACTTGGATTTCTGTTTGCTCACAGGTCCACGGATGAGAGAGTCCCTCACCCATAAGAAGAGTTGGCAATGGAGTTTAATGAGATGGTGGGACAGCCTGTGCTGATCAGGTGCAGGGTGTGGCCAGACCAGTGTATGAACCAAATGCCAATTTATAGATGCTTTTTATCTCATTTTCCCTCTGGTCTCCTGCACTTTTTCCTACCCAAACCACCATGGCGCTTGGACTGTAAGATAAGTCACCACAGTGGGAACCTGAGATAAGATAAAGGGGATACTATTATCCAGGTGTTATCTCAGACCTAGGGGCGTGTTAGAAAAGCTTGGGGGGAAGAATCTGTCACTGGTTATGGACACAGATAATGCTGAATTTACAAGCCACAAGGAAAGCCAACTCGGCAATTGTGCTGAAATCAGCTCGGATTCCCTAAAAGGTAATTCTGGCAGGGGCACATTGCAACCACTGACTTACAGCCCACCAGCTCAAAAGAAGAGAAAGAATAAGCACATGGACTTATTAGCCTTAGAGGTGAGGAAGTAATTTAGCCAGCAGAGTAAGAGAACTGTGTAGTCAATAAGCATTAATTCCTTTGTTTGCTAGGATGTATAAATAGCAAAAAATTTTGAATGACCTTGGGACCCCCACCACTGAGAAGCCCAGGGTGAAGAAGGACCAACAGAATATCACTGGATCCACAGGTGGTGACTGTTTTCTACTTGATTTTTCTCCACTGCTCTCCCTCCCTTTTCTATTTCTTTCTACCTCACATTCATTGTTAAATAAAATCTGTATTATCAGCTTTGGCATATAGTCTCGTTTTCTGGGGAGGGTTTGGGGTGGGGGCTCCTTTCTCTGAGTAGGATTTTGAGGTTCCCACACTTGCTGTCTCCCTGCTCCTTCATGGAGGTAAATATTTCCTAAAATAGGCTACAAAACACTTCTTTTTGATATTTGGTTGATATGAGACTCTGAGATCATATAGGAGATGAATACTAGTGGGAATATCAATGTGAAATGCTTTGCAGTGAAAAAAAAAAGGTTTTATATACATCCTCTATATATTTAAGGAAAATTTTCCATATTACCAAAGTAATGTTTTGTTTTCCTGTTGTACTTGTTTTTGATCCCTGAACCAAACCAGCCCATTATAGAATTTGTAAATTACTCTAAATCATCTTGGGTGTCTAGTATGGGAGATCACTGGAGCAATAGCTAAATTGGATGCCCAAAGACTTGGGATTTCTCCATGTTATGTTTCCTATACCTGCTGTCTCAATATCCAAAGAGGAAATAGTTGTTAAAATGTTTTGATAGTGGGGTAGGTAGTGCTAGAAAGTTTGCACATGGCAGAAATACTAGTGAAACAATTATTGTATTGTACCTTTGTTCATCTTACTGCTGATTAAATGCTCTCCCTGCAGGAAATACAGCCTCTTGTTTTCTGAACAGTACTGTTACATGTAAGCCTTTTTTATTTTTAGCATCTTTAAATTAGATTTAGCTGCTGGATGCAGGGAGAAGAACTGGTGCCTTGTAGTCAGCCAGCTTCCACGGAAACATTGCAAAAAGGAACATATCCTGGACTGGAAGGCTGGCTGAATAAGAAATTGTGTAACCTCTCATGGTAAGGATGGTAAGGCATGAGTTTGGCCAGACAATGCAAATGGCAGTTATGGTAGTAATGAAAGCAGTAGTGAAGCTGAAATGGTGATGGCAGGGAGAGCTCTGATTGTCTTATTCTCTGCTCATGGTCTTGCTGTCATTGGTGATTACTGGAAGATTGCTGTGGACTGCTGCCTTTTTAGCATGGTTTATTAGTTATGATATTCTATGCTGTAATTGACATTCCTTTCCATTACAAATAGTCTGGATCCTAGGAAATACAGTCCTTCCTTCTGTTTTGCTGCTTCTCTGGGGGGGGGGGGGGGGGGAGCCTCTAGTTGTTTGGGAGACAGAGAGTATTTTTAGTCTGCTTTTTTCCTACCACCTTTAACTTATTTTCTTGTCTGTCAAAGCAATCCCATACAAAGACTCAAATACAAAATTATCTTGCTTCTTGTGTAACCTCTTGTATCTTTGTCCACAAACCTTGTGTCCCTTGGCATGTTTCCAGACCCCAGCAGGCCTTATTTTTGTTGTACCTATATTTTGTGTGACACAACTAGATAATTTCTTTGATACCATAAAAGAAACAAAAAAGTCAGTCACAAAAGGGGCTAAAACACATTTTCTTCTGTTATTGCCTGAATTAATTGGAACAAGTGGAAAACACTGAGGTAGGGTGGTTTTTTGTTTCAGTTTAATAGCTGTAATTTTTAGGAGTATCTTCAAGAAAAAGTTGTCTGATTTGCCTTTTCCATTTGTGGTATTAGGCTGTTTATTTCCCATTTCCTTTTCAGAGGAGCATTAGCTACAACCCCTTTGGATCGTGTCAGTTTGAATTAGCCACTTCTCTGCCCCTGAACAGATAATCACAGATACTGTGCTCCATCCACTAGCATTGTTTATTTCTGGAATTTGACTGGCACATTGAGCTTAACATGTTAGTTTTTAAAAGTTTTATTAGATTAGCTTGTCTTTTGCTTCAGTGACTAAGATTGCTGTCCCTCTACTGTACTGTAGGATGGTGCCTTTTTAAGGTGCTTAGCAGTGAATAAAGATGTAGTTGCTCGGCAAATGCTCAGAGTAGCCTCGCCAAACTCCCACTTACCCAAAGCACATAGCCACCAAAGGAAACAGGCCAGTGCCAAACTCACCAGTCTTGCTTGGCCTTCCCCCTGCTCCTGTCTTTCCTGGGCAAAACAGCTGTGCCACCTGCCCTGTGTGATTGCCCTTTGTTTGCTATGTGTACTCCCAGCACAGAGAGATAAGCATTCATCCTATTTTATTTGACATGCACAGATGGCTGGACACAGCATCCATCCTTTTTTTTTTTTTTTTTTATTGAAACATTGTGTCTCCATCTTGCCTAAGTTCAGTCTGGGAAATGACCTGTATGTGTACAGTAACACTGTGTCTGTGACTGCTATCATCAGGGAATGATAGGGGGATGTTGCCACATGCAACCTACTGTTCTCCGACATGTCCATGGCTTTTTTTGAGCCCGTATTTTAAAAGATAGAGGCTTATTTTGCCCAGTCCACACAAACATTGATGCATTAGTAGAAAATGAGGACATTGAAAGGAACATCATGTACAGGTCAGCAGAATTATTATTATACTTACAGAAAAGGCTGCAGAACTCAATAGTCTATTACAGAATGTTCTTTTACTTCACTTATAAAAATTGTTATCTCTTATCCTTATTTTCATCCACTGCAGTTCTCTAGTGTTCATGTGAGATTTGGTTAAGTATTCTATTAAGTATTCAGTATTCTATGTCTGCACTTTAATTTGAGAAAAAGAGTAAATTGTAACCACACTAAAATTTTTCTGACTGTAACAAGCCTTTGCAATAGGACAGCAAAGACATCTTTTTTTTTTTTTTTTAATTTGTTTTTAAAAACACAGTCAGTAGAAGAAAAGAGATACTAAAGTCCAGAGAGCAAAGGAAAGAGTAAAAGAAGCCAGAGTAAGTGAAGGTAGCAGAAGGAGCAATGGTTGTGATGTGCACAGAGATTCATACAGCTGAAATTGTTCAAAATTATGAGTGAGTTTTGGCTATCTGTCCTGAGAAGCCATGCAGATGGATGGTCGCCATCTGCTGAGTATCAGGCTTGGGATGTCACCCAAAGAATCATCCTCTGCTTTTGCAAAATTGGGCTATAAGTGATTTCCAAAGGTAACATGGCTTCTTAGGGAATACTGTGATCTTATCTCAATACTCCTCCTATTTGTGGTCTCTCATTGTAGACAATGGCCAGACTGTACCTTCCAGGCTTTGGAAGCTCTAGAAAGAAAATATTCATATACTTTTGATTTTAGAAAATCCCCCCTCCCCACATCCACATCCCCCCTCTCCCTCCTACACACTTCTATCATGTTTCAGTCAACTTATTTTTATAATAAATTTTTATTTGAAAAATGATTCACTACACTGGAAGAGTCTTAATTAGAAAATCTCTGCTGGTTGTTGAGTGCTTTTAGTTATTCTGATTAATCAGACGCTACCACTATGTGGAATAATTCTGCCATGATATGGAAAGTCTTTTAAACAATTTACTGCTGCTTGGGGGTTCTCTAAGACTGATTATAAACTGAGATGCAGGAGCTGCAAAAAAAAAAAAAAAAAAATCGGTGCTTTTTTAAGCTCTGTTGCAAAACCTGTAAAGAACTGGAATAGAGACTGAAATCTGACTGTAGATATGAAGGTGAGTTGCACAAAATTACCTTGGTCTATGGAAAAGACAGCAAGCAGACCAAAGAGTTTTCTTTCATCTCCTTTTTCCTCTAGCCTTTTTACTGTTTTGGTGCTAAACCTACTGAGTGCAATCAGAGATTTTTTTTTTGAGATTTGTTGGTTTTGGCATGGTAACTGCTGTGACAGCAGCATGTAATAGGAGTCTTAGACTAGTAGTATGTTAGGTAGTTATTAGGGAGTATGCTTTGGTTTTCCTTGCACAAAGGAGTTGGTGTCAAGAAGCTCAGTGCCATGTCTGGAGCAGGGAGTGCTCCAGAACTCCTCTGTCCCATCTGTGTAGACTAGAGGTAGAGTGGAAATATGCTCAAGTGCTTTAAAGCACTTGAAAGAAAGTGGATTTAGAGAAAAAAATTACCCACTAATATCTTTAGTAGCCAACAAATACAGCATGAAAATAGTCTTTGAGGATCTTCATGTTTTTAAGTGTCATAAAGAATTCTTAGAAATTAAAAAAAAACAACAATTAAAATTACCCTATATATATGAACAAAGAGGCAGAGCTGCACATTTCTTTTTCAACATTTTCCTGTTTCTCAGTAATGCAGAATTGGTAAAAAAAATCAGTTCAGGTAAGTTAGAATACAGAAAGGAAATAATTTCAATGCCAGTTGAATGACAGTTTCAGTGCATTGAATGACAGTTTTTATATTTTTTCAGAGCAGTGGAAATGTCGTAATTGTACTATCAATGTACATCATTCATCTAAATGTCATGTTTGGAAGAAATGGAATTTAACCAGCCAATGCCTTCTGATTCCTCTGGTAGGCTGTGGAGAGGAACACTGGGGTGTGTCAATGCTGATCACACTGGGGACACGACAGGTGATGTAAGGAATGAGTTGTTGACACAAGAAGCATCTACTGGCAGCTTGGCTTACATCCTTTGTTGCAGAGAGAATTAAAAATGGTGATCAGAATAATACAGAGCAGTCTCTGACTTTGTGTCTCTGGGAGGTTAACACTCTCTTAAAGTCTCTCCCTCTCTCCCTTTCCCCCCCACCCCTTTTGTATTCCAAAGAAAAACACCTGCCTCCTTGTTTTATGGGTTGCATTACTTTGATTTATTAACCTGATGGAGAGTAGAGGAAAACTGCCCATCTTCTCTTCATTCTGTTGTCCATAGCAGGGAGAATCAGAGATGACCTGCAAGTCCTGCTTTCCTGTCAGGGCTTGTGTCACATGTTTGAGGGGGCAATAAGGTGTAGCTTTATGATCATGTTCCTCTAAGTAAGTATTGGGACAGCCAAATTCATTGGCAGTGCTTGCTTCAAGGATCAAAAGTGGCTTCAAGTCTCAGTTTTGCATTTTGTTATGGTCTTATCTTTTCTAAGATAGATGTAAATTTGTAATGTAAATCTTCTGGCATTTATGACAGAGACACTGTCGTGTCAGCAAAGGAAAGCTAGTTATGAAATATTTTACAACTACTTCCTACATCAGGCACCCTGGGATCAGTGGGATGGCAAAAATAGAATATATAAAAATGCTTCCCAATTAAATCTCTTCATTTCCAATAAATGAAAATAGTCCATTGGTTCATTCCCCAATTCTCTTAGTGTATGGCAATATAAAATTTACTTTTAATTTCCATTTTCTTTTCAGAATATCATTATCAAGTCACATTAAAAACATGCAGCCTTGAGAGAGTAGTGGCTTCTACTGATGCCTATAAGGGAGCTTTCTGTACCCAGGCAGGTACATCTATGTTCTGCGCGTTTCAAAACATGGCAAAAAATAAAGCTAAATGACTGCCATCATATTGTAATGCCCCCTGTGGTAGAAATCACTAGCCGTGTGTTTGATCTGGAAGAGCTACTTTTCTTAAAACAAATTAAAACAAACAAAAAACCAAACCAAACCCACAAACAAAAAATCTAAGCCCTCAGACATGCTGTGAATTAAATGTGAAATAATGGATGCATTGTTTAGTCTAACCACTCTGTACTATTGTAAGTAGGCTATTAATCGGGAATTTAAAGCCAGTAATGTATATACAACTCAAACATTAATGGTTCAATACTTTTTTTTTGATTGATGCATACACTAGATGCTTTCTGAAAAATTTATATGGCCATTGTAGTTGTCAGTTCCATCCCTATTAGCATATTTTGCCAATAAAGCTTGAAACAGTAAATTAACTTTTCTGTCCTTAAAATACCAGTAGGTTTTGATTGATTGCTGTTGGAACAGTGAGGCATGAACAAAGAAATTAATAATCTCCACTAAAAACAATTTTACAGGCATCAGGGAAGTCATGTAAATCCTGCTTAAGGATGCAGGTTGGGATGCCTTGCTCTCCTCAGGGTGCAGGTTCCACTGTGCTCTGGTGAGCAGCTCAGACAAGCAATGGGTGAAGGAGTCAGGGTTTAACAATGCCTGATGCAGTTCTGATGCAGTGATTTTTTTGGACAGCATTATAGTGCTAATTTCTGAAGTTAATTTTTCATTGAGTAGGCTCCAGAGGCAACTGTAGACTCTCACTAGAACACTGTGGGCCCTTTGTTTTTTCTTTCTTTACTTTCAGTCTAGGTCACATACTGTTTAAATTTCAAGGTTTTTACTTGAGTGCTGAAGGCTTCCTTTACTGTGTTCTTAGAAAAGAGGTTGTTTCTGAATGCACTTCTCATAAACTAAAGCTTTTAAAGCAGCATTACAGTCTGTGTCACTCTTACAGTATTAGCACAAAGATCCAAATGGATCATGGATATGGAGCATTCACAGGCTTCTGTGTACAGAGGAGTGGGTTGTCAGGACAGAGCAAAAGGTTGTCATATGGTTTCCTCTGCAGAATATTTTTCTAGGAAAGCACTGGAGTGTTGCAATCTGATGGTAATAAATACCTTTTCTTTTTTTTTTTTTTTTTTTAAAAAAAGGGGATCACTTCAACAGAACCTGAAAGAAATCCATATGCTAGTTTGCTAAAATGAAAGCATCTTATAAGATAATAATAATAACTTATTATATAGAAGCAGATACTTTTCCTGCTGTATTTATATAATTTTCAAAATATGAGAGATTATTACAATTATGCAATCTAAAATTATGCAATCTAAAATTATTATCACAGTGAAGCCTTCTGTTTGCTTGTATTAAACTTACCCTTGAAGTTTACACAGTGATTCTCATGTGGTTTTCCCCAGTACACATCTAGAAGCATATTGTTTTGAACAGTTACTGACAATGGGTTGTGTCCCACTGCCAAATCAGAAAGAGTCGAGGTGACCTCTGACAGTGGATTGTGCTGTTCTTTGAGTGTCTCCTCATTAAGCATTACTGATGCTTGTATTGGCACTTCAATAACTGAATGGTTTATTACAATGTTTCTTAGGTAAAGAGAATTTCTGGAATGCCTTTTTCTTGATTAGTTTTTTGAATAAAATGTCCTAGATTGTATTAACATGAGAAAACCAAGTCATATTAATTTATTTGTATTTAAGATTCATTCATAGTACTTTCCAAGTGTAAGCATGGTGATGGTTTGATTTTGGAACTTCAGTGATAACAAGCCTGAGAGTTTGTTAACAAAACTTGAGAGTAATTTAGTTATATGACATTGTTCACCATATGCACTCCTGTTTGTTGTTTTTTTTAAACTATTCCACTTCTTTATTTTTCAATTCATTTATCATATGTTTTTGATGAGATTTGCTCATTGCCAGTGCTAGTTTTATGCCTAGTAACTTATTCTAATAAAACAACTCAAACACATTCCAAATCCAAATAATACAACTGTGTTGTTTTATGATGATTTTACATTTGTATTTGTGAATGTATTTATGAAATTGTTGTTATGGTCACTGTTGATACAAATGAGTATAATGGTGAAATAAAAGTGATCTGAAGATTCAAGTAATCATCACAAATGAATCAAGAGGGTATGTTTTGAAATATGTTTTATCAATGCATATAAATATCTCAAGGGCAGATGTCAAGAGGATGGGGCCAGACTCTTTTTCTTGGCACCCAGTGACAGGAGAAGGAACACAACTTGAAACACAGGAAATTCCATCTGAATATGTGGCAAAACTCCTTTACTTCGCGGATGAAAGAACACTGGAACATTCTGCCATGAGAGAGTGTGGAGTCTCCTTCTCTGGAGATATTCAAAACCTGTCTGGATGTGATCCTCTGCAACCTGCTCTGGGTGAACCTGCCTTACCAGGGGGTTGGACTGGATAATCTCCAGAGGTCTCTTCCAACTCCAACCATTCTGTGAAACAACTGAATTGTTGTCCATATCAAAAATAATGTGTGGTTAAGAAAAACGAAATCTTTGATTGCTTCTGAAAGGCTTCATCTGAAAATTATCAAAACCACTTTGATAAGGAAGAATTTAGTCTTTCATGTACAACAGCTTAAATTGACCAAGACCAAGAAAAAAAGCAGAACTGTTTTTTTACTCTATCTGATATAATATTGTTACTGTGGTCTGAGAATTGCTGTCAGTGGTGTCCCTGTTTTATCCATACATTACATTCTTTTAACATTCTTTTAACATTCTTTTAATAAAGCATTCTTGCTTTATTGTTTCTGCTGATGCTTTTACACATATTTGCTTCTGTTTGCATTTCATTCAGACTGATCTTGGTATTTCTGTTGCAGGTCTCCACAGACAAATCCCTAAATGGCTCAGGAAAGGATCCACTACTCTTTCTTGTATTAAGGTCACAAGTTGAAGTATGCCAAAATTCCTGTAGTTAAATAAACAAGAGCTTTTTCTTTGTCTCTGCTATCTTGGAAGACCTTTTGGATTTGTCATAGTGATTTTTGAGGGACTATTAGAATATGGGATCCTTTTCTTGCTCTTCATGTTCCATACCCTGAAGGTACAAAGTATGTCCCATGGTTTTTTTTAAGGTAACAAGACTAATTATATAGTTATTACTGAAAATATTGCATCCAGGCAATGAAAGTACAACTTGAAGGGTTTTCATGTGTTAATGACACATTTTAGTATGTTAATGAAGGATCTGAAATCACTACAGATATTTGGAATATGTTTTTTGTTGCTACTTTGTCTGCTGAAGTCAAGAAAAATCGCTTTATTGTTTTTACTTTCTGCTTGTTTCCATGTGGCATAGAGAGATACTAAACTTTTTCACCTGCTGACAGTGGGTGATTCAGTACAATAGAGGAGCAATTACATAAATGTGTCATCCAAACATTCCCAGCCAGTGTGACATGGTGGTTTTTGTAGGAAAGCAAAAGGGAAAAAGTGTGTGAGAAATGTAAAAATACAAAAGATGAAATATAAGTAATACATGCCTTGGTTTGTAGCAGTAAATGAGTTGAATGTTTAATAGGCAGAGGTCAATCATACAGCAGCTAATATCTTGGTTATTTGTGGATTTACTGCCTGTATCACAACAAGAAATGTTGTTTTTGAGATGGGTGCAGAGAACAGATGCAAGAACCACGGAAAGCTTTGCTAATGAGCATGTGTTTGTATAGGTGTGTTGGAAAACACAGCAAGCTGTAAGTGATTTGATGCACACACTTGCTGATTTGCCCCAGTCAAGTAAGTCACTGCTTGTGTGCTGTGTATCCTCTTTGGTGGAAGAGGTAGGACATGCACATATGGAGCCTCCCTCTTGTTTCTGCTGGAGGCTGCTGTCCTTTACAGGGTTAGCTGTATGCTGCGTGTGTCTTAGGTTCATTTAATTTTTACATGCATGTAGCTAATTAATACATGATTTACCTTATCAGGTAAACACATACGTACATATAGGAAGACAATGAAATATTTTTTTAATTTCAGAAAATAAAGCTAGAAACTAAATTTATGTTATACTGTTCCAGCTTTTTATAATTTTTTCATATTGAAATCAGTTTGATTTTAATATGCTAAGAGGCCCAAAAATTCCATTTGCCAGCAAAGAGATTCTGTTCAGCTGCATCTATCAGCAAAATACAAGTTTATAATTACATACTGCATGCAGATGATTGATGAGGGAGATTGTGTCATCAGTACATGATAAGTCATGCACTGCTGCACTAGTGCAAGGTAACAAACAGCAAAGTACTGGCAATGTTATGGCAGGTTTCAGGGTGTCTTCTGCTGTGTCCAGCAATTTATGAAGTTCAAATATGGATGCCTGCTTGTATTTCTAACACTAGGGAAGAAAAGCAGATTTAAAGCAAAAATGACCATGTTCTCTTCCTTTGTCAGTATGGCAGTCAACTGGATTATTGGAAGGTTAAAGAAAAGTTAAAAACTCTACACATCAGGGGTGTATTTGGGGTGACTCTTAGGCAGTTTTACAGCTTATCTTACGATCAGAAATATTTTGCTGCTATACAGTGTCCAGACCTAGAATTTAAAAAAAAATTCATATTCTTAAGGTAAAGAAAAATTTCAGTGTTTCTCCAGTTTTTGTATCTTAATCTGGTTCCATTTACTACAGTCAATCCTGGGCACTTGCATGTTGCTCTGGATTCTAAGCCATTAGTCCTAATGAGCTGTATTCCTGGCTTTTTTAATTGAATGGACATGTTAAGTACTAATACTTTTTTTTTTCAGTGTTTCCTGTGAAGGCATTTGAAGATTGAGAAGTTGAGGCCCATTTCATTAAGCCCAGTGTTGTTCTGGCTTTAACAGTGCTGTTTTACAGAGAATAGACTTCTGAACTGTGTCTTGCTGGGAGGATTTTGAGCTAAGAAAAGGGAACTCAGTTATAAAAAGTAAAGAAAGCAGATTGGGAGTGGACAATACAGAAGTTCAGTAGTTGAGTTCTGTGGGAGACTATAAAGAAATCTGGGGAGAGTCTCTGTCAGCAATTGATTCTGTAAGTGAAATACTTGATCAAAAAAATCTAAAATTATACTTCAGGCCTCTATACATTTTAAGAAATAAACAAACCAAATGAAACCAAACCCCACTTGCATTCTGTCGGGCCAGAAATGCCACCATCATCTTAACAGTGAAGCACCTTGCCTGCCCAGAGTTATTCCATGAGAGGACTTCTCTTTGACAGATGGGATAAATCTGATTTGGTTCCATACATTCATATTTCTTCAGAGAAATGCAGCACTTTGGTAACTAAACAGATTATTTTTCCCTATGATTTTTTGATAGTATTTGATTTAGGATGATAGTGATTTTTTTATAACTCCTGGTTTCTCAGGTGTGTGTCAGAGTCCCCAGATATACTTTCTTATTCCTAGTGAGTATTACTTCAGTACATTTACAGGGCTGGGAGGAGTGGAGAGAACCATTCATTACAGTCAGCTGGCAGGGAGGGAGAAAAGCTTGTTTCTAAATATAATGTAAATTAATCCCACTGCACAGGATGTATTAGGCATATGTAATTCCTGTCTGAAGACATCTGTGTTTGAAAAATGAAGAGCAAATATGCCCAGCTGATGACCTGGTGAATGGTTGCATGGCAAAACTATATAAAAAATAAAATTTTGTTTCTAGGAAACTGGCACTTGGAGAAAGGGAAGCATTGGCAAACTAATGCAGGAATGATGTCAGATCTTTCGTGGTTGTATAGAGCAAAAAAAAGTCACAGGACTGTGGGGTAGGTCCAGAAATAATTTCTGCTTTATGAAATAGTTGTTGGTGTGATATCTTTCAGCTACAAACTCCCTGATTTCAGCTGTAAGGGGATGAAAATTGGTGCTAACGAGTAGGAATTTCTTTTAATCAAGAGTGCAAGATAGCCTCAATTTCTAAAAAAAAATAAAAGACAAAGTCTGTCTTCCAGCTACTAGTAATTACCACAGGCTTTTAAAATTTTGATCTCTGTTAAGTGTCGTTCATTTTAAATTGCATGTATGTCTCATTTTTTCCTCAACAAGCAAGCCAGGGAAAAACAGCTGCCCAGTAATTTAGTAAAATTAAAATTGTCCAGTTGTTTGCATAGGCTGCATAGATCTCACATATCCACTATAGTACAATACAGCACAGCAACTAATTTCTTTTATAAGTTTTGTCTGAAAATCTTGAGTGAACAACTAAAAAAGGACTGGATGCAGAATAAATAATTTTGCATAAGCATGATATTGTTGGACTGTATCTGCATTGCATTCTGGTCTGGTAGCATTTTGTGTAAGGGTGGATATGAGGGTGAAGGCAGGAGAGAATAAGGTTCTGAACAGCACAGGAGGTCATCAGGTTGAGTATGGAAGGTGGGAAGTTGCTCCTGTCAGCTGTTGATGGTGGAGCAGCTTACAGCCCAGGCCAAATGCTGGAGTTGCTCTAAACCACAATTCTTTTCACAGCTTCACAAGTGCGAAGTTTCAGTCTCCTCCTGGATCTGCCCTTGGCATGTCACGCAGAGATGCCAGGGATCCTGCAGGCTCCTCCTAAAAGAACCTTGTTAGGGACTAGGGCTGGCTTTCTAAATGAAGCATCTGTGATGAGAGAAGTCACATCTTTGTGACCTTCTGTCCTCAGTGGCACCAACATACCTGCCTGTGAATTGCAGGTGCTTGTTGGAAGCCAGATGAGAAAGGTGCATTTGAAGAGCCATGTCTGCACTTAAGGAGGTTACCAACAAAAGTGACTGCAGGCTCTCTGCAAACAAAGAGGTACAAAGAGGCAGTTAGCAGTGTTATTTAAAAGCAAATCCTAAAACTTGCTTGTTTCCTGTGTTAAGACTGCTATTTCCAGTTAGATTCAGCACAGTGGTCATGGTTGCTCAAGTAAATCGCCCTGCTGCTTGACACAGTCCTCTCATGACAATACAGATTCAAAACAGCCCTTTTTTGGTTGCTTTATAAAACAAAGGGACAATGGCTATTCCTCTTGTGCCAAGGATGCTGATGTCCATTCAAGAAGATTACTGGCTTCACTTGCATTCCAGGCCTTGTGGTGTTTCACTGGCAACATCAGATTGGCTCTCTGAGGCACAAAGCCTTGTGCTAGGTGGCCAGGGGTTTCACTAGATATGATCCTTTGTTGTCAAAGGAGATTCAGGATCCCAGACTTCTGCTAATGATTTAACATATGTTGATGATGTGGCATCCAATATTTTTACCTCTTCTATATCTGTTCCTTGTATTTCCTCTCTCTGTACAATTGGTCAAAGAATTGGTCCCTATGTCATGGGGAGATCTTGTGGAGATCATGTAAAATCCTTGGTTTAAAAAATTCGGTTACATTTTTGTACTAAGGCTGGTCCCTTAGGCACTGTGATTTAAAAAGTTGCCAGCTTTGAAAAGATTTTATGTTCCTGTTATTGTTAGAACAGTACATCTGGACTCTCTTTTGTCAGTTTTTCAGTTTCCTAGCTTAGGTTTGAAAGGTAATGCTACACTTTTCTGCCATATTTTCCTGACATGGGAACAATCCGTAGTTCTGAAGTTGCAGGTGCAATATTCTCTAAACTTTTTTCCTTCCAAGGATCTTGAAGAGTTTCAGATTCTTTGAGGAGATTGGTTTTAAAATAGAGGCCAGGAATTCAGGCAAGTCAAGTGTACTTGAGCAAAATAAGTAGGTTTTTAGGTTTGGTTGTTTTCTTGATGGACTGAAATGATCTTGATGGCTGTTGAAGGACCGTAGTTTATCAAAAGGGAGAAAATGATTGTTCCTGTCTAGAAATTCTTGCCATTTAGTGGGATAGCAAATACAGAGGGTGAGGTAGGAAAAAGTGGCAGGGAGTATGAAGAACTGGAAGATTACCAGTGCAATGCTTTTTCACCCTCTTTAAAATAAGCATATCTGAAAGAAACACAAGTGGGAATACAAGACTGTTAGCAGGATACAGTTAATTTATAATCTCCTTACAGACAATAAACATACCAAATACTAAGGACAATGGTAAAAAAAATACATGGAAATACATTAATGGTAATTTTACATAGTGATTTTTGACATTAAAAATACCATCATATCACATAAGATATGCTTGCTATAAGTATAATTTAAAATTTCATCATGTATGTTTTCCACTTGTGCTCTACCTTCAGAGCAAGGCAGAATAGCAGCTGCCCATGGATTATGGCAGTGGCAGGCTGGGGCCTTAGACTAATTCTAAGTGGTGCTGCAACAAAATCCAGTGACATACTTGTTCCTGCAAGGAAATCTTTGTCCACTTTCTGTGACTAAGCTGCTATGAACTAGCTCCTTCCATAAAACCTTGTAACTATACATTGCTGGGAACAGAAACCACAAGACAAGTATCAGACTTGCATAAATGAAAGGACTTCCAATATATATTAAATCACTGCTGAAACACTCTGCAGGGAACTGCCCTGTGCTGGGCAAATTCCTGCTTTGTGTAGTTCATTGGACTTGATAAATCTCTTACATAATTATACTTCTGAATCAATAGTTAGGATGAAAGTAGGAATGTATGAATGAGAATTCTAAGAATAGGAGTGAGAAACATCTTAAAATTAGGGAGTTCATCTGTTTTATGAAGGGAAAGGAGGTTTGGCATACAGCAAACCTTCCAAGGTAGGTCATTTGGAGCAGACACTTCATTTTGGATATAAAACATTTGGTTGCACATACGCAAAAACTGAAATTGAAAGAAATATACTAAAATTACAAATTAAATACAATCCCACTATTTTTAACTGGACTGCAATTGTTATTTTATGACCAAATTTTGAAGTTTGTAGCAAAAAATGTTAGAAAAGGTTAGATTTGGTTTCAGGAAGCTTACTTTTTGTTTTAGTTTTATGGTCTTCTTTAATCTATAAAAGTTACTCCATCAGTCTCATGTCTACACTTCTTCAAACTAATATAAAAAGAATTAGAAAGACTTATAAAGAATTGCAAGAATTTATCCATGCTTGGGCAGGGTTTGGCCAACATGATTTTCAGAGGTCCCTTCCAGCCTCAACCATTCTGTGATTCTGTTATAAATTTTCACATTTCTTCAAGCTGTGTAAGCCAAAATGTATCCTGATATATCCATATTCTTTCTGGAAATGAATAGGTAAATACACATATTAATAAGAAGAGTATTTGATAGCTACCTATCATGAATGCCAAAAATGTTTCCGATTAACCGCTTTTTTTGGAGTGTGGTTTGTCAGAGTAAGGTCTGTGAAAAACACCTTCCTCAAAATACTTTGAAAAACAATAGTAATTAGTATTGGAGAGTTGGAATTTAGTCATTCTGGGGTTTCAACACGAGAATTTTTCCCATTCATCCTGTTCACAGAAACTGTCACTTTTTCAGTTAGTTTTTAATGAATGATTTTAATGGCTAAAGCCTAGTTTCTAACCTCTTTTGTGGCTTCTTGATTTGTTTTTCCATAAAGAAGGCTGCCAGCTCCTTCCCTGTGATAATGCAGGGAGTGTGGGTGGGGTACACAGAGGCTGTCTTCTAGGAAGGATGGCTGGATTCCTGGAACCCTGCTCTGGAGGGAAGTGAGCAAGCAGAGGACGTCTGGTTGTGAGGAGGAGGATTTTGCTGGAGTGTGGAGTTTGTTTTGATTCAGTTGTGTGCTGATTAAAGTTAACAAAAATGTAAGATGGATGTCATACCCAGCTAATGGATTGAGTTCTGTGAATTAGGCGACAAAGAGCAGTATTTATTTATTTTTTTTTTTAGAGTGCATGGCAAATGCATTTCTTCAGATAACTGTCTCTGGTTTCCATGGCGATCTTACTTCTGCTTGTTAAAGGTATTTTTATGACTCTTTCACATTATTTGAAGTAGTGCTAAAAGCTAGTACTTCAGGACTATCTCAGCTGTTGATGCCTGCATTTGGCAGTGAAATTCAAGGAGTACAAATTGGAAGAGGAGCAAAAGTAATTTTTGCTGCTCTGAATCAGACTAATGCACTCTGATAACATTTCGTGGTTAGAAAATGTTACTGTTTGCAGATTCAGTGAATTTGAACCACAATAAAGGCTAGAAGGACTTTGGGGCAGCATGCTATGGTGAACCACTGTATTTACTTTCTCAGTGTACTTCTGTGCAACTTAATGTACAATGTAGCTGCTTATCTATGATGTTTCTCAATTAAAAAAAAAAAGTAGGGAATGACTGGAAACAATCATCTTTTCAATCTCATACAATAGAGTTGGTATATAGTACATGGAGATTTACTGAATGTTGATATGTATGATAAATTAATGTATAAATATGTATGATAAAATTAACTCTGACTTGGCAGGCTTTAAACACATTTCTATTTTGAAAAGAGCTGCTTCTCATGCAATGGTTACCTTTAATATTTCACATTTCTTTTTTACTGTACTTGGACAATTGGTCAAAGGCACAGACGAGCTACTTACGGGGAGCAGCTGAGGTCACTTGGTCAGCTTGGAGGAGAGAAGGCAGAGGGGTGACCCCATTTCAGCCTGCACCTTCCTCAAGGGGGGCAGCAGAATGGGAGGTGGTGATCTCCTCTCTCTGGTGACCAGAAATAGGACACAAGGAAATGGAATTAAGCTGCATCAGGGGAAGCACAGATGGGATATTAGGAAGAGGTTCTTCACTGAAAGGGTGATTGGTCACTGGAACAGACTCCCCAGGGAAGTGGTCACAGCACCAACCCTGACAGGGTTCAGCAAGTTTCTGAATGATGCTCTTAGTCATAGGGTTTAGTTGTAGGTAGTCTTGAGGGAGTCAATGAACCTCACTGGGCCCCTTCCAACTTCAGCTATTCTATTCTGAGCTTGATTTTTCTGTCCTGCTCAGTCAGGCTGTGTACTGAGAAGGTTGTCAAATAATGTCAGGTGTCATTAGGGTTTTATGTATACATGGCTCACTCTCTGAGAAGACCAAATATATGCTTTTCCTTTTTAAATTAAAAGCACTTCATCTTTCTGCATTAGTGGTGGAACTTGGCAATATGGGAAATGTTTTGTGACGTGATTGTTTATCTCATGTTCCTGACAGTATTGACTTATAGGAAATTGCAAGATGCTGCATTTTCCAGCTGTTTGTTCACTCCCATTTTTCTTGGATGCTTTTCAACTAACCAGTACAAACCCCATGGGAAGTTTGGATCCAAGGTTATGTTGCTCCAGATCAGTTATCCAGCAGAAACCCTTCTAAACCTAACCTACGGTAGAAAATGACAGCTTTGCTCGCTGTGAGGATGTGCAACACTCCAGTACACTTGTAACCTTAGGAGAATAAATTTTACCAGGTTCATCAGTAAATGACTAATACACAGAGAGTGGGAAAGAGCCTCTAGATGTTGTGAAAAGATTCAGAGCACAATTGGTATTCAGAGCACAATTGTTTATTGAATTGCCTTGTTGCCTGGAGCAGTGTTATCCTCTTCCATGGAAAGAAGTTGCTGGGGAAAACTGAGGAACAATGAAGTGGGAAATATTTGTAGTTTTGTTCCAAAGCTTCTTATATTTAATGCCATGCAAAGTTTCTGGTGTAATTTTTTCCTCTGCTTTGGGATATATGAAGGGAAATACTTGATTTAAAGGCATCAGCACAAAGTTCTACCAGTCTATACTAAAGGTGATCTGGTTCATTAGAGCAGTTTATTAATAGATAAATCATAGCTACAAGTGAAAAAATAATTTTTCCCTGAGGGATATTCCCTAACTAGTTTTCCAGTGTCCCAAGTGAACTGTCTGCTTATCCTTTTTTGCCTTTTAGGCTCTGATTTTATTTTATCTGCTTAATGAGTTCCTCCTCGTCTTTGAACCAATACTTTTTTACGCTTCATTCTTCCCATTTAGGATCAGTCAGAACAGAACTAATTTCATTTCCTTGTGACTCTCTGATGTATAAATGACAATATGACATAATTTGCAGAAGTAATTCAACAGCTGATAATATGGAGTCTTGCATGAAGCTCCTCTGGAAGACCCTGAAAAGAAGCTTAGTAGTTCTCTAGAGGCTTCTGAAGTATTAATGAAAACACTTCTGAATTCTTCTAGTTTTCCAGTCTTCATTTATATTAATTCTAATGAAGGTGAAACGTGCTTGGGAATTAATGTTATAAAATCAATGCAATTTAAACTAGATGAAAGATCTAAATTCATTTTAAACAAACAAACAAAAACACACAAAAAAGCCTGTTTTCTCCCCTCTCTAGGGCATTGTAAAAATACATTATTACTGTTAGAAGTCATACAATTTCTAATAGCTGGAGAGTTGGAGATATTTTTTAAAGCAAGTGGTTTGATTGACTGAGTATCTCCTAGCAACTTAGAAAGCTTTAAATACAACTGATTGAATACTGCCTGAGGAATACATTGTTGAGCCCAAAGCACCTGCCAACACCAGGTGATGATTCATTTCTTCAAAATACATTAGATATTAGAGATGTAACTCAATATTTTGTCAGTATCAAAAGGAATTTGCATAAGACACATGACACAATATACAGAAAATTGAATCCCAGATGACATTCAGGTACTGCAGACTGAAATAGGAGGTGTGTGAGGTAGATTTTAAAGTTAATATTGCATGCTTCAGTTGAAACAGTGCTGTTTTATCAAGGAGCAGAAGTAGACTTTTTGCTAATTCTTGTTGCTTGCCACTTGGTATACACATTGGCCATGTGAACAAGAATGGTCTTGCTGGTATTTTACATGGACAGCCATTGGAGTACTCTACTTGGCACATAAAAGCTTGGGGGTTTTTATTGATTGGAGGAGAAATCAAAGCAAAGAATGATAAAGTCAACAGAGAAAAGTGTAGGGGGACTGCAGCTGCTTTTTCATGTCTCAATCAGCAGCTTAAGATGCTGTTTTCTCTCATTATGTCTACTTGTAGGTAACCTACAAAAATGCTAACAAATCTGCCACATAAATCAATTACACTTCAACTCAAAAGAACTTCTGGTAAGTGTCAACAATATAGAATATCCACAATGTGGCTGTTGATATGGTCTGCAGTAAGAACAGTTTAACTTTCCTTGGAGGTGGGAAGCTAAACTCTACTTTGAACACTGTCCAGCTGCAGGGAATACATGGAGTTGTCTTGTCGAGCAGTATTTGTATGCTGGTAGCTATGCTTTAACTGATCTAGTGGTACTGCACAGTACAGCATTGGGAGAAATGAAATAAAGGAGAAAAAGAATGTCTGTGAAGTCAGGGTTGGAAAGCTGGGACCAGGTTACATGTTGTTGTTACATGATGTTACATGACTGTGCCCCACTCAGCTGTGCTAGCAGAGATCCTTGCCCCCATACATCAGAGGGCTGAAGCACTTGATCTAGACAGGCTAAAGTAGTTGGGTTGTTAAGCCTGGAGAAGAAAAGGCTCAAGGGAGACCTCATTGCAGCCTTCCCATACTTCAAGGGGGCTACAAGAGAGCTGGCTGGAATGGAATTTTTTACAAGGGCATGTAGTGATAGGACATGGGGAAATGGCTTTAAGCTGAAAGAGAGCAGGTTTAGATTAGGTATTAGCAAGAAATTCTTTACTGTGAGGGTGGTGAGGCCCTGGAACAGGTTGCCCACAGACATTGTGTATGCTCCATCCCTGGATGTGTTCAAGGCCAGGTTAAACAGGACTTTGAGCAACCTGCTCTAGTGGAAGTTGTCCCTGCCCATGACAGGGGGGTTGGAACGAGATGATCTTTCAGGTCCCTTCCAACCCAAACTATTCTATGATTCTGTGATCTTTCTAAAGACAGATTTTTAAAGGAGAGAGAAAATCCTGTGAGTTTTATGGTATCTTGATATGCATTAGAAGGGGCCCATGCTGTAAGAACAGATCACTTAATTTACTCTTGTGTTGCTGCTGTGTAAGATAGAAACATAGGGAAATTTGTGGAGAACTTGTGTCTATCATATATTTCTTTCTGAGATTTGGATGGAATGCAATGATAAAGAGAAAATACTGTCATAGCTAATGCTGTTTTTTTTTTCTGTACTTCTGCTTCACTGCTACCCACCCACCCTATTTGAAACAAATGTGTAGAACTTGAATATCTGAATCACCAGGTTGCATTCTGTGTGTACTCCTGTGAAGTTATGTGCAGCAAGTCTTTTTTTTCTGTTCTGCTTGTCCAATTTGTTTTGTTATTATGTACATAAAGAATGTCTTGGGGAGGGGGGAAAAGGTATATTTCTTCTAGATGTGGCTTTACACACAGACACAGGCACAGGCCTGTCTGTGCCACTGAAGTGGTCAATGAAAAGAAAAGCAAGCTGCTGCAATCCACTTACAAACAGATTAAAACGACATACTTATATTTTAATTGTATCTGTATTTACTTAGTGTAAATTTGTAATAGTGTAAATTTTTATCTTTAATTCTGTACTATTTATGAAAATATGAACACTTTAGCCAGTTTCTGTATTTGAATACTCAGGATAGAGCATTTAATACAGGAATCAACATAAGTATCTAAAAATATGGTTTAGATAGTTTTCTTAGGCATTTGCCTCTGAAATCCCCCAATCCATCCATTACCAGAAGCTGGGAGGGGATAGCTGGGGTGTAATTGTTTTCAGCCTTCTGATTCATAAAGCCACTAGCCCTTACAGTCTTCCTAATTTGAGCAGCATCACGATGCAAATCAGTGATACCTGGCAAACTCCAAACAATTATTTTCATTTGCGGTACTAGGAAACATTCAAATCTGTTGAGATTGTTGTTATTGGGGCCTGGGGTTAGTTGTTTGTTTGTCTGTTTTCCTTTTTATATGCTTCCTGTCTCTACTTGCAGGTAACATCACGGTGCTGTGGTCAACATGCAAAACATCGCTACTCAAATCGGTAACAAACCGGTTCATTAAGAATTTGGCCTGCTCGGGGATCTGTGCCAGCCTAGTCTGTGTGCCTTTTGACATTGCTCTTAGTGCCAGTCCACACTGCTGCTGGTGGATCTATACCATGCTCTTCTGCAGAATTGCCAAGTTTCTGCACAAAGTCTTCTGCTCAGTGACCATCCTTAGTTTTCCAGCCATTGCTCTTGACAGGTAATGGGGAAAATTTGCCATGATCCTGGATTTTTCTTTCTTCTTTCTCCCCTTATCTTGGTAAATGTGGTATCACTGTCTGTAATGCACACCAGTATTGCAAATGGAACAGCCTGTCAGTTGAAAAGTTGTGATCTGCCTCACAAAAAGCACAAACTCCTACTGCTTATATTGATAAGTGTGAAAAGTTATGTCTGTCATCAAAACTCTGTGAGCTTAAAAGTCCAGAGCAGTACTCCAGTAGTAAGCAAACAATCAACATCTGAAATTTGAAGTGCATGTCAGGGATTCACTTTTTTTTTTTTTTAATACACACAGAATGCTCAGTGTTCAGCAATGCTTTTGCTCAGGGCTTGCCAACCACAGCTTGTGCAAAGCAAACATCATGGTACTTCCAATAGATGGATACATGTAGTTTGTGACCAACAACTCTTTCCAAATATCCAGAAAAAATCTGTTATAAAGATTTTAAAACTGTGCATCTGGCCTTTGAATGTGGCACAGGCCTTCATTATGTCGTTTGAAATTCTGAGTGTGTGCAATGTACTGTCTAGTTTACAAGTGAGTTAATGCTAAAATCTTGAAAATAATATTCATATGCATCAGCCAAAGTGATGTATTGAAAGAAATTTTCACCACTAAAAATGTGATCTTTATATTTAAGTATTCAGTTTGTTTCTACAGACAGGCCTGCAAAGGCAGACCTTTGGGGGGTTTTTTTGTGGATTTTTTAAATTTATTTTTATTTATTGATTTATTTTATTTTTTTCCTTTCATAAACAGGTAGTCAGTTGGCAACCCAGTTAGGAATTTGGAGCTTTATGCTCAGGTGGCTGAGAGGTTTCTCATAAGCAGTATGGCCATGAAAATAATTAATTTTTTTTTTTTTTTTTTTTTTTTTTTTTGACAGATACTACTCTGTTTTATATCCTCTGGAAAGAAAAATATCTGATGCAAAATCCCGAGACCTGGTTATCTATATCTGGGTCCATGCAATAGTAGCCAGCATTCCAGTATTTGCTGTGACCAATGTGTCTGATATTTATGCCATGTCCACTTGCTCTGAATCTTGGAGTTATTCCCTTGGGCACCTGATATATGTCATCATCTATAATATCACCACTGTGATTGTACCGGTGGCAGTGGTATTTCTCTTTATGATTCTTATTCGCAGAGCGCTGAGTGCCAGCCAGAAGAAAAAAGTCATCATAGCTGCATTAAGGACCCCTCAGAATACAGTTTCTATCCCATATGCCTCCCAGCGAGAAGCTGAGCTCCATGTCATGCTGCTTTCTATGGTTATGATATTTATCTTCTGCAGTGTCCCCTACGTGACTCTGGTGATTTACCGCACCATCCTCAATATTTCAGATATTTCAGTCTTCTTGCTCCTCACTGCTATTTGGTTGCCCAAGGTCTCTTTGCTGGCCAACCCTTTGCTATTTTTAACTGTTAATAAATCGGTACGGAAGTGCTTAGTGGGGACAATAGTACAGCTGCACCGAAGGTTCAGCAGGAGAAACATTGTCAGCTCGGGTGGTATTGCAGATGATAATCTAGAACCCAGTGTCCATTCAGGAAGCCAGCTTCTGGAGATGTTTCATATTGGGCAACAACAAATCTTCAAGCCGATGGAAGATGAGGAGAATGAGACCAAATCCGTTGGCTCTGGTGGCTTTCAACGGAAAGAAATTCCTAGCACCAGTTTAGAGCTCGGACAGACTTCGGTTCACAGGTTTATACCACAGACGATTGCAGACTCTGCAGCTCAGGTGGCCCCAGCTGTGCCCACAGAAGCTGATACAGTAAATGACAAGTATTCCATGCAGTTTGGTTTTGGACCCTTTGAGCTGCCTCCACAGTGGCTCTCAGAAAACCGAAACAATAAGAAGCGACTCTTGCCTCCTTTGGGGAATACCCCTGAAGAGCTAATCCAGACAAAACAGCCTAAGTGTAAAGCAGAAAGAAAAGTCAGCAGAAACAATAAAGTCAGTATCTTTCCCAAGGTGGATTCTTAGTAAGAGCAGGAGCTTTAAGTGACAGAGGATGGTCACTTTATATTACATTTTTGATCCCATGGATCTTTATTATGTTGAAATTTGTTACAGCCTGATTTTTTTTTTGCCAAATATAAGTTAAATGAACAAACAAAAGAAAAACATATATACAAGTGTTCCTTATTAATATAACATACTTAATGAAAATAATATATTAAATATATATGGAAATTTGTAGTTTGATCTCTGAAATCCCTACAATTATATCTTGTTTTTAACTTTCAAAAGTACATATGAATTTGGGAACTATTTTAATGGCTGAATTATGGAAATACAGCAGTTGGTTTTCTGGGAAACGTTATGTTGTATTAAAATGGACTGGGCATCAAAGTACTTTAACAGGAAAGGCTGTAGAGAGCAGAAGACATGCAGAATGGTAAGTCCTACTCTCCCACAAATAGACACAAGATTCTGCACATTTCATTAATGAAGTAGGATGGATATTAAGTGCATTTGTTTTCTGTCACGTGCATTTATTTGATCAGTGTTAAAACCTGCTGGATTTTTTTGCACAAATTAGTTACCAAGCATCTGTCAAGCATCTAAAATATTTTAAAACCTGAACCACTGGTTTTTGGCTTAAAACATCCACAAAGTCAAGAATACCCAAATCATCATGCATGTTAAACCCCAGAAAGACCTTTTTATAAAGATCCCACATATATTCTTGTAGCTTTAAGTAAAAACTGGATTGGAGACCATGCAGGACAAATTCTGACTCCAATAAACAAATACGTATGTGCTAAGAATCCTGTGATAAAGGGCATATACAAATGTCCTTTAAGTGTAAAGTATGTATTAAGTAACTACGGGGTAAGCCTTGAACTAAACTTAGCTGATGGTGCACTCTGCTGTTTTCTTATGGGAAAGCAAGGAAATGAAAGAAATGGGTGTGAAATGTTAGTGGCCTTTCTCTGAGTGTGAAAGTCTCAGTTTCTGTCTCACTCTCACACAGAGAGAGAGACTCACAGAGAGGGATTCTGAGTGTTTCAATGACTGTGGAACTGTTGGGTGAAGAAGTTGGCAAGAGACCTAAAAAGGCAAAGGTTTATTAGTGCTGTTGCTCGATATTGCCAGAAGTTTTCCTTCAATCTTCACAGATACAGATACCAACCTTCCTGCTCCACTCATCTTGCAGAGCAGACCATCCAGTGTATGAACACAAGACTTTCAAATCTGGTGCCTAATTCCTGAGCGAGTCAGTCATGCCAGCCTTGGTATCAGCTTGGCAGCCTTTCTGTGAGAGTTCAGGCATTGTGCTGCAGCTTGCCTCTCTGCATAATCACAGGCATATTGTCTCATTTATACTGAATGTGAACTTTAAACTCTATCCATCTGTTAGGTGACATAAAACTATTGCAGCCCTGACATTTTAGCTCTCGTTCAGTTTCAAGCAGTCCTTCATCTGCACTCACTGTTGTCTCTGTGGGTGGTTTCTTAAAAGCACAATCTTGTAACACCTGTTTGCTCCTTGTGGTTTTCCTGTACTTCAGCCCTTTGCTGCATGCTGAACCTTTATCTGTGATTACTGTCTGTCTGTGAAAGTAGTTTTCTTTAAAGCATACTTTAAAAGGGACAAGGTGAAGAATCTTGACAAGTTCAAAGAAACTTACTAAATCAAATCAGTTAATCTTAAAAATAAGAAGAAATTCTGCTAAAGCAGAATGTACCTTTTCTTCCTTCAACATGATTGAAGGAAGTCACCAGCTTCTGATGGCCCCAAGGTTGTGGATTTCTACAAGTCATTAAAAGCAAATGTTTTAATAAAAATGTATTTAAAGTGTATAAATTACTGTGTAAAATATGTTTTTTCTCCATTTCCTCTTTGATTTCAGTGCATTTCACTTTTTGCTAGTTCAAGAGCTTCTCAGTTTGGGAGTGAGGAACAGTCATCAAGGGGTCCAGATGGGTGGTGGGAGCCCGAGTTGCCCTTCTTAGATACAGAGATGAGAAGACAAGACATAGCTTGCCCGAAATCAGACAGAAGAAAGATTCCAGAAAAAAATTGGTCCTTCTGTGGCAGAGGTGGAGAAGTACTACAGCATGCATTTTTTTAAAGTGCCAATAAAAAGTAATTTAATAGAGTGTTTCTTTTTCCAAAATTAGAGAAAGAACAGATGCCATTGAGAAAATCTTGAAAACCTAAAAATCAAATTAGGAGTTGTAGTTTCCTTATGAATTTTGGCTAAGTTTAACATTCTTGTCTCGCTTACATATAGGTACTGCTCAAAATCTCTGTGATTTCTGAATGTGGATATATGTTTACTCATATCTGAACTCCTTTGAAGAAAACAAACTTATTTTTGTCCTTTTCAACTCTCATGTTGAATGAAACACCAATGATAAATTTAAAGAGTTAAATTGTATATAATTTCATGTTATATCTGGAAAGCGAAGGGTTTGTGATAGGTTTTTACTGTTGAGACAAAAATATTTCTTTCTTTCAGAAAGAATACATGTAAACACTTGATTGTACATTTTTTTAGCAGATTATATAAAGACATTGAAATCCTTCACCAAGAAATAAACTACAGTGGTTTTTCATAGCTCAAGAATTACTTGAGAATGGTTTTAGTTCATCTTTTAGCAATTCATCCATGTGGAAAAAATTCACAAATGCACATCTTTTTATAGAAAAAAACCCAACCTGTGTAAAAACCAACCCGTTTAATCTGTGTAAAATTCACAAACCAGCCTCTATGCTTGAATTGCCATCAGAAAACAGTCATTCAGGAAATTCTTTATGCAAGATTAAATATTTGACTTGTTCCATTTAAGACAGTAGTAGCTTTGAGTCATTATTGCTGTTGCTTGGATTGTTGTTCAAATTATTCACCTGGGCAAAATGTTTTCCAGTATCCAACCTGAAAAAAAAATCAATTCTAGTTATAACATCACATTAAAGTTACACAGAAGTGAGTTACGGGGTTTTTTTGTCTTTTTTACATAATCTCTTTTTCCTTTGCAAGACAGGAGTCTGTTTATTGCCCTAACCTTTAGAGGAATTTATACAGTGAATATTAGCTGTGCTTGTCCTACCTGAGTACTGGAACGGTCACAGTCTGCCTTAGAAATATTGCCTATAGTAAATAAAAGGTACTTCAGGTGAGTACACAGAAAGAAATGAAAAATAATCTAAGGCAAATAACTAATGAGCATTAAAAAAAATCTTGTTTTTTTTTTTTTTCTCCAACATGTTGGAGACAATGAAATAAAAGTGTTTTGGCTATCTGTTTGTGTATTAAAAGGCTTTTCAGAAGAGGAGTATGAAGGTAAGCAATAGTAATTTGGAACAACTTCCCTGTATGTCCCCTGCTGTTTGTATTTCTTTTTGATTGGATCAGGAAGAAAAGGATAAATAAATTCTGTTACTATGGCAACTGTGTTCTGAGTATCAAGAGAGCTTGTCTAAATGTGATTTCATCATGTTATAACCTATTTTTTACGATGAAAAGCACATCTTGGAGTGTTTTTCTTCCTGTCCACTTTCTAGACACAAAGATTTTTTTTCCATTCCAACCTTTTATTTTTTTTAAATAAAAAAATATGTTATACTTCAAAGAAGTATGTAGTTTATCTTGGAACAAATTTGACCTGTTCCTGGAAAGGCAAAGAAAGAAGGCTCATCCTTGATTCTGCTTTACTAGTTAATGCTTCAGTACAAGCTCTAGTTCAAGCTTAAGTACACCTGCCACCTATAACAATATTTGAGATTATGTAATATTTAATGTTATTAATAAAGTTCAGTCCTTATTGGAGAGGAAGACTCTTATGAACTGATTTACATGATTGAGATGAACTCTACGAACCTCTTCATCTCTAGGTCTTCCAAGACACACAGCAGACGATAAGATCAACTGTGGTTTGAGATAGATATCCTTGCTCAGCCGTTATTACTCAATCTCAGGTGTGACAGCTTCATTGGAAACCTTCACTGGTTCTACGTGGACAAACAGCAGCAAGAACCCTACTCCTGCACCAATTTCAAAGGAGTTTTATGTCCATTTGTAAACACATCCAGAGCTGGATGGTCTCCTTTCAAAGGCACTTGTGAGCTTGTAGGCAGTCTGTAATAGCAAAGTTGGTAACAATACACACTCTGTCAGCTGTTCAGCATATGCATTGTACTGTAGAAAAAAAAATATTGTGGCAGTTACACCTAGCTGCTTGCCATACCTCATTATGCATAGTGAATGTAATTCCTAATACAGAACCTCAATATTTTAATTTAGCCAGTTTGTCCATTCTACTGTTTCTTCATTGTCATTACTGGCCCATGTAAACTTGCACATGTAAACATGCATTCTTCTATTTAAATTTTTTTTTTTTTTTTTTTTTCTTCAAATCATCATCTGCACCATCTGGAAAGCACCACGGGTTCCAAACACCACTATGGCATTGCCTTAGCAATCAAAAGACGTTAAAATTTTAACAGACCACAGCTCAGCATGCTTAGGGAGGAGGCAAAACCACACAGGGTTCCCTAGTGCATTTTCTGTTTGTCTTCAGTTCTTAACTGGGAACCACATTGCATCGTGACTACACTAAATACCAGGAAAAATGGTTCTCTTAGTGGCACATGTGGCAGCAAAATACAATATCCTGTAAGCATCAACAAAAGCTCTCCTGCAGATCTCAATACATAACATCACTAGCTAAGTAAGATTTATTTTGGCACAAAAATTTGTCAATCGAAGCCATAATTTGAACGAGATGCACTTTATTTCTTCAGAGGAAACTGTTTCTTGTGGTTTTTTACTGCCAATGAAAACCTGATTTTAACACAGATGGGTATCAAAGGAAGCAGTAGGAGCCCGGAATTGTCTCTGCCGGCTTTTTTAAAGTTAATTGGACCATGGGAATTAGTAGTCACATTTTGTTTAAATGCAGGAAAGATAAAAGGGGATCGGATTAGGAAGGCAATCGCACTCCCCTTATTAATAATTAATTCCTTTTTAACAGCGAGTACTCACGTAAAAACAGTGACGACAGTAACAATTTTAAGTTTTAACGGGTTTATTGAAAAGCGATTCAACTATCCTTGTGTGCGAGCATTGACACGATCAGTGCAGAGACTGGGCCGAGAACACCAATAATGCACAGCACAGGCACTGCTCGGAAGGGGCAGCACGGCACTTGCTGCTTACACAGCTCGGAACGGGGGGCCCGGAGAAGGAGGCGCCCAGCAGATAGCGTTCCCCTCTACCAGGACGGGAAGGGCAGAGCTCCAGCGGGGCACAGGCACAGCTCGGTCACGGGCGGATCGCTGCGAACGGAGCGGCACCGGAGCGGCACCGGCCCCGCCACAGACGGGCCCGCGCCGGGACAGCCGCAGCTATCGCGAGACTTCGCCGGCCTGGTCGTCACGGCAACGGCGGCGGCGCCCGCGCTGCTGCCATCCCGCGGTGAGGACGGGGCTCCTGCCTCCCTGCCTTCCTGCCTGCCTCCCTGCCTCTCTGCCTGCTTCCCTGCCTCCCTCCTTCGCTCCCTATCTGTCTCCCTGCCTGCCATCCTGCCTCCCTGCCTGCCTGCCTGCCTCCTGCCTTCCTCCCTGCCTGCCTTCTTCCCTGCCTTCCTCACTGCCTCCCTGCCTGCCTCCCTTTTTGCCTGCCTGCCTGCCTGCCTCCCTGCCGACCTCCCTGCCTTCCTCCTTCGCTGCCTGCCTCCCTGCCTGCCTCCTTCACTCCCTGCCTGCCTCCCTGCCTTCCTCTCTGCTTGCTTTCTTTCTTTCCTCCCTCCCTGCCTGCTTTCCTCGCTCCCTCCCTGCCTGCCCTCCCGTTTTCCTCCCTGCCTCCCTCCCTGCCTCCCTCCCTCCCTGCTCCCTGACAGTGAAATAAAGACTGTATTCATTTGAGCCTTCTGAGAATTTCCAGCATGTGTCATGATGCGCTGAGATGTCGAATTCCTGTAAATTCACACAGTTTTGTTGTTGTTTTCTTTCTCAGAGAAACGCGTGTGTCTGTAGTTTAAACTACAGCCATGATAATTCCTCTGTTGTGAGATTACTTGCAAGATATATGCTATTCGAAGTGTCTTTCATAATAAGCATATTTCAATACATTGATTGGCTTGATGATATAAATATAATTTGTATGTATATTAAAAAGAAAAACACATACTTGAGTGGCAAGCCAGTCTGAAGTGGAAAAACCTTGCAACATGGCATTGCTAGAAAGCGTTTGAAACTTACATGTATATCTGAAATATTGTTGGGCTTGTAGTGCTTTATTATGAAACTGTTCCTTTGAAATGTTGTTTTTTGCTGGGTTTTCCCCCAATTTTAGGTAACAGTGGATATTACAAGTAGGAGCTTGGATGAAATTTCAAGGCCTGCATCTAGCTCGACCTAATTGCAGATCTTTAAATACATCTGTGGAGTTAACAACACTAGAAGCATGTTTGCAAGAGGTAATTTTTCTCTCCTTCAGCAGGTTGAAACCTCCATGCCTAATTATTCATAGTAGAATGCTAAAGAAGTACTATTCTGCTTTTTTTGTACCCTAGCCTGACAACCCCAAATCTGACAGTCTGGGGAATGATGAGCTGGAGAACCAATGTGAAATCTAAGTAAAAGAGCTCTTTCCTAGCATCAGTGTAAGACCTGAAAATGGTTCTTTTATTTAAGAAGTACTCTGCAGTGTGGTACAGAATTGTTGTTGTCCTTTGTAATAGCACGTGAGTATTGTGGTTATTTTCTTCACCCAAAACATCCCTGTTTTCATGGTGGCAATAATTTACATTTCATAGGTTGATTCACCCATCAGTTTGGCTGATGGTTATCAGAGAGGCAGTCTTGAAGATGGGTGTCCGGCAGAAAACAAAGGTGATGAGAGAGGTAAATCTGATGTCCAGGAAGTAAGAACTGATCAGCAAACAGTGGAGAGCATGACCATCTCTCTTCACAAGTGTCTATGGAATCCCGACGAGCTGTCAGGTGGGAATGATTAAAACTTTCTGGTGTTGTGTCAAGACCAAATGTCAAGTTTTTATAGTTTGGGTAGAATTCTGATGATGGAGGGAATAGAGGTTGCAAATAGGCAAAATTCTGGAAAAGAAGATATCAAAATCCATACCTTCATTTCTCTTCACTATTTGAAATCTGCCTTTGAAAGAAATGTGTTATTCCTGTCATTTACAGTACAGTAAATGTCTTGGCATCATAAACTGTGATCTGGCTTAAAGGATAATTTAAACCCATCTCTGTGTGTTCCATGGAATTGTGTTAGAAAGCGTTTTATTAAGATGTTTTTATCAAACTTTTCAGAGTAATCGTGATCATTTGTTAGAAACGTTGTAACCTAATAATGGTCCACCTGTCCTAAAACCTGGAATTTATGGTTGTAAATTACAGGATTTAACAAATGAACAATGTTAATACTAATAAAATACTTTAAATGTAAGTATGCAGTGTATAACTTCAATTGAAGCACTTGCAGAAGTGTTTCATGGCATTCTTCTGTCATTCTGTAAATGGTAAAGGATTAATGTTCTGGGGTGTCCAACTGTTTGCAAATAGAGATGCATAGGCCAGTGAGTGAAGCAGATGTTGGAAACCATCTTGAAATTTAGTTAAGATTTCATGACAGATTTGGAGTGAAAAGAAATCCCTTGATTCCTGCTCCTGTTTTTAACATGAGTTCTGCTGTACTAGTATATGCTATTTTTTAAATGAATTCATTGCAAGGGTTTTGTGGTGGTCCCTAATTGAAAAAAACATATCTGGTTTATTGTGAAAGGCTTTTCCCTGTGTTTTTCAGGACGTAACTCTACTTCAGATTCTCGAGATGAAAGCATTGAAACACAGATGTTGAAATTCTGTGAGCCTTCCCCAGGACAACCAAGTAATGCAAAGTCAGATACTACTTCACAAACTTTGAAATCTTATGAACCTTCCCCAGGAAAACCAGGTAGTGCAAAATCAGGTAGTACTTTTCAGGTGTGTAAAATGAGCAGTGCAATAAAACCTTTTTCTTTTCTTATTAATGCTTCTAAGAGAGTTTGTAATGGTATATGGTATAATGTATTTGTGTGTATATTCTATAGTTATAAAAGAATACTGCAAATTGAACATGTATATGAGTTGTGCTTTTCAAGAGGTATTGGATGAATTCTTTATTTAGAGATTGCTTTATTAACGGATATTAATTGTCTTTATTGCTATAATAGAATTTGAGTTTTCCATAGATTCAATCAGTATAATAAGGCATAATTCAGTGGTTATCATATCCAGTGCAGCAATGTTGGTCACCAAACATGATATTAATATCTACAGAACAGAGATTCCATAGAACTCCACCTAAAGCTTCACTCAGTAATTTAAGGTTTATATCAATCTGCTGAGTTCAGGTCAGTTGAAATAAGTGCTCTTTTTTTACCATCTGCCCTTTGGTCCATCTGTCCTCTGTAGCTCACTTAGATTTTTATAGCTCCCCCCTTGTTTGCATCCCTGATCTGTTTATGGCATAAAGTAGACCAATGCATCACAGTAAATGCTTGGAGCAATGGCTATGTAAAGCATTTGACCTCACAAGATTAGAAAATAAAATAGAGTGTTGCAGGGTTCCAAAATTTGTAAGTCTGTGGGATTAGGGACTGTGCTACAAGTGTTTCCTCTATTCTTAATGTGGAAGCCATAAAAGAGGACAGAGCATGAGGATGCTATAGGAAGGGGAAAAGGTAAAAGTTATAATTATAATCTGCATATTTAGAAAAATAAAAAGGAGACAATGTAGAAATCTACTCTAATTAAGTAATGGTAGTTTCCATCATGTTTCATAGTTTTTAATTTTTTTATAGCAATATTTTTCTAGAACCAGTATTGGAATCTGGTTTTGCTGAGACATAAGACTGAAACTTCTCTAATATTTAAAGGCAGAGATATTACAGAGTCTCTCTTAACCGCCCCCCCCCCCCAAAGTCTCTCTTTTGAATTATTAATTTCAAAATGTATTCTACAAATCAGGCTTAAAAAATTATTTTATATTTTAAAAGTGAGTGATTTTTTGCTGATACTGTGGAGATGTCACTCTGCCATTTTAAATTTGAATCAAATCACTTGCCCAAAATGGGTGACTTTTCCTCTCCCACACCTCCCTATACAACTGCTACAGCTCAGAGTTTGATTCAGCACTCTGTTGCAAAGACTTCTGTATTTTTCCCTGCTACAAACAGGTTTAGAAATTAACATGTGTTTGAGAATGTTGTACTCTTGTCATGGGGGTTGCCAAATTACTTTTAGTGCTTCTTAATGTTTGCTTGTTTTTTTTGACATGCTTCAAGCCAACATTAATTGTAAATATATTCTCCAGCAGATTCTTCTGACTTGGAATGTTCTGAAGACATGGACATAAATGCTCAGATTCAAGCAGCTATAAAGAAAATGAATAAACTTGACACAATACTTGAAAAACAGTGTTTTAAGGAAAAAGCACTTAAAAAGCAAGGCAGAGAAATGAGGGCAGTGCTCTGGGAAGAACTTCAGGTTCTGCTTATTTTGTGACTGATATGTCTTACAGTACTGTCTTTCAGAATGATCATATTTCAGAGAAGCCTTATTATTAAATAACTCACAGTTGGCTAACTAAAATTAATAAAGGGATCTTAAAAAGTAAGATTGGATAGTTTTTGATACATATTGGCTAGGCAGGCTTTGAAAGAAGGAGATGGTCCTTAAAAATTGGTAAGACAAATTGCCAATTACACAGCTGTCTGGGTTTGGTTTACTAGCGTAGTATTATGCTTGAGTTCTCTGCTTGCAGGGAGGATAAGGTGTGTCAGGAGGTAACATCAGTGAACTCCTGAAAAGCTGAAAAGCATTTATTCTGCTCAGGTGGGATCCTTCTTAGGCCCAGCTGTTTTAGTACTGTCTGTTGTTGAAGAAATTAAAGATGCTGACTGAAGAAGACGTAAGAATACTACAACAAAAATTCCTTTACCCTATCCCTGTCCTGGCCTCTAGCAGTTAAATGCCTTGAAACAAGTTAGTATTTCCTCTGTTTTACATGAATAGAAATGTGAGTTGCTAAAAAACACGATTGGTTTGACTGCATTTCATAATTTCATTGGATTTGGATTTGGAGCCACATAGACGTTACAGAGATTCTTTGTCTGGGTCTCCACATAAAAGGCAATATGTAACAGAGGCTTTCAAGTTTCACCATGCTTTTGTCATAACTTCAGGAGATAATCAGACAGCCTCAAGAAGAAAATAAATTGAGAAGAGTAATTTTTAATAGGGTCTGAGGTTCATTAGATCTGATAAGCAGACAGTGTATTTCCCTTCAAAGAATTTATTTTAAATACAGGCATGTATCTCTACATACACAGTTTATTTCTTTTGAATAGTGTATCAGAACCACAGGAAGCAATGAGGAGGTGGAAAACACAAACCAGTTTTTAGCTGTATTCTCATCGTGGCATAATGCAGCTGGTAAGTAAAGAGAAACAGAATTGTGATACATCCTATCTTTTTTTTTTCTTTTTGGGGAGAGAATAAGGATTTGAGGTCTGAATGGTTATTGCTGAGCAAAAATCTCAGCTTGAATGTTGGAAGTACATGCATAATAATGTGTAGTGTGTAGTTAAAATATTTAAACAGAACTTACTATTTGCAATGTAACCTGCTTTTATTTCTGTGCTAAAGTTTGGGTTACTATGGGAAGGAAACAATTTGATACGGGTGATATTTAAACAGCCTCCAGTAGATGTCAGGATATGTTAAAATAACAGTAGAAAAGAAGACTATATAACTGCTAACTCCTTTATCTCAAAAGTAACTCCTGTAGAGACCATGTGCATCATGTGGTTTCTGGTGTACTGCACTGACAAAACTGCATAGTTTAGATTTATAGCTTTCCTCCAACTCGATCTTTCTATTTTCTGTATCCTGCTAGTGCCTTACTTTTCAGGTCTTGTTTATTTTGGTATGTATTTAATTAAATGAATGTCTTGATGGCTGCCCTAGTTGATACTGAAATGTAATACATTTAATATATTTTGCTTTTCAGAACTTGAATTTGATAAAGCTTTATTAAGTAAATTATATATGAGAGCTATTATAGTTTTTAATATAGCTATGAAATCAAGCCCAAGTTCGGGTACAAAATCATTAATAACTTAAGTGTTCCAAGCCTTTCAGGCACAACAAAACCTTCTGACACGCTCACAGCAGAAATGTAAATCAGGGGTTAATTAAACAACCCTAAATTCCTTACCCTGTGCTCTGTTTAACATAATCATTTGTTCAGTTGAGTCTATTACACTTCATTATTGCTGGTTATTGTATGTTTTTTTTTCATTGTGAAAATCACATGTAATTAGTTTGGTTCTTTGCAATATGAGTCCTTCTCTGTAAGTGCTAAGTGTATAGACTGTGACTTACTGCTCTAACTTGTATTTCCAGTTGGCACACATGAATACTTCAATTGATTTATTTTTTTCTTTGAGCAACTGAAACAACTAGGATGCTTGAATGCTGTTTTTCTAGACTATGCCCTTGACCTAAGCTGCTTGGAAGTCTAATAATTCATTCACAGGCAGACACCAGCTGTGAAAATCTGGGTGCTTTACTCTCATTCAAAGTTTTAGATGACTTGCCACATGGTGTCTGCAGAGGCATTTGCACTTTAGGGCCTTCGGCAATGTCTTTGAGAATGTGATGAATTGTCTTCCATGGACAGTAGTTGTTAAAAACATGAACACAGCCATAAGAAACTGCATAAACATGACTCACACTTTACACTTTCCCCCTTCTTTATTTCTTGAGAAATACACTGCTTATGTCCTTTATCCAGGTGAATTTCTTTACTTTCCAAGTGTATGATACACATGACACTAGATCTTCTTTAAATACATTTCAATTAAATTTTACTGGAAAAAATTCCTTACAGATCTCTCCTATGCTAAAGAGGATGAAATATGCACTTCAGTATTTCCCCCACACACGAATCCTGAAGATTATAATTGCCATAAAGCCCAAGAAAACCAGGGTAAGCTTTATTAATGGTAGAGTTTGTATTTTAGAAATGGCAAAATGACATGTACAATGGGTGGGTAATGAAGACTCAGCCTTTTTGGCAAGGCCAGTGAAATGGGAAAAAGCAAGATTACTTACTGGAAGAGTGACCTTTTTTGCAAATGAAAGAAGAGAACAGCTATTTGACTTATCTGAGACATTTTACTCAACACGCTAAGAAAATGTTTTAGGTTTATAAAGACATTTTTCTTTCTTTTCATAAGGAAGAGGTGTGTAACTGATATATTGTAAAATGTATCATTGATTCTTCATTTTTTTTCTTTAAAAACTTATCTTTGCTGTTACTCTAAGGTACTGTAGCTTTTATTAATAGGCTTGTATTCAAGAAACTATCTAGAAATGACGAGTAGTGCTGAATCTGACTGCAACTGTTCAGTATTTTTTTGGTTTTCAGCACAAATTGTATGGATTTGGGTCAAACATAAATTTTCAGACAACTTATTTTATATTTTGCTATCCTGATTATTTTAAAGTCTGCATTGCTTTTATGAAATAAGTCCTTTCTGGCAAAACTCAAACACCTGCGGATTCTTTTAGGAACCATGTGTTATCATGCATTGTACAGACATTTCAAATGCTGTTAGTGGTGTAGTGTGTCCATCATGTCAAAATAAATTGAATTGTGCTTGCATGCCTCTGTTCTTTTCCTATTTGAAATTCAAATTTGTGTGCTTAGTAACTTTTCACCTGTGTTGTGATATAAGAATAATAGCTTCAGCTGCCATTGCTATCAGCTGCAATTGTTTATTTCTTTGTCAACTACCATTCTATGTAAACAGAAGGAATCTATCTTCCTGATGACTGGCTAAGATGACAAAGATGTAATATAAGTGCTTTCCTTAAGGCTGAAGCATCAATGGCAGCACTATCTCTGCAGTTTGTAGAATGTGATTGCATGTTTTAGTTTTTAAACATGGAACTCAGCTCCTTTGTCATTTTAGCACTTGTCTTAGTTCCCCAGAATGTGAACTTATCTTTATGGGCTGGAGCTTTTAATTTCTCTGCCTTTGTACCACGTATTTTCGTTCCACCCTTAAAATAAAGCTTGACCCTCAGCTTCTTTGTCCAAAATTTCTGAGTTGTGCTGGAGTGCCCTTGAATAACAATGGCAGGTTTCATTACCAGTATTCAATACAGCATTGACTTCTGGAGCATCCAGTACAGGCATGGTTGGGAGTTGCTGTCATTTGCACTATTTTGAGATGTTCTGCACATTCCTACTTTGGGAATGCGTGAAGTAGAGATCACTTACAGCTTGTGAGCAATATATATTGCTTTAAGTGACTTTTACTATTTCTGCTGGAGGCTTTTCGTGTGGTGTCTGAATAGCTAAGAATTAGTGTTTGGGCTGCTTTTGGATTTCTGTGTCACAGCTGTCATAGAGGCAGACCAAGAACAAGAGTAGCTTGTGAAGAAGAATGTATGCACTGGTTTTATGCTGTTACTTCATCTGTCTCATCAAGATTTATACCAAATCTTTGAAATATGTGCGAAATCTACCAAAATGCATATGGAAAATTTGTTTAGCTGCAATCTCTCTTTTAATTACCCTTGGCAGTCTTCAGTGCATTCTTTGTCTTAGTGATCCCTGTCTGTCCCTTCTTTCTTCAATGCTCTGAGATATTCTGTATGATAGCTCCCTGTCAAAAATGCTATTCTACAGTCAGGTGAAAGATATAGCTTGAAAGTAAGGTATATCTTGCATGTTATGATGGTGTTTGGTGTATTCTGCTCATTCCAGGATGCAGCTTGTCATCTTTTTATTGATGCTTACGTTCCTATATGATCCATTTCCTTGACACATGGTGTTGCCTGATAATGGTAAAGAAAGCTTAGGATGCTTTCAAAAAACAGTTGTGCATTTAAACTGTGAAGGGGTTTCTTGGTCAGATCCAACACCTCAGTCCTTTAAGGTTTGTGTGTAAAGGATGCATGGAATTTATTTCATATCTTTGGGAGCTTGCTTTCATTCTATTCACTCTGAAAAAGGGTTATTTCCATATAGCCTGTCTTCTATTATCTAATATAACAAGTTCATTTTTTTTGTAGGGAAATAACCCACCCATTTTTCAAATTTCTGCTTTCCAGAAAAGCAAAAAGTACCGTGCCTGCTTTTGAAGTAGTTCTTGAGATTTAGAAGTTGATTATATTTGCTTAGATTTGTTATTTAATGTGACAAATATTTGCTGTTTGTAAAGGAATTGTTATTTTAAGCATGGTAAAAGTCTCTGAAAAACAGATCATGCCTTTTTTTTGGTCATGCAAGAGAAACCTATTGTTATTAGAACATCATGTGTGTGTTTAATAGATTTACAGCTCTATGATGAGTTTTATTTTTTAACAATATTTGTTTTATAAGCTGTGTTATAATAATATCAACTGTATCATCTGTTTTTCAGCTGTTTTATTTAGAAAAATGTACTTGATATGTCTCCAGATAGTTCTGTGGTTTTCAAAAAAATTATTGTCTGGTTTTGTAATGATGAGAAAACTGCAGCTATGATGGGGTTTAAAGGAATGCTGTGGCTTTTAAGGCCACCATGTTTAACATTTTTGAGGTCAGAAATCCAATAGCCTTTGTAACATTGAGTGATTTTATATAATAAAAAGTTGAAAATGAAATTAGATTTTGTCAATAGTATGTTTTAAATACAATAATACATAATACTATTTACATAAATAATGAAAACATCATACAAAAAGTTTGTCTATTGACTATATGTTTGCTAAAGGTTTGAATGGGATTGATATTATTACAGTTCTTGTAGAATCAAAATAGGAATGATTTTAATGTACCAACTTTTCTTCCTCAAACATCAGATTATCCAAGTGAATTAGAAACAGAAAAAACAGCAGAAAAGATGCATAGCAAAAATAAAATCAGCCAGCATTTCATTAAAAAGAACATTGAGGTAAGCATTGAAGCATAAAACCAATAACATTTTTTAAATGTTAGCTAGAAATTAGTCAATAAGTACTTTTGAAGACAGTTTTCTTTTTAAATCAGGAACTTTAGAAGCTAATTAGGCATAAATGAAGAAATTACCTTTCTGTTAAAACTGTTATTTATGGCAGAGTACTGTATTAGGTAGTTCTCAACTTGGATGCTCATATTGGTTAGGATAATACTGCTTCTATGTATTTGATAAATAGTATTGGAAACTAAATTGTGTTTGTGCCTAGACATAGTTTTTCTTAAGGGCACTATCCTAAGACTTTTAAAAAAATTATTTACTGTTAAATAAACTTAACTTTATTTACTGTTAACCTGATGCATAAATACAGGATAGATATACAGGTTGTTCATGTGTAGCCTGGGTGGGACCACGTTTTGTCAGAAAATACATCCCTTGATTTTCTGTTTTTTTTTTTCCTGTGAGGACCTAGTAGGTATAATGATTTTTCATCCAACGAAAAATATTTGCCTCCCCTCTATGTCAAAGACTAAGATAAGATTATAAATTTATTATATGTAGGCTGCTATATTTTTCTGTCAGAGTGATAATTTGTATTATTGAAATAAACAAGATTTGGCTGTTAATTTCATAGAGTTTAAAAGCTTTGTTTTGGAGGTGTTTGAGTTAGTGGAGTTCTTAAGCGTGAGTTTTTTTTCTTGTTGTAAATATTTCAGCTAGCAAGGGATTCAGGAAACCAATTTGTTATGCTTGAGGGAGAAAGGAAAAGGCTAACTGAACTACTGAAAGATACAGAAGATGGGACTGAATTGCAAGATCTTGAGGTATGACAAATTTAGTCTGTACTGTTCTGTTGTATGTGGCTTATTTTTACAGTGAATCTAAATTTGATCTTAGTTCTACCATGAAGTACCCTACTGAAATATGAGAAAAAATATGGATAGATCCTGCTGAATTTGTCACCAGAAATGAATTCTCATTGGTTTCTTTGTTAATTTTACTAACATCAGAACCTAAAAGAAAAGTTAGGCACAGGAGGCGGGAACCTTAGAACAACACTTGGAGAAAATTACCTTTTTTTTCTTAATAAAATGTGAAGTTGTGCAGATCAATCTGAGTGGTTAGTGCTGTAGTCTCAGGGAGAAAGGCCAGAAACTACTTGCAAAAACCTCCCAACAACAATTTTTGGACAACTGATAAATGGACTTCAAAATGCAGTAATGGGGGAAATACACATTTACAAAGCTTCTGTGTCCATTTAGAAAGATAATGTGACATCTTTCTCTGGCTTCCTACTCAGTCTGTCTTAAAAGTACATAAAGTCTCCTTAGACTTCTATTCTTTAACACAATATTGTTAAACAGTGCACAGTCTGAATACTTCAGTGAATAACAGGAGCTGAAGTGAATAAAAATTACCCTCATGGAGAGTAACAAAGAGTATTTGATTGTCCCATCAATCACTGTTTCTAGGAGATGGTCTTCAGTTTGATAAATGTCATCATTTAAAGACTGAAGATGTTTTAAACAATCTTCTGTTAGTTAACATAGCTTTCTGACCTAGGGAATAGTGGCTTTTAAAAAATAATTTATTTTACTGATTGCAAAAGTATTCGCTAAAAATGTATAGTTACTAGGTTTTCATTCTCTTTAAGCTAGCGTCTGTCATAGAATTTAGAGGTATTTATGCAGAGTAGCTAATGCAAATTCCAACTAACAGTATGTGCTTTTTTCTGGCATCAATTCTCAAGGTATCAAGGCAATGGAAAAGTGTAACATTTGTCCACATTTTGCATTTGGCACATGCTGTCCTGTATCTATACAGATTTCACTGTTAATATTATATATGAAGTAGTTCACCTCACAGGACATGTGTCTTGCTGTATGTTCTCGATACCATGGACAAGAATGGTAGTTTGTGGGTTACTCTAGTCTGTACTAGATAATTTTTTTAAAGAAAAAAGCTCCTAACTACCCTTTCAAAGTAGAGGGAAAGAAAGGATAATGGTTAGTTAGACCTGTCTAGTCTGCTGATGGATTCTTCCTCTCCCACATTTGATTTTTTTTTCTTACGGGTGAGGCATTTCCTGTGGCTACTTCATAACAAAAATCATGAGGAAATTATCAGCTAATGAGTAATCTAGACAACTTCAAGCTGGCCCAGGTAACTATCCAGCTGGTGGCCCCTCTTTCATCTTATTTTATTCAGACTTTTAAAAAGCTGGTGCAATCACATTGGCTGGAGTAATGTTTTGGAGGCTGTCAATCAAGGCAGATCTGGTTATGTTGTATGAATTCCTCTGTGTAGTGTAATGTGGATTAGACAACCTCATTTGACTTGTACTGCTGTATATGCCAAATATCCAAACAGCACTTCTCACTTTTTGAAAGAATGTTTTATGAGTGTTTAAAATGTTTTAGAAGCACACATATTCATGCTAATTTAATTGTCAAAGCTGAAGCTGCAGGGGTATAATTGTATCAGATGTTCCACAGAAAGCACTGACCGTGCTGTTATAAAAGTATTGTTCAGAGTTAACACACAGGAAACATTGACAGGACAGAAGCTTATTTTCCAAGCAAAGCTATCTTGAAACTACAAAAGTGAGTCCATTTCATCCTGGAGTAAAATGACTGCTGGGGTAATTTGGATATTTGGAGTATGGGATACAGACACTGAACTGTAACTAACGAGCCCAGTTACACCTTACTCTCCTGTAGAGTCATTTCTGTGGTTTTGCTCTGTGATTTTCATTCTCTGATAAGGAGGTGGTTAACATGACAGAAATGTAGTACCATGCTGGATACTTAAATTTTTGTGGTCACTGTCTCACCTGAACAGATGTTTCCACAAAGCTGGCAAGCATCTGCAAGCATCTGAGACATTTGTGAGTGGCTATTTTGGAGTCAGCTCAGGTCCAGTCAGGCTCATTAGTTGTGTCTCATCATAGTTGTATAAGAAAGCATTAGAACTGATTTTGTTTCACAAAAAGGATAACTCTCTCTTGACTCTCTCTTTTTTTTTTTTTTTTTTTTCATTTTGAAGATAATTTATGACAGGTGTTTGGGGTATGCTTCTTTTTTCTTTTTGCAACTAATGTGCTTTAGGGTAATGGGGATGAACCACAAATTACCTCATAGCAGTGGCATTGTAATTGGAAGCTGATATTTCCTCCTCTTGTATGGATGCAACTGCTTGAATAGCCAGAGGACTAATCTGGAAGCTGGAAATAAATGGTGGACATGAATTTCTTGCAAGGCAGATGTTAGAGTCTTTGGGCAGGGTGCTGGTCCTACTCTGGTAGGAAAAAGGAAGAAAACCAGCAATACACTCATGTCCTTCTACACATCCTTCCTCTTCTAAGGTCCTATTTACTACTTCATTGGGGTCAGGATAGAGATGTAATCTTCTGCTCTGATACCGAGTGGATGGGGATTGTGCAGACTTGCTTCCCTGAGTGTGAGGCAGAGAGTGCCAAGTTGCTGTGGAGCACCTGCATCTGTCTGTGGGTATGGGCTCATTGGCTTGGCTTAAGTGGCCTAGCTCACTCACAATATGCAACTGTATGTAGTAGGAGTGTATATTTATATGTGTTATTCAGGTGTTAACTGCTATCAAGAGGAAAAAATCACGTAAATCATGATCAGGAAAAGAACTCTCTGCTTTGTGTCTCTCTCAGGGTTTCTGTGATAACACCTAGGGGGTCTAGAAGGATGGCAGCTACTGACCTCAGCAGTTCCTTTGATTTCCTGTGAATGCTTTGTTTTTTTTCTTTGGTGGTACCTTGCAAGTGTCACATTACATCTCAGACCCTCAGTTTGAGATTTGGCTCCAGGTGGTTTCTGCTGTAGTATCAACCTCTGCAGTTTCATTCCAAACCAAGTTTTGGTTAGGCTTTCTCACTTTTTGACTCCTTTATTGAATGAAAAGTGGTTGTCCATTAAAGTTGCTCCTTGGTTATATTTAAAAGTGATGAATGTATGAATCTCTCTACTTGTTCTGTCCATAGCTGCTCTCGGATGTGCTAGAGACATGAATATCTGGGAGATTTTAGCTGTATACTGAGATGGATGAAAATATACATTTTATTATTAAGTATGGTTTATCTGAATAATAAGTACTCTTGATATGCAGCTGTCCTTAAAGTCTGTTTCCTTTGTAAATGAAACTTAAGTATTTTCTATACTTCCAACAGGAGAATGTACCTGTCTGGCAGGTACCAGGAGACGGATACACACCTGAACTGATGGAATTTCATCTCCTGAATGAGATAGACAATAAGCTTCAACTGCTACTCTCTGGTGGGGAGTTTCCTGCTCTTTCCAGCTCTAGCTCAAAATGTCCAAGCCAGATATATCAGGTAGGTTACAGATCAGAGTTCATCTGCAGATATTTTATTTGAAGTGTGTGCTGAGATCAATACTGCATATGGCTGTATTTGTATATTTTGCATTTTTCTTTAGGATCCTCTATTTATCATGAAGTCTATGTGTTAAGGAGTGAAATGAGAAATTTTAGCTGTAGAAAACAATGGAAAAACAATTTGTTGCTATTTTGAGTCATGTGGAATTTGAGAACTGACTTGTTTTTAAGAGTTGTTGATTCCACACTTCCAAGATACACATTCAGAACTTGGTAACTTATACATTTTTATCTGCATGAGGGTGGTTTTTTCAGCACAGAAAAAAATATCCATGATAGTTTACCTTTGGGAATTAGAATTAGGCTTTCTTCTTATCTCAGGATACCAAAAGTGCCTGTTCACTTATGATCTGAAGGATAAGGCAATGACTGATAAGAAATGTTAAAGACTGTAGAAGATAGATTGAAATTGTATGTTCCTTGTTTTTAATGGCCTTTGTCTATTTGCCTTGCCAGCAATATTGAGATTTGAAGATTAAGAATCAAGGTCTCAGCCTTGAGAAATGATTGTTTGAATTTTGTACTTAGAAGACTCCAATTTATCCCACAGTAACAGTGCCCTGGTACTGTTACCTCTACTATAATGGGGTTTAAAACAAAAACCCCTAATTTTTGTTTTTTGTATTTATTCGCACAAAGCTTATATACTTCTGTAATATTTTTGTTTTATGGCCAGAGCTGATGTATCAGAGAATATCTGTAAAAATGTTCATTCACAAAACTGTTTTTAGTTACCAGTGTATGAGAAACATCTCTTTGAAAGGCTGAAATACCTGTGGGTTTGGTTTTTTTTCTCCTTTTGTAATGGCACTTTAAAAAAATGCCATTTTTTATTGGCTTCTTTCTGAACATGAGGTTTTGTTTTACCTCTAGCAGTATTTTCTGTAGCTCAGTTCCAGAGGAGTCACATTTCATGTTGATCATTTACCAGCTGGGATCTAAGGTGTGAAAAAGCACCTACCTCTTGTTGGTAATCACGTAACAAATGCAGTTGTTCCCCTGAGCTTCCCAGTGATTGCCTGATCTTGGGTTCAGTGTTGCAAGACGTCAGCGTGAAGTTAATGTGACTTGCCTGTGATAATGAATGCTCTGTTTGGAAATGTTTGTCCAAGTTATTGTTGTTGCTTCCTTTCAGGTAATAGCCCAGAAGTATTTGAATAGAAACTTGCATTTAGGTGTATGCTAATTAAAGAGTAACATATTATCTTTTTTGAGTAATATGAAACCTAACAACCAAAACCAGGTAGCTAATTCCTTGTTACCTTTCTTTGTGAAAAGCAGTTCTCTTCAGTTTTGTTTTTCAACATGTTAAAAGCTTTCAGACATTGTAGTTCTATGATTTTAATTTAGAATTAGCTTCGAGTTGCATAGGATGAAGCTGCACATTCTTTTCTTCCAAGAATTGTATTAGATATAGCTTCCAAAGTGCAAACACTTAATCACTGTTGCCTCAGTGGGAGATGTCCTTTTTGTCACTGATGGATTCTTTGCCAGGATACAGGAACTATTCTCTCACTCTGAAATCTTTAATAATGGGCTTCAGTTATCCTGCAATTCCACTGCTGAGCTGTAACAGAGGAGCAGACATGTTCATCTTTTTGTGCAATGAGTCCAGCGGGATTAAGAATGCTTTTCCATGACTAATGTTCTCTTTTACATGGAAGTGTTTCTCATCAGAACTGCATTTCTCTCAGAAATTTTTCTTTGCTCTGGTGCCGAATCAACTAAATATTTAAAAATGTTTCTGTCTTACTTAATATTTTTGAGGAAGAATAAATTAAGTTGAATTTAATACAAAAAGAAACAGGAAAATGATAGGCTGAAGAATATGAAGTGTAACACTGTGTGTGATGAGTACAGTTACCAGCTTGAAAAACTGAAAAACTACCAGAAAATGAAAGCAAATGAAGGTCGTATTTAAAGAAACAATAATATCTGTAGGCTTGGTTGTCTTAAAAGATAATTAATGTGTATTACCATGAGGAGTTCTTTCATAACTGATTGGGTTTTTTTCAGTCAGGAAAATATTCCCTTTTTCTATTATAGAAGTGGTCTACAGTTAGCAGGTTAAGATTAGATAAATACTCAAAATTTAGAAGATTAACTGAAAAATCAGTGTATGATGTCCTTGATAGCCTATGTTCTATGCCTGTGCTTTGCCAAAAAAGATGAATTTCACAGATATCTGTTTTAGAGCATGGTTAGAAGCAGGGTAATAAACTGATCAGCCAGTTTTATGCCTCAAGATGATTGTATGACTCTAATATGCTTAATTAGGTGGGGTTTTGTTATTATTTATGTACAAAATTCAGAGGAGAGGGAACACAACAAATAATTATAGATATTTCAAATACTGCATATTTCTCTTTGGCATTAGGTTTGTTACAGCTTTGACTCTTGCTTAGTATTTGTATTTTCCCTTGTGTAAAATGTTTAACAGTTTTATTTTCTACAGATATAAAAATATGAAAGACAAAGTAATCTTGAATGGACTTCTTTACTATGCACATATGCTATATAATTGAAACAAAACACATTCTGAAGTGTGTGAAACATTGACAATAAAATGTTTTCCTTGATATAATACTTAATACATTTATTTAATCAAATATTGAGAAGAATGTTAAAAAATTAGTAAGTGGGGAAAAGCCTTGACTTTACTCATATTGTGTGAGTTTCTATCAATTCATTACTATTCAGGGAAATATTCAGAGAGAAGTGAGGCTGTAAGAACTGCTTATGAGAAAGCAGCAGCTTAATGCTCCAGAGTGGTCAAATATCAAATAGATTATTATGAATCATTTTGAAAGCAATGCATAATGTAGCAGAAAATATGATTGTTACAGGAAAGTTTACTGTCATTGTGGTACTGCCAACTATTATTGATTGCAAATATGTATTAAAATTTTTACTGTATTAAAGTAAGTATCTTTTCAAGCAACTAATGTTTTGATTTAAATGTCAGAACTCATAGATTTGCTTGATGTTTAGAAAAAGTTGTTTACAGATACAGTTTTTTGTATATTGTAGCTGAGGAATTTACTGTTGAATGTTGAATTGTGAAGATTGTTTTTCCTTTTCAGTTAGTCATGCTACTTGGAATTGTTTTCCTTGTGTGTCTATTACAATTTCTTGAGCTGCTTCTGAAAGTAAGAATGAATAGAGTATTTTTTTTCTATGACTGCTCATGTCCCTTTGGGTTGAATTTATGATCAAGATAGGGGAAGGTTTTTTGCTTAGGCTTTTTACCTTTGCCACTATTGGATTTTTCTATAGAATCTATGGTTTGCAAGGGAAAGCTCTGGGGCATTTCTGATTACAACATAACTTAGCAGTTTTGCCAATACTTGTCATTCTCAATTAACTGAATTACGCGTAATACTGAAACCTGACTGTATTTGGGACTGATACACACTTCAGAATCTAGTCCAAACCTATGGAAGGATATGAGAATGTGTAACCCAAATCTTTAATAAAGGTTGGGCAATTAACTCCAGCTTACAGAGAGAGGGCTTTTCCTCATTTACCATTTTGGCTCAGTTTTTTCCTTTTCCTTCTGGCTTGTTTCTGATCCCAGTGTGGTTAAGAGGAGCAAACTTTGAACCAGTCATTCAGTCACCCTTATTATCAGAGCACTTTTATTGCTGTAGTGGAAATTAAGCATCCAGGTGTTAGATCTGGTGACTACAAAATTCCTCTTGAAATGCAAAGAGTAAGAATTCTTTTATTGAAATATGTTTTGCCTCATACTTAGCTATTGTATTTGAAAATATACATAATGAAAATGGTGCATTTGCAGAATTTGACATTGATGTATCATTCTAAGCATTTCACTATTTTCTTAGTAGAAATCAGAAGAGCCCTCATCTGTCTATGAAGCAATATAAGGATATGTGGTTAACTTCTATCAATTATTTTCTCAGGAGCCTCTGGTTTATGCAAGCAGAAGCTTAGAAACAATTCCAGGTGAAAAGGTTCTGCGGGACAATAAGGAAAAACGTGATCAACAGAATCGTCTGAAAGAAATAGATTATCAGCTGGAATCCCTAGAGAGAAGTCTTGTAAGTTTCTTATTTTTGTCATATTTTTCTTCTCTCAGTCTGGGAACATTGGATTTTATCATTCCTTGTGTCTTTAAATAAAATAATTTTTTTAACCTTATGTAAATTTCTGAAGGAATCCCCAAAGAAATATGCAGACAAAAGCCCCAAATAATTATTCTTAGTCTGGGAAATATTTGTTTTTCAGTTGTAGTGCATACTTTCCTTTAATATAGGATCCTTCAAAGACATTACCCTCCTGTCCTCTTCCTCAGAGGTGCATAGCATAAACAATACTATATAAATGCATCCTTGAAGGATTTTTTAATGGCTCATGTACTTCAGTGTTCTTTGAAGGACCAGGTCTGATGAGACTGTTGTATACACTAAGTTATTGTGGTAATCTTTCTTTATTATCATTATCACTAAATTGAAAGAAAAATAGCATTTTTATGTCTGTGCATTGTAGCAATTTGTTTCTTGTGTGTAGCTGATTTTAGTTTTTCACTTAGTAAGAAAAACATAAATATCTAAGTTTGTTGTGACTAACCAAAACTCCATGTAGCCTACCTTTTTCTCTTGGAGGTCTTTATTCAGCAGTAGGCTTACTCTCCACAAAAATCAGTTAGGAAAAGTATTGTTCCTGCTATCTTTTATCACTATCAAAAAGGGATATCCAGTGCAGATCAAAAACTTTGTGATTCAGGTGGCAGCATAACCACAATGGTATAATCTCAATTACTTACAGCACTGTTGCTGTAGTTGCAAAAGCTCCACCCACTGAACATTAGCAAGGTTTATTCTGGCAGTGCTGAAGTTTACATGAATTTGAATTTTGGGAACAAAGACTTTGGACAAAGAAACAGTGATTGTTTTAGAGGCTGTTCACTTTGGGTGTGTGTGACTACAGTAAGGAGGCATATTTAATTCTTATTTATTCAGAGTACCAAAACAATAGTAGAACTTCATTTTAATACACTATTATGTAGTATTAAACAGTTAAAAGGGAGAGACAAATAAATAGGGAAAATCTGTGAGCTTCAGTATATTGAGTAGGTTAATGGGTAATCAGATAAAGGAAGTCTGCATATTGTAATATTTTTCTACTCACTGACCTTTATATCACTTTTTGTTGCTATTGACCTTGCTCATGAGGCAAGCACAATCTGAGGAAGTGTGTCTGGGGATTGTATGGCAGTCTACAGCAGGCCTGGGAAATGCAGTGGGCTGCTGACTCATTCAAATATTTTGTTTGTGAATAGGTCAGTTCCAAAACTTGTTTGGGTTATAGCAGTTTTGTTTGGTATCACATCACATGCATACTCTTGCAATATTCCACCCATTCTTCCTTGACTAGATTGTGTGTATTTAAAACTCTAAATTGATCGACTGTAATGCCAGTTTACCCTGTTTATAAATACAGAATGTCACCTGCACCAATGTGTAGCATTGCTGCCGCCTATGCAGTGCCTGGCAGGGCTCCTTTAGGGGGACACTCTGTCTTCTGATCGTTGCTGCTCTGTAGCATGACTGAGATCATGGCATGTGGATGTCAAATATGTGAGTAGTAGGTCCTCTGTGAGATACTTCAGTTGTCAGTGAAGGTAAAGAAGTGTTCAGGTCTGAATGCAAGTAGGTTTTTCCTTCTAACAGTAAAGTTATATATATAGAAAGGATACACTTTCTTGAGTGAAAAAACATCAGCCTTAAAAAAAGAGGGATTTTTTTTTTGTTTTTAATGAAACACACATAATTGATTTTTTCCCCCCTTAAATCAGATAACTTATGTGCAGTTTTGTTTGGACCTTGTTTCTGTACCAAAGTAATATTTTGGCAAATCTGGTCTCTGCCAAGACACTGCATGATGAAAAACTAAACTGAAAGCTTGGGTTTGAGGAAGGGAGTCCATAGACAACATGTTTCCAAAATAATTTAATGATTTCTGGAAATACTGGTTTTTATTCAATAGGTGGCACTCTTCACTGTATGTCAGAAGAGGAATGCCTAGGCATGGTTCTAGGGGATATTTTGACTGGTAATAAAGTTGTCATTTCTGCTTTATAAAATGCAGGTTGTTTGAGATTTACCTCTCACTTGTGGCAAGAGTCCATGTGTGCAGCTTTTAGCATTGTTATTTTATTACTTTTTTAAAAACTGTGTGTTTAAAATCCGCATTTTTAAAATTCACATTGCATTTCAATTTCTCCTTTAATCTTTCCTAAACCACTGTAATATGCTATGTAAAATTATAAACAAATTCTCTGCTCTGAGGAGATGATTTGCCAGCAGTTAGGAGTGTTATTTCTGAATGCGTGGTTATACTTGATAGATGTAAAATACAGCATTTTACAAAAATAGTATCTGAGGGAACTTACGTTAAAATGTATTTTGAAAAGTCCCTTGGACAAAATATTTTTGGTTTTCGCTTCCTAGGTGGAAATGATGAATCGTTTAACTTAACAGAATTTAACTCTGTGTGTTAGGATGTTGCTTGCAGTAGGTATAAAGGTAAGTCTATTAGCTTTTTTTGGTGTGTATGGTAGAATGCTGTATTTTTTCACTACTATAAAATGGATTCCTTAAATTTATTTGTATAATGGTAGTGACCTCTTTAAGGGGAATGAATACATTAATCATATTTCTGGAGGAGGCTATTTAGTAGGTGCTGGCTTCTGAAATGATAACATTTATGGATTCCTCCACTACAGTTAACCTCATATATGCAGTTAACCTCATATATGCTTCATGGTCTCAGCTAAATCTGGGAGTAAACTCACAAAACAAAGCCAGAAGATAAAACTTTAATCCAATTTACATTTGATATAAACACATAGAATCTGCTAAATATTACACGTGAACTTGTGAAACTAAGGGCTTTGGAATCTGAGTTCCTCCTTTGAAAAAAATTGTCCCTAGTGAATTAATATACCAAAGAACGTATTGTATGCATTGTTGAAATGCATTGTGAAATTTCAATCCAACTGAAATGTATCTGTACCATGGTATCTGGGCCCTTGCTGAATTTCTTTTAGGTTTCAGTTTGACCTTAGTTCACTTGTTCTTCATTTGAAACCATGTCTGACTCTCGCCGCATTCTTTCATCTTTCAGTTTCCTGGAAACCACTGAGCTTATCTTTGTTTTGTGGATTGCATTGTTAACTGCTTCTTCAAAAAAATAGCCAGTTCAGCTGCCAAATGCGTGTTGCTGAGCATTAATGAAAAGAATTTTATATAGAAAGAATAATAAATGTAGTTATTTTTCAATTGTGACTTTGTCTCCTTGGCCCTTTGTGATAATCCAGTGGCACGTTTGGTGATGTGTTGAATTTCTTCATGGCAGACAGGAGATTTAAATGCACATCACAGCAAGCTATTATGTAAGATAGCTTCACCTTTGCTGTCTATGTTTGTGTTGATTTCTAATGTATTACACTGGAAGCTGATTAATTCCTGCCAAAAGTCTACCTACACGTATCTTTTTGGATTTTGGTTAAATATATAAAATCAGAAATACTTCAAATGCATATTAAATATGTATGCATGTAATAGTGTGTATGCACACATATAAATATCAATTACCTCTTGGCATGACCAAGATAATGATACCTACTTGAAAAAAAAAGATTCCTCTTACTTCTAGTAAGTGTTTTTAAAACAGAAGCTAGATATAGTTACTCCAGTCTTAAATTTAAATTTATCAGATGTCTGTACACCTCTAGGAATCAATTTTTTCCAAGTTCATGCAATCTTATGGCCAAATGCATTGTGTGATTGTTAATTATGAAGGGTTTTTTTAAAATGCAAAGTAGTATTAAGAACATTTTTAAGAATACATTTGGTTATTGGAATAGCTAAAATTTGCAGAAAGCTGTGTGACTGGGGAGGATGGTGAAGAACAAAAATAATAAATGTGACAATGCTGTCAGGAGCTTTGATTACCTGTAAGAGCGTATTCCAAAAAGCATAATTCTTGTATTTTTGATGCAAAATAAAGCATATCTGTGGGGAAATCTCAGGATAAAATTAATTATTGTTTGGTCCTGGAGAAGGTCTTACATACTGACATCATTTACTGTTCATCAGGGTGATGATGGGGTTTGTTGTTACACAGTCTTGTTCCACTTTTAGCCCTGCTACTGATTGAAATCAGTGTACCTGATCCTGAGTCTGTATTAGACAGCTTCCAGAAAAGAAGAATAATTTCTTCCTGACCTCTAAAGTGAAGAAGAGAGTAACATAAAGCCCCACCACATATCTGGAAAGTAATTTGTCAGCCAGACAATACTGTAATATGTTGTTGTATCACAGTCTCTCCAGAAATTAGCAACTAATTCTTTTGAACACAGAAACACAACCATATGTCTAACTATTCTGTGCATAGGTAGTCATTGTAGACTATAGCAGATAAATAGCAAACATCTTTATTTTAATTCATAAGGTATCATGTGGTGTCTGGTTTCTAAATGAGCATGTTTTTGTCCATAAAAGTAGAAATTGTTTAATAAAACATTTTCATAAGACATTGCACCAAATAAAGGGAAAAAGGGCAGCCTATCTAAATAAAGTTGAGATATGCTACTCTCTATTTTATTTTATTTCTTCAAAAAGTATCTACGAGGTGCTAAAGTTGCTTGTCAAGCTGTTGTTGAGCTTCAAACAAATATTTTTTATTCAGGTTTTACAAAACTTCATTCTAATTATGTGATTGTACAGAGTTGTTTCAGAGTGAAATGTGGTAGCATTTACACCTGGGAAAGTATCAGTGTGAAAATCTTATTTTCTTCATTTAACAGCTACTACATACGAGAAGAGAGCGATAAGATTAATTGTAGATTGAGAAAATGTAAATATTTCACTCATGATTTAAAAAAAAATTTACTGTCTATTGATTGTTTTCCACTTACTGTGGATAAGAATGAAGTGGCTGCTTAAACGATTTGTAAAAAAAAAAATTTAAAGCTACATGTTGCATTAGGATTCAATAAAACGAAATAATTTTTGTACACATCTTGAATTTTAAAAACGAAATTATATTAAAATATTGATCAGTTAAACCCTTAATGATGCTTCTAGTTTATATGGAAAATAAAGATAATATTTATGTAAATGACTATTAAGTTGAACTGCATCCGTATGATGGTGATAAGTAATATTGCCAGTTGCATCCTAAGTATTAGTTACATGTTGATACTGTATATGAGAAATCATTGCTGGAATTTGATACCTGTAATGGGACCTGTTTTAAATATAATGGATTTCTAGGTAAGAATGATCAAATTTTCTGTCCATTCAATTTACTGATCCTCCTCCCAAAATGTAATTTTGAGTCAAGACAGCTCTGATGGTTTACAACTCTGCTATATTGTGGTGTTGGCAACCATAAAATAACAAACCATCTTTGACTACTCACCCATCTCTAAATTCATGTAGTGCTACATATAGTCATTGTTTGATCTCCTCCCATTTTGTGCCTCAAGCATGGCTTAAGTGTAACTGCAGTGCTTTCCTAATTTTATTTATTTAACGCCATCAAACAGATTATTATTGGAAATGTGCTTTTTCTTAGAAAGTGAAACAGTCCATGAAAACTGACTTGTTTCTGTGTGCTTGCATTACTTATTCATATATCTTTGTCACACTGCTGTCCTCTCTGACCTCAACAGTGTTGTTGTATTTGTCTATTACTTTTTTTACTATGTCATCAATTTTTCTGCCTCCTGACCTCTCTCATTTTCTCCAACCTGGGATGCATATATCCACTTGTAGTGCTCTTTTTCATTCCTTCTGAACTCCCCTTTCAACCTGTTATCCTTAGTTCATGGTTGAGATAAATACAAGCCTTCAAAGCAGGATGGTGCCCTTCATCCAGTGGTTATATTTGTAAACAATTGCTCATTGCTCTGTTCATGCCTGAAGCCTTCTGATTAAAGACAGTCAAGCGTATTAAGCACTGGAGTTATGGTGTTTTCCAGGTACTTGACTGTGTACCTGTACCTTTTGTATGGATATACTTAACAAGTTTATTTGGGCTTTTCATTTCTCCTATCTCTTCCCTGTTTGTACATGTAGCATCACATTTCAGTGCAATAACTGTGGTTTCTAGCTGTGGTAATATTGAAATAATGCTTAAAAATTCTCTGGTTAGTAGGTGTCAACTCCATAAAATTTTCATTATTGAAGTGTGCATGTCCCTCTGAGGCAAGGAGAAGGTATTTATCTGTTGTCACACATCTCTACTGGCAAATGCAGGACTTCCTCGTTCCTTGCTGCAAGTTAGCACTGTTCTTTAATCTCTGTAGGAAAGAGGAATTATTTTTGTTGGCCTGCTTGCGCTCTGTACTGTAAGGGAACTAGTCAGGAAAAAGCCTCTGTTTCTCTGCAAATTTTGTTGGGGAAGGTTGTTTCTGCTTTTCCCTAGGATGTCCCATTCAAATGAGAAATTAAAAACAACAGGGCTGCCGTGGAGGAAATCTTCTGCAATGTGTACTTAGGTGTAATTTATCCTTTATGTGTGAACGTCTTCATCTTTTGAAAAGTAGCATATAAATGCATCTCTCCATGGTGGGAGAGTTGGTGGCTGTTTGACTTTGAGTCTGTGATAAATGTCAACATAGGAAATTTTGGTTCTAAATTTGTCTTATACCTGTGTGTCTGTATCTCTGCATTTAAAAACTCTGTAGTAGAGCTTTGGTTTTATTCTTGAGACGCTTTAGCTTACTAGGCCAGGATGGAAGTGTAACCATACAGCATCTCTAAGAGTGAAAGCACATATAAAGCACATAGCAGATGTACAGGTTGGAGATACTCCTGTAAACTACATCAAACTTTTTGACAGCCACGTGGGGCTAGGCCAAAACCTTCTTAAATGTCCTAGAAATATGTGACTTCTATAAATATTTTTAATATTGCTGTTGGCATGTTGTTTATTTCAGTTTAAGCTATATAATATTTTATATATTTTCACATATGAAAGGCAGAGGTGGTAAACAAAAATGTTATTTTCAATATAATTCCTAAGAATATAAAAATCCTATTGAATTTATAGATAAGAGGGATACTGCAATGAATGTTTTAAAGCAAACTGATAGCATACTGTGATAAATCTGATAATCACTGTTTTATGACAAAGCTTAGTTGAAAGCCTGAAGTATGTCCAACAGAATTTTGGCTTCTAGAAGGAGTTTCCTGTGATGACAACAGCAGTATTTCTAGCATGAATGTAGTAATTTTATTTTCAGAAACAGGGTAATTCTGTTTACAGAGTCAAAATTAGTTGGAGTAAAGATTTGGAAGTTTTTTCTCATATATCTAAATAGTCTAATTATACATCATATTTTTGAGTTGTGCTGCACAGCACAGGTCAGTATCAGAAAAAACTCAGGAGGCTGGGGTGTCCTCTTTCTAGAAAATCTGCGCTTAAAATATTCGCTCTCATTAGAGCTAAGGGCATGTAAACTTTTGATGGAAAAAATAGGTAAACGCCCAACATTCTGCTACTGAGTATTTGTACTGGTTGGCAGTTTGGCAGGGTTGGGCACCTCGTGGCTTGTCTCATGCTTAAGTCTGTTTTTTAATGCTGGACTGAGCATTCCTTTGTCTGTGGCCTGTGTTTGCTACACATGCTCAGAGCATGCCAACACACCCAAGCAGCCATAGGTACAAAACATGTTGTCAGGCATGATCCAAATAATGCCTCTTTTCTTTTAGAAACATAGCCTGGCTTAGAGTACACCCCCACTTTATTCAACCTAAACAATTTCATCTCAGTAGCTTTATCTCCATTTTGCTTCAGGCAAGAGAGTGACCTAACCCTACATAGAAATATTTTTCCAAGATTTAGAGGAGGAAGAACATCATCTTTCCCATGGTGCTATTACGATATTCATCAAGGAACAAAGAATTCAGGAGCAAACCAGCATAAATGAGAAGGACCATATTTCTCTGGCCTGGTGATGGGTGGAATATTGAGCACTGGTTGTATCTTTCATGCAAAATTCATGAACAGATTGTTGGACTAGGAACTTCCTTTTTTTGATGCTAGTCTCATCATTGATGTAGATTAATGGTTTCTAACACCATGATTTTTTTTTTTTTATTTCTAGTGCTTTGTTTCAGGGCTGTGGTGAATATTTTTCAGACTTGCCTATGTCCTAGCCATTGAAGTCTCCCCTCATAAAAAGGGAAATGAGGCTGAGACTTAGAAATGGCTTTCTGGGCATGTACTTTTATAACTACACAGGGCAAATGTAGTTGTCATCACACAAATTGATTGTGTCCCTGTAAGAAGCTTGGCCACATACTTTGTGAAAAATCCTAACCTTTAACACAGTTCTCCAGTTCTTAAAGAAGCAGGGTTGTAGGATCATCCCCTTGGCTCTTTTTTTCTGCTGTCTGGTTTGATTTTAGTTTTGATTTCCCCTCAGAGGAGGGTGCTAAGGACACCCAAGGGTGCAGGTTCGATCTGTGTACAAGCCATTCACTTCAGATTGGACTTGGTCATCCTTGTGAGTCCCTTCCAACTCAAAATATTCTGTGTGATTCACCTCCTTATTTCTACATTTTGGCACTGTTCTACTTAGAGATTTTGAGATGTGTACATTGGTACATAATACTGCATGATAATGACCACTTCTTATATGTTCTGTACCACTTATTTATGGCAAAATGCTTTCTATATAGAGTGTTACCTTTAGTTTCAACTATTCACGTAGTACCAAAAAAGAAGCCCATTATAATAAGTTGACATTGGAAGACAGAAGATACTGGCTGGACTTTGTAAGAAATGCTTCTTAATTTGACCCATTTTTATTTTTCTATTCTGTCAGTTATGTTTAGGAGTGAATAGGTTTATTTGAATTCCTTCTGTAGAAGAGGTTTCACATTTCTAAATTATTCCTTCAAGAGTATTTGCACTATATCTTCATAGGCTCTTTTCCCCCACCTCTTCATTATAATTTAAAGAGTAAATCAATTGTGTAGTTAGTTATATTTCCCAAATGCAAAATCCAGTCAAATTTAAACACACCTCCAAACTAATAATCATCTCCTGTTGTATGTGCTCTGTCACTGCTCTTTTTTTAGAACACTTCCTTATTCCTTATGTGATTGTCCTAATTTTCTGGCATGCAGAGAACTCCCTATTACATTTTGGTGGGATCCAGTCATTATTCATATCATATAGTCTTTTCTGCCTGGACTATTGATCTTTGTTTTAAAACTATGCATTTTTCTTTTGATTGTATTTATCTTCCCTAGTGCCTCAATGCAAAATGTAATTATACTGTGGTATGTATATATGTTGAACACTAAACAATGTTTGTTACTAAGAAGAATATTTAAATGTTCTGAATGCTTTCACCTTTTGAGATGTTCATGGAAAAGAAGATTAAAACTGAATAACTGCTTCTACAAACATGAGCATGTGTTTGTAGCAGTTCTTTTTTCTTCCTAGCTGCTTTTCTTTCTGTAAATCAAAGCCTTCCTTCAGAGAAATATCAAGGAAGAGTGGTGTCTCTCAGCAGGGAGTCTTCATTCTGCAGGAAACAAACATTTTGTGCCTGTCCTCTGCTATTGGCTTAAATATAATAGAAGCCTATTAAGAGTGTGCTGGAAGCTTCTGGTTTGTGAGGAGCAGTCTACAGAGCCTTTTTACTTTCTCAGTGTCATTGCATATAAATATAACACAATGCTACATTTTAAAAATTTAATATATATTTAATTAATATATTTGATTTAATATATATGTATGTAATTGGGAAAGTAATTAGAGTTGTTTATGGTTAGAATTTCACTCATATACAATATCTTGTACTTATTTTTTGTTTAGGATAATTGATTGAGGAAATAAAATCCAATTATAAGTATGAACAAGTGTTTTTATTGCTAGTATTTTTAAAGGCAAAGCTATAAAGCAGTAGTGAGGTAAGTGACTTCAAAGTGATAGCAATAACCAGCTAAGAATTTTTAATTTAGTAAAGGACCAAAATAACGGTGACCTTTTTGGTATTGTATGCAAAGGAAGGCATTGTAACCTATATTTGAGGGAGAAATTTCTAGTGTGATGGTGGTCCTTCTCAGAAAGGCATGTCTGTGAACTTATATAAAAATAATAATGAACTTGAATTATGTTAATTCAAGAAATTACAGAATTAATAACTGTATAGAACATAGAGAGTATGCACTTATTTGTGGAGAAAGATTAGAAATAGTCATCATTATTCTGATGCTTTGTGAGTGATGCACTTAGACTGTAACCTGTAAATATTATAGGTATGAAGTATGGAGATAAATTAGGGGTGTCTGGTGAATTCATGCCAACAGTCATTATGCAAACAAATGCCTTTCCACCTGAATGGTACAAAAATGGAGTTATCAGTGTTTGAAATTACTGTATGAGTAACTTAGATTTGTTTTTCAGTCTCTGTCTCATTACCTAGTGACTTCCAGTTACTTTATAGATTTCTCAAGGTGTAACAGTCTATCTCCCTTTTTAATCCATCCACCTATCAAACCAAACACTTTTTGATTGGAGAAGTGTGAACACTATCCTCTAAAGCAAGTTCTAGTACAGAAATGGCCTTTTAACTTGTCTTTGTATTCTTTATTTTGAATTATCTATACTTCCTTATCTGACAGTTTCCTTTTTAAATTTTTATAGTAAAATAGTTTTAGTTATTTTATGAAATTTTTGTACTGTCACTAGGAGTTTCAGGTGCAATATATGTAAGCTAAAAACTAAAGCATAGTATTGGAAACAAAATTGGTAATGTAAGCAGGAAAATCGGCTGCACGTTTAAATTCCTCATGTTAATGAAATGTTTTTATTTTCATAAAAATAAATAAAGACATAAATTTAAATTAGATTAAATCTGTTTTATTGTTGCATACTAAAGAAATTGCCTTTTTTTTTCCTAAATGCAAGTGTTGCTTAATAAGAGGATGATCATAGTCGGAAAAGTAGTATCTGTATCTTGCTCATTTTTATACCAGTGGTTCATAACAGCATTTAGCTACAGAGTAAAGTGAGTGGACAAATCTTTTAATTAACCTCCGTCATGATGCATCATGCCCTCTTCATTAAATAGATGTAACAGGGAGAAAAGCCAGTTGTTTCTAATAATTTTCCAGTGCTTTTGTGGTTTGTATACTTCAGTGTTCTGAAGGTCGGCTAGAACTACCAGACCATAAAATCCAGCCAGCGAGAGATCTGGAGCTAAGAGAGCTCAAGGATTTATTAAGTGATGTGAAACTCTATTGTTTTGTGCATGTGTTACATAATTGCTGTCAGTGCAAGGCTGTTAAAATTCCCTGCTAGTAATAACACGAATACCATTTTATAGCTTCAAGAGGAGATAAAAGAAGTTTCTTAGTCAGCACTTCAACAATATCACAGCACATGTCAGTTTTATTATTCTGGGGCCTTCAGTTTTGGCAGATGCTCTCCATTCTGGCTGTAGTGTGGTAATTACCATATAAATTAAGCAGTGAAATAAGCTGAGTGCAGCCTTATCCCTGCTGCCTGTAACCAGGTTGCAAGTATCACAGTGTGAAACAGGCATAATTCAGGCTGATTATATTTAGAAGGCCACATTTTGAAATCCTGGACCTTTATCCCAATTCGAGTCAATTTTAAAAGTAAATTGAAGCCGTTTAGTTGCTGTGCAAACAGAGGGATCATTCTTTCTCCACTAGGTACTCTCCATAATAGCATTCCAGGAATTAGTTCAATCCACCCTGGTTTGATTCATAGCCACTAATTATATTTCAGCATGCATTCTAATGCTTCAAATTATATGTGTCCCTACTTTAATGAGTTGTAACTAGTCTTTAAATGGGGAGCTTTACACTTGTCTTTTATATCTAACAGGCTTTACTTTGGATTTTATGGGATTATGCTACTATAGAAAATCTAGGAAAGTAAGCTGAAATTAGAGGTTTTGTTTTATTTTGTTTTGTGCTTCCCCCCCACCCCCCCCCCCCCATACAATTAATTCTGCTCATTTGGGAAGCTTTGGAAATTGTTAAATCAAGAGTCCAAATACAAGTTTTTCAGATGATAGTGGTAAACCAGATATTTTTCTCCATGTGATAAGTAACCGCATGTGTCAAGACTGGGCAAAAAAAATAAAGATGATGTGGGCAACTGATGCTTTTTAAAATCAGAAAAATTGTGTTGGAAAATAAAAGCCTCAAAAGAAAAATAGTCTATTACATAATATTTTTTTTCTTTCTGGTGTTGCATTACAGAAGTCAAAGCATTTTAGAGAACTGGATATGTTATGAATGGTGTAGTGGACACAAAAAAACATGGCCAGGGTTTCAGTGGGCAAGTGACAAAGCTGATGATGTAACTGCAATCTTTTGATTTAAATTTTTCTTTTAAATTCAGTGTCATGGAAAGAACAAGAGCAGAAACTTGTGCCATCAGTGTCAGGCTACAGTTAATTGTCTTTTGCTTTACTGGACTATTTTTTCTACATTAAAATGTGAATCCACAAAGCTGCTGCATTAGAGATAACCTCTAATCTTTTAATAGGTGGAAAGTAAAATTTGCTTACTTTCCACCTCTGAGGGATAATGTGCAAGATATTTAAGTTATTAAATTTATAAGAAGTATCTTTGCATTCAAAAGATACTGAAATTCCTATCTTCTCAATTTACAACTACTTTTGGAATAAAAACTGTTTCCCCTGTTTTGTTGATTTTCTTCAAGTAGAGCAGATTGATTTCCCTTTACATTCTTGATATGAAACCGGCAGTGTAAGCAGTGAGACAAAACTGAAATAATAGGAATTTTAATCTTTAAATATCAGAATTGTATTTAACTATTGTAGAAATAAACACTATTATAAACACTAAGTGTCAGAACCAATTCCAGCTCAGCTAATTTTATTATTTCTACTTCAACTCCTCTTTGGTGTAAAGTAATTCTTTTTTCTGCTCTGGTATGTTATGTTTTTGGGATCCTTTTCCTCTTTTCCCTTGTCCTTCTGTATGCTTTTTCAACAGCTGATTAACTTATTTTTCTAACTGACAATTTAGATAGTTTCATGCAGCACTTCATGGCCTTTAGAAACAAAGGTGGTACATAAAAACAAGCTCTTATTTGAATAGCTTGATTTTGAATTACTAAGGACTCGTACTGTTAAATACTGGGGTAATCTTTCTATGAGCATATTGAATACATTTTGGTATGGTTAAAGAAGAGGCACCTCCAGTCTACCAGATGGATGGTACATGACATTTAATGACTTTTTCTCTTTTGAAGAATCCTATTTCTTTCTCATTTTTGTAAACTTTTTCTGAAGATAGTATTAGGTAAACCATTTAAATAAAAACCACATTTTCTGTAAGTGTATCTACTCTATTCATTGTTATTAATTCTTGTTATATAATTACCTTCATTAGGGCTCTTCTGTTTGCATTTTCTTAAAGATTACATCAATTATGACCTGCGGTAATCCCCCAACTTTTGAGAAGTCACAGAGTAGTATGACTGGCTGTAGAGATCTGTTTGGGCAGAATAATTTTAATGTTGAATGCTGAAGTTACTACTTGGTTTTGATACTCAGACCTTTCAGTAAATGCTTTGTTTGGTAAGACCTTCATGAGGGTATTTTCTGTGCTTGACAGATATCATCATCTGAGAACACAGGTAACAGTGGATAAAAACAGTAATTGGTGCTGAGAATATGGGAAGGAAAGAGCTTGGTTAATCAGTAGAGAAGTGTTACAGTTAAAGTTTGATAAACTGTTGAGCTTGCTTCGTAAGCAAATACATACAACAAAACAACCCCAAGCTTCTAATTATATTATACTACATGACTTATTATCTGGATTTTTGCCAGATAGAAAATGATTAGGCCAAATCTTACTTGTACTTTCACAGTTGACCTCCCAGTAATCCCACAGAGGAAGAAAAAAACCCAAAAAAACCAAACCGAAAACTCAACCAAAACCCATGGGAAGTAATATTTTGTGGGGGAAAATGTGCTTAAGTGCTGTCAAACTTCATATTGCTTCTTGAAAAATTTAATTCCACTTCCATCCTTTGCTCTTACTCATTCACACAATTTTACCTATTTCATTACAAAAATAGTTTTAAATAAAAGTAAAATGCTTCTTTTATGTAGGTATCTAAGACATTGGTAGAACCTGTTACAGTAACTCCACATATAGGATTATGTATTTGGATGGAGCTCTTGACTCTGTAGCTTTTCCTTCTCTACTGTCTCTCAGGCTTCCTGCTTGTGTTCTGTTTATTATTTGTAGTGGCTTTTTTTGAATTTCAGAGTGGATCAGTGGACTAACCATGTTAAGCAGGGCAATGTAGATCACAGCTGTTGCTCTTATGTTTAGCTAGTTTTGAATGTGGAGTTTACTTTTATAAATTCCATTGAGCAGGCAGATAACAGAAAACAAAATGCACTGTGAGAACAGCATATTTGAATGTGCAATTTTAATTCTGATTTATAATTTTCTCTCATTTTGTTTTTGGAACGCAGCATGCAGCAAACACTTTCTAATTCAATTTGTTCTTAATCTTCTCAATTTAAAACCATTTTTGTGGTTTACCTCACAATTAGGTATTTGAAACTATAAAGTGCCAGGTGATGTGCAGATTTGCTAACTGCAAATAAATATAAAGTTTAGGTAAGGTTAAATTAAGTAGTGTTGATGTGTAGTTTTGGTACAGGATACCAGAATCTCATGCAGAAATATCATTTATGTTCTGGTGAAAGCTAGAGAGAACAGTCAAGTTGTCTTAATTAATCTCCATGTATCATTAAACCTTAGTAGGTTGTTTTTTATCACTAAAAGGGAAAAATTGTTGCCTGAAAAAAGCCTACGCTCTTCTTCTAAAGATGTCCAAATGTGATGTAGACAAAAGGAAACAAACTAAACAAGGTAAAGATGGGACTTTCAGCTCTTTGATACAACAGAGTTGCTAATGTCCTTTCAGAAGTTTTAGAAGTGTGAAGCTAATAAAGTAACATAGTATAGGAACAATGTAATATGCAAGACTGAAAATCCTGTTTTTGAGGAATTTAAGGTATAGCAAGCTGAATTTTGAATTAAGGGATTTTAACAATTGGTCTGGCTTGAACTAGCTAAACATTCTCTGTAGGAGAACATTTAAAGTACAGTCTAATTAATCATTAATACAGTTTAGTGAAATGAATGCCCCCTGAAATGAGTATGCTCTATCTGCATAGCAGCCAGTTGTCAGCCACAGCTGAAAATTGCAAATGCTTTCTGCTCTGAAGAAAAGCATTCCATTTTTGGATACTTGTTATTGCAAGAAAATACAAGGAAAAAAAATAAAGGTACACTAGATTTGAAGTGAAATTGTATGTATGTACTCTGAATCATTCTTGCATAGCTGCCTTGTTCAAAATGCCTGAAGACAATTAACATGTATTTCAGCTTCATGGACTATTAAGTATTACTTTGGCCCCAAAAATGCAGTCTTCAAATAATTAAACAATAATTTAAAAAATGCTCTATTTCTGTTAGTTATAACATCATAATTTTGGAAGCTGGTGGAAGCTTTCAGCCTTTTGAGTTTCTTTTCGTTAAGAAAGGGGAACAAGGGGAACTCTGCCCAAAATTTTGTGTGCTGTCAGATCCTTCACAGATTGCCTGTGTACCAGGTTTTAACTGAGGCAGGTGTCAGGTAAATTCATAGAGGGAGATTACTTGTCAAGTTAATTTATAAGTCAAATATTATTTTTTTTTCTCTAGATAACTAAGATTTTTTTCCCCAGAATAATCTGCTAATTCATATTCTATTCAATCACTGGATCTCTGTCCAATAAGATACATATAAGAACTTAAATCATTGCTAGACCAGTCACTTTAGAAACTCTTGATATTATATAAACAAGTGTACACTGCATGAAAGGCTACATTCAACTAAATGAAATCCACTTAATCTTGCATGAGCATTCAAGTTCTCTCTGTGAATGCTGTTTGTACTTGGCTGTCAGCTTTCTTCAAACATATTTAAAAAAGCCCCTCATGCAATTTCTTCAATTGTACTTCAAATGTTTAAGGAGTCTGCTGAAGTCTTAAGTCAGTTTAAGGTTCTCAGCTAAAGCTAGTCATCATCTTTGCTCATGATTGCCATTAGTAAAATTGTAAAGTCTGTTATACTGGTTTTTACTAGTTTACCTTCTGAAAAACTAGAAAGTAGACAGGTATCCTTTCATTTTGAGCAGAATACTGTTATTCTATGTTTTGAGTACAGGATGAGTATTATAGCTTGGATAAAATAAGAAGTCTTTCATTCTCAGACCCATCTAGTTTCAAGGAATGTCATTTATGTGGTAATTTCTTTCAGCATTTATTTCCTGTCCTAAATCTTGAATGAATCAAATGGAATATATTACCTGTGGCATAGATTTTAAAATAGTATCATCTTGACTACCTCTTTGCAACGAGGAAGAATAGCCTGATACTGTGCTGCTTCTTAGGCTTTCGTAGAACTCTGTAAATTAGTTATTCAGAATTATTGCTTCTTTTGAACGTTTTATTTAGATATGAATATGCATGCATGATAGTCTTTACAGGTAAACTAGGCAGTTGTTTAATGAGCCATAACATTTATGGCTTTTGGAACAGAGTTTATCATAAATGTTCAAGAGCCATATTCTTTGTTATGCTTTTTTTAATGTGACAGAGAGCGGAATACATATTTAAAGAAGAATATTTGAAATGGAATTAATTTTCTTTAACACAATAATCTTCTTCCTCTTTGTAGATATTTTATGTTTTAGCACAGTAACATTAAAAAAGAATTCTGAAATAGGAAACTGGTGATAATAGAAACAGTGGTCTTGTATCTCAGACTTCTCTAGTGAACTGATAGTGTACAAATTGTTCAAAACATTTATCTAAACATCACAAATATTTTCACTTAACCTAGGACATAGTTCTGAAATAAATGAAAATAATTTTTTTAAATTGTTTTTCTGGCACATATGGTATGGTTTTGACTAAGAAGGTTTACATAGAATCATTTAGTTTAGAAAAGATCTTTAATGTCATTGAGTTCAATCCAGCACTGGCAAGTCCACCTCTAAGCTATGTCCCTGAAGTGCCACACCTACACATCATTTAAATACCTCCAGGAGTGGTGACTCAGCCACTTCCCTGGACAGCCTGCTCCAATGCCTGACCACCCTATCAGTGAAGAAATATCCAATCTAATCCTCCTGTGGTGCAACTTGAGGCCATTTCCTCTGTCCTGTCACTCATTACATGGCAGAATGCCCATGTGCCTGCAATCTTCTTTCAGGTAGTTGTAGGGAGCAATGCAGTCCCCCCCGAGCCTCTTCTTCTCCAGGCCAAACAAGCCCAGCAGCTCTAGCAGGACTTGTGCTCCAGATCCTTCTCCCCCTTCATTGTTCTCCTTTGATTCTGAATTATTTCTGTTAGCTAGTAAAGTTATCAATAAAATAAAATACTGTGGTGAGTCAAAAGGTGTGTTTAGTGTTTGAGCATTAGTAACGCGTAAGTTGTGCAAAGCAGTAAGAAAAAGGAACTAGCCATTCAAAATATAATACTTAGGCCGAGAAACAGAACACAATGAATGATATCTTTAGCTCAGTACAGTATCTGTTTTGTATATTTTCATTTTTTCATAATTAAAACTTAGGTTACTGGGTTTGTTGGAAAAAGGGAATACTGGTCAAAGAACTGTTAAAACTATTACTATATAGACAACGCTAGAAATTGTTTTCATCTTGAGTTACCATATTTATTTTTCTGTTCTGACAGATTTATCAGGACCGTTCATATAAAAACTGAAATAGTAGAAAATGTCTTAGGTTTATTTTCTGTGAAAGCGTAATGTATACACATAACAAATGTGTTACTCTTACATTATAGTTTATACCAGCAGGGTGATAGTTTGGCTTAGGGTGTCCAAAGTGTCAGAAGCTTATCTCTAACTTTTGGCATCCTTTAAGAATAATTATGCTTTATTGGCATATACCTGCACAACCATCTTTAATAAAATGGGAGACCTTGCTATAAGTGGGGTTTTGTTAGTGTGACAAGTAGACTAAACAGTAAAGGTGATTAAGTGTCAAGAATTCATATTGGATTTCAAAGTGTCTTACTTCAGACATGCTATTGAGTTCTCTTTCATATCATACATGAAAGGCATATAATAATATTTCTAGACATAACCATCTCCTCACTTTTGGTTCCAATTGTTTTCCCTCTCCAGAACCAACATAATAGTTCTGTTTAAAATATGAGGTCAGTGTTTGTGTATTTAGATGCTTCTATAGTGGTGCAGTTTCATAGATGTTTTAATTATATACTTGCATTTACTGTCAAGGGATAAATTGAGTGGCTTTGTCATAATTAGGTGTACATGCTTAAGGGTGTTGAAGTATGAAAAGAAGAGTCTACCTATTTAACATTTTATGATCTTTTCAGTCTGTTTTCACTACTTAAATTCGTATTATAAATGTCTGATCCTGCAGGTCCATGCCTGCAATGTGAATTAAAAGAACTATCTATAATTTTTTTTTAGATTTTTAGGGTTTTTTGGTGTTTATTTAGGATGAGGCCTGTAATTTGCATTACTGGAAATTATGGAAGTGGCAGAAAAGTAACATAAATCATTATTCTGGCCTATACCTATGAGATGATTTAAAAAAAAAATTCAACAAAATGTCTAGACCACTTCAGAGACCACTAGAGATTTCATAGCATAGCAAAAATGCATGTTTTTAGGATAAGAGTGCAATTTTCTGGTAAGTGGAATGCTTTTTTTTGCATTTTCTTCATGGCAATAACAACTATGAACTTCCTCCAATTACACTAAAAGATGGGCAGAAATCTTATGATAGTCCTATCTGTGAGGTTTGACTTCTATGTGATTTTTAAATTCTTGCTAGATCAGGTTTATACATGTGTATTCAGTTGTGTATGCTTTCTTAGGTGCTGCCTTGCCAAGTCAGGCCACAGAAACCAGGGCTAAATTTTCAAAGCACTGTGGCATCAGTAAACTCTGCATAATGCACATAGGCTGTGTGTAGAGTCATTTTCTCATGCAAATTATTCTTTGCATATCTAGTTGCTGCTTTTACCATAGTAACGTGGAGATTTGCTTTCACAATAGGAAAGTGCCCATTGTGTGCACATAATAAATTAGATGCATAACTGTAATCATGTGGAAAGAGTCTTTTGCATGACCAGATGAGACATTGCAAGGTAGCTGTTATGCCTTGAGATGGCTGGCTGTGAAAAGAGCCAATGGAAAAAAGGACAGATATTCCTTTTTTCCATCTTGGTAGTTGTCTCTTATGTTTAATAATTTTGTAGAATTGGGTTTAAAAACTTTGTTTTGTCTCTTTACTGGCCAGGAAATATTAATATTCTAATATGTAAATAATGTCATTGTTTAAGCAATGGTTCATATGCATGACTTTTGTATAAAGGAATAAAACTTTTTTGCTATGTTGTATGGATGTTGCTGGATGTGGTTTCTACCTACACTCTTTAAATGTATGATTACTGATGTACTTAAAGACCAACTATTTTCTACTTTATGGGAAACAGACGGAATGTCTGGAATTCCACTTACAAAAAGGAATCTGTATCCTGCTGAGTAATAGCAAGACGGTTGTCTTTTTTTCCTAGCTGCAGATGTAAAATTCAATACCCAAAGGCATGCAAAATATTGAAGGTGATTTATGGTTAAGATTTAATATTGTTCCTTAAATTGCACAGCTATAAGGAGTATATCTGGCTGCAGGATTAATTTCAAGAGATGTAGCTTAATCTTTTATTGGAGAAATATATTTCTGAAAGGAAAAATAGAAGTAATAGATTTAAGTGCTTCAATTGTTCATATTATTTGTATTTTTTATTTCATGTATTTGTTGCTGTTTGTAAGCATTTGTTACATGCATGTGTACTTCCTATGACTTTACCAAGTTTAAATTCACAGAGCAACCAAAATTACAATGCACAGTTGAATGTATTTTGCTTATGTTGATAACAGCAGGAACTTGAAGGATATAGCTTTATATATTATTAGGAAATTTAAATACGTTATTCCTAAGACTTATATATCAGCCACTTCTGACAACAGCAATGAACCAAAATGTTGCTTCACCTCCATCAGTAACTGTTATATAGATAAGCAGTGCATGTATAATCTTCTTTTATGGGCTGGACATGTATCATTATTTTAAGAAGATGATAATTTGCATTTACCCAGAAAAAATCCTGAAATTTCTTTCATTGATAACATTTTGTAATTATTTTCTAGTTATCAGCCTTTTTTTCTGAGAAAAAGTATTGTAATAAGATGAAGACATTAGAAATAATAAACGTAAAGAACCTCAAGCCGTTACTCAGGTGGAAGCAGATACGTGGGGATAAAATAGCAATTACCCTCTTTCTTTATTTGTGTGGATTTTGAATAATACAAACTATGTGACTACATTCCTCAGATTTGAAGATTTTAGCAAATCTTAATTTGTTATTATAATAAATTAACTCTTAATTTTCTTCTTCAATAAAATACTTGGGTTAGCAAGTGAAGAAATGTCACCAGTTTCTATCTTAAAAATATTTAATTGAACATAGTTTTTATGCTAACAGAAATCCAATTTTAAATTTGAAGTCCTACATAAAGATTTTTGAGCACTTTTTTTGTGGCAAATAGAGGCAAAAAAAAAAAATACTGTCATGTTGTGTTGTTGACCACTCTTCAGAAGTGCACCATATAAATATACAATTCATAAAGGTATTTTTTAAAATTTAGAATGAAATTGTCAAAAGCAACTTAGAATTTGGATAAGCACAAGAATCTTCAATCATTTTTTCTGCAACTCTCTGGTTGTTGAAATCACAATGCTAATCTGTTATGGACATCTAGTGATTGGAAAAATTCCACATGTCTCAGAAATAGAATTAACAGCTCCTTTTTTTTTCATGTTGGAAAACTAATTGTTACAGAACTAATTGTTGCAAACATCCAGAGTAGAAGTGTGGGAGAACAAGATTTAAGTTGTGCCAGTTGAATGTTTGAAGTCAAACGCTTCATGCCTCTGAAGAAGTAGCAGTGAGATGTATGCGCTGTTTCAGAGGGGGGACATATGATTTCAGGGGCTCGAGATTTTTTGGTGTAATGAAAGCACAGAGCTCCTGCTGAAGTAATTGAAATTCAGTCTCCTAATTAGGTTTTATCAATCTCATTTTATGGGGTTAAAATACTTGCTTTCTCCACCTGTTTCTTTGTGTAATTGATACTGATAATTCCATTGGGACTGACTGAGTCATTTAGACCCCCCTATATACAGATCAGAATGTGGGTACCTGCCTGTTTACCAGTTTGCCTCCTTTTTCTAGTTTGATTTATCCTCTTTTGATTGCTTCCATAGATTTTGGGGTTTGGCTTTTTAGACTATTTCAAGGAAGTAAGTTTAATTTTATTTCTGCCTTTAAAAATTAATATATTACCATGTCCATAAATCATGCTCAGTAAATTAATGTGCTTTAATTCCAGAAAGAGGAATACTTTGTAGGTTCCCTTAAATAAAGGACAAGACTTTTGGAGAGAATGCTGTGGTATTGAGGGGAAAAAAACTGCAAACAGTCTGCCACATTTTCCTTTGATACATTCTCTGTGGCTGAGGACACACCCTTACTAAACATTTTAGAAGTCATTCTAGGTATGAAATGTCTATGAGGATGTTGTGATGGGAAGTCATCCAAGAGACAATGTGCCATAAAGGAAGAAATAACATAGTTATACTACTGTCTCTGCTTATAAAATACAACTTTATCATGTTAAAAGCATTGTAATACTAGCCAGAGTGAAAGGTAATATAGTCATTGTAAGAATGGCCAGACTACAAACACATCTCAATCCACTTGTCTTATTATTTCTTGTTTTATGTAGAGCACAACAGTAAGAAGAGGCTCAAAGCATTTATTTGGAGGAGTTTTCTGAAAGTTTGGATTTTACTGTTTGTTTTTAGCATGAGTTGCCTTTTTAATGCAGGGTGGTTTCGTGTGTGCTTTTTTCCTCTAGGTGATTTCAGGTGGTAATGTAGCAGGGCAGTTGATAAGATATTTGGAGGTGTGGCTGTTTTGTTGTTCTTGATAGAATTTTGAGGTGAATCAACTGTTTTAATGAAGCAGAAAATTGTCTTTTTTCCTTGGTTCTTGTTTCTTAAATTTTGGTTGTGATGTATTTCCCACATGTACTTCTGTTTGCCTTTGCTGGTGTCATAGTCCCTTTCTCTTCCTTTCTTTCCCTGTTTTCCCCATAATAGAGATGGCCCCTTTTGGGCTGTTACCGAACAATTATGATCACTGCAGCCTGCTCATCCCTTCATTTCTTACAAAATCTTTCTGTCATTAATGCTGTCTCATGCTTTGTGTTTTCTCCTTTAGTTTATATACCTTTTTTCTTTGACCCCTGTGTGCTCCTTCTGTTTTGTGTCTCCTGCAAGAAATTTCTGATTTTTAGTCACTGTAGAAACTACTCTTTGTCAAGAAAACAGAGAGGGGAGTATAAGAATCTCTTTTAAGATCTTTTTCTCCTTTGGTTGAAGAGAAGAAGGTAGAATGGAAAATTCTTTTCCCTACTCTCAGTACCTTTTTGGAAGCACTTTTTTCCCCTACTAAGGAAAGTTTGTAAAGCTTTTAAACTCAGGAAGCTTTTAGTTGCCATAAGTAAGACTGGATTCAAAACCAGGTGGCAGACATGAATAAACAATGTCTGTTAACAGTGCTGTGTTGAATTCTACATCACAATACCTACCCTGATGAGATTCTTTTCTTCATACTGAAATAAGAATTTAAGTAGTGCACAGTGGATCACTGAAAAATGCTTTAAGAAATATTTTAAAAAATAAGTATAGCTGTTGTTTTGATATCTTTGTCTGTTTCTTTGTTGTCTAAATTCAAACTGGTTTTAATCCTTCAACCCCTGTTGTTTCTTGCATTATTGCTCTGAATGCACCACACATTGTTATTTCTGCCCAAGTTCCCTTCAATGAGACAGTGTTGATCCATTGTCCCTTCTAACCTCATACTGTGGGCAAGTGTTGAGAGTGTGAACTACAGAGATATATTTTTGCATTTGGAGTACCACTATGATTATTAATATAGCTGTATTTTTTCTTGTTCTCTTCTGTCTTTTTTGCCATGAGCATGTAATTGAATTTGGTATTTGTCCTGAATGCTTGCCTCTCTAGAATATGTGACTCCAGGGGAGGAAAATTCTTCTACTGTGACATCAATTAATGGTATTGTGTTGTATAGTAGGCATGAATGGCAGAAACCCAGCCAGTCAGAGGAGGCATGTAACTTCAGGTTCTTTTGTTGTAATATTCAGAGTTGGTTTAAGCTGGATACAAAGCTTTGATTAGTGCATAAAATCCCATCACTTTGAAAAATTTAAACATTAGCTACTGACTGAAGATGGGAGGGGATATGGACGATTTATTGAGATTTTACTTGGTCATGAGATTCATAGCTTTGATAATGATTTCCATAGACTAGGATGAAAATGGGAAGCATTATTTACATAGGTGTTTATAAAGTACAGTGTTTTTGTTCAAGTTTGAAGGTGATACCAGATTGGGGAAGGGCAGAGAGGGTGATGCAACTCTCAGCTCAATACACTGAAGAGCAGGACGGCTGTCCAGAGAAACTTCAACAAGCTGGGGGAATGGGCCAACAGAAACTTTATGAAATTCAACAAGGGTAAGAGCAAAGCCCTTCACCTGGGAAAGAGAAACTGCCAACAAGAGTTCTGGGGACCTATGGGCTGGAAAGCAATTCCACTGAAAAGTGCCTGGTGTTCCTGGTGAATGGGGAGGGTCTCGCTGCATGGGAGCCAGCAATGTGCCTTTGCAGCAGAGCAGACCAACAGCATCTTGGACAGTATTTACAGGAGCAGAGGCTCCATATGATTACTTAATATTCTATTGTTTAATATTTATCTTAATTTCCTATCATGTTTTTGTATTTATTAACAATGAGCCCATTGTCTGCTACCATTTCTCTTACTGCTCTTTTTACAGATTTTTGCTTCTTCAACTTTGGGAAAATTTCCTTTCTTTTTGGGGGCAAGCTTGTATATATGTGAAATGTGTTGCTTCATCTCAGCATGTTGACTGGAAGCTGGGAATTCTTCTCATGAAATTATTGCCCTTCTCACAGAAATAATTCCTATTATTCTAAGTGTCTATATCTTAAATGAAGGGAAAAAGATGTGTTTACATGATGTTAGTCCATTGTGGTGGACATTTTGTGTTTTGAAAAGAAAAAGCTTCATGTTTGGATGCTTGTCCATCTCTTAATAAGTAGGTTCTGAGGAATACTGCAAGGCTCTGCCAGTGCTTTTTATAAACATGAAGGATTGTACAGGTATTTAAAATCTGTGGTGAGCATTCTCCACTTATAATCAACTCCTACATAATTTAAATTCAAATCAAACTTGCTAGTTTACTAGCTAGGGAGTATCAGCCTGTAGCATTATGAAGGTGGAAACATATCTAGCAAATGGGAGCCAAGTTATATGGGACTGGCTTTCTCGTACATTACAGCATATTACATTACTGCATTTGTATGTTTATCAACGTGTTTTAAATATAAAGATTTACCCCCTCCTTTCAATTTTTAAATAGTGATAAGCCCTACTGACCTCTCTTGCTTAGGCTTAGTGCCTGGCACTTTAAAAATCACTTTTACTGTCACTTACAACATTTAAGAAAAATCCAAACCAACCAGTAAATGTAACCCTTCACAGATGTTAGCAGGGTTATAGCATAGTTGTTTTAATAAAGCGCAGTAACAGCTTTGTTGCAGGAAATGTGGGCAAATATCTCTTCCAGCAGAAAATATGGGAAGAATTTAAAGAGAAAGAATATTTGGGCACTTTAGGTGGTAAAAGTAAAACTTATATGCTTGAAGTGCTGAGAGATCTTTCTAGCACGGTTATTAAACCCCCAGTTTTAGATCTAATTCCTGTTGAGGCTGGTTGTGCTATAGAACCCCATATGTCTGTAGGACAGGGGTAAAGTAGGGTTTTTCATTCAAAAAGCCACCTGAGTTGTGAAATAGAAGTTAATCAGATCTCTCTTGTATAAATTCAGAGTAGAATCTGGTTCTGCTTTTGTAGCATGCAGGATTGCTGCCCAACAAGGCTATGGAGCAGGTCATGTTGAGTGTGATCACACAGCACATACAGGACAACTAGGGATCAGACCCAGCCAGAAGGGGATTAGGAAAGCCAGGTTCTGCCTGATCAACCTGATCTCCTTTTGTGACCAGGTGACCCCCGTGGTGGATGAGGGAAAGGCTGTGGATGTAGCCTATATGACTTCAGCAAGGCCTTTGACCCTGTGTCCCATGGCCTTCTCCTGAAAAAGCTGGCAGCCCATGGCTTAGACAGGAGCACTCTTTGCTGGGTTAAGAACTGGCTGGTGAGTCAGGCCCAGAGAGAGTGCTGGTGAGCAATCCAGTTGGCAGCCAGTCACCAGTGGCACACCCTAATTATCAGTGTTGGCCTGAGACCTGTTTAATATCTTTATTGATTATCTGGATGAGGAGATTGAGTTTACTCTTAGCAAATATGCAGATAATACCAAGCTGAGTTGAAGTATTGATCTATTGGAGGGTAGTAGTTCTCTACAGAGGAACAGATGGACTGAGACCAACAGCATGAGGTTCAACAAAACCAAGTGCCAGGTCCTGCAATAACCCATGCAGTGTTGCAGGCTGAGGGAAGAGTGGCTGGAAGGCTGCCCAGTGGGAAGGAATCTGGGGATGTTGGTCAGCAGCTGGCTGAACATAATCCATCCAGCATGTGCCCAGGTGACCAAGAAGGCCAGCAGCATTCCGGCCTATGTCAGAAATGGTGTGGCCAGCAGGAGCAGGGAAATGATTCTCCCACTTTACTCAGCACTGGTGAGAGCACACCTTGAGTGCTGTGTCCAGTTCTGGGCCCTTCAGTTCAGGAGGGACATTGAGGTGCTGGAGTGTGTCCGATGAAGGGCAGCAAAGAGATGGGGTACCGTAAATGGGGTAGAGCCTTTTCCAAGTCAGACCAAAGAATCAGAAGAGAAAAGCATATGCATCAAAAATTTAGAGGAATCTTGAGTTATTGAATGAATTATTAAGGTCTGAATTCAAAATGAGCAGATCACCACAGAAGATCAAAAAATGTATGCAGACTTTTGTAAGCAGTTAACAAATCTAGGATTTAGTGGTATGACAAAATGTTTAATTACCCAGATATCCTTTGAGAAAGGTATAATAGAGTAAGTTTAAAAAGCATTCACTGGTGACTTTTTTTCCTTTTAGCAATGTCATAGTGTTTTGGTTTTTCTTAGAAGGAAAATGAAAGCAACTTGCTGGAAAGTTTCCATAGATGTAGTTTTAAATAGTGAGAAACCAGCTAAAAATGGCTAAGTGAAAGGCAACTTGATTGATGTGACAGTGCAATGATGGTACTCACAATGTTTGGTAAAGAAAACAAAATAGAAAAAGTGGATGTCAAGAAGCAGACTCTGAGAACTAATAGGACTAAACTTCTCAAGGGAATAAGGATTGAAAGAAAGCTTTTTAAAAAAACAACAAACCTCCCACCCCCCTAACTTTCAAACTCTTTTTAAAAGTGAAAGGTCAGATGTGAAGGTAATCCAGTTGCAAAAGAAGGCTTGGAACTGATTTGTTGATTTCAAACACACTAAGCTAGTATATGAAAAGGGAAAATAATCTTGCATTTGTAAGGCAATATGGATAAACATAGAAGAAAAATATCATGTTAGAGAGAGAATTTCATAAAGGTTAAGGCTGATAGGCTCTGAAGTCAGCAAAGTATGTCAAAGAAAGAAAAATTGTGTGTTAAAAAATCCTACTACTAAAAGGAGGACCAAACCTGTTTTAAGTCGTGCTAGGGACAAAGTTCTTGATTTAAAATTTTTTTTTACATCACACTTTGGTAAAAAAATTGTATGCAAGTGTTAATCTTAGTATTTCTAATATCAGTGAACTAGCAGCTCTATCCATAGCAAAAAAAATTCCCCCAAAAGTAAGATAGATTCTCTGTGCAGACTATTTTCAAATTATCTGGTTGATAATCAGACTTAAATTACTGCAAGAAGAAATCTCAGAAATGTGCTTAGTCAAAATTAAAAATGGCCACAAGAGTGCTTACTGCACTTTTTCCCATTTGCAGAAGACTGCAAATGGGAAAAAAGCACTTATTTTTCAAAAATAAGGAAAAAATAATGAGGATGAAACAGCAAACAGATTTGTCATGAAAAGGGGATCATAAAAAAGGACTTCTTCCTATGCTAGTATGGCTTTAGATAGAAGCAGTAGATTGATGTTGGGTTCGAATCAATTTATATGTGCAGGCTAGAAACATTAAATTTTCACTGTGGAAAAGTCAGTGAAACTTGACTGTGACAGGATTTCTTTTTGGCTCTGTTTTATTTTGAATTTTCATATGACCTGGAAATTGAAATGAACAGGATGCTTATTAATTTTTTGGTTGCATGAAGTTGACAGATATGTCAGTATCTTAAAAAAATTGAAAATGGTATAAATATGGTCCAAAAATAGTTAGGATGCAGTTCATCAAGGTGCTGTGATTAAGAATGACAGCACAAATACAAAGGACAATACCTGTTTAGGTGGAAGGCTTCTCAGGTTTATGGCAGATCCTGAACTGCCTGAGTCATGTTACATCATGAACCACCATACTGCAGTGTATTAAAAAGATATATTTCTGTTCTGTGCAGGTTTGTTAGGTCTCAGTTAGAATCCCATATTCTGTTATGCAAACCTTAGTGAAAGAGTAGTGGACTGTTTGGTGAGAGAGCAAAGGAGAGCATCAAACCGTGTCTAGATGCCTAGATCACAGACCTAGAAATTAACTACACCAATATGGAAAGACCTGGGGTGAGTTGGAATGAATGAGAGAACTCTTGGGACGATGTGGTAGAGTCTTCAAGTATGCACTTCTGCAAAGTGGAATGAAGGAAATGGTTTCTGTAGTGAAAAGTCAAAAGAGAAATTGTGCTTCATTTGAAGAACAACAACAACAACCACCACCAAAAAAAACCCTCAAATCTAGACTAACTATTCAGAAAACAAAAATAACTTGGTATTTTAAGCAACCTATACCCACTAGGGGCGTGAAAACTGACTAGACAAAAGCTGAATTGGAAATGGCATGAGCATAGTTAAATATTTCTAGAGGGCTTGGAATAGGAGATTTTTCATAGTCTCTTCTAGGTAATTTTTCATGTTTCTTTTCAAAATGTCTAATTTTCTATATAGGCAAGAGGAGATGTCACAGAATTTCATAGAAGAGCTAGATGCAGTGACAGACAGCAGTAACATGGAAACTGCAGTCCTCAAAAGAATTGGTTATTGCAGGACCTAGAGTGGATATGTTGAATAAGACATTATAGGGAGGGTGCAGTTTCCCTAGATTATCAATACATCTGTACCTGTGAAATGCTGAATACAAACTATGTTTTATCTGAAGGTAGTCCAGTAATAGCCATCTCTGAAATGCCTGTAAAACATCCTCAGTTAGTAAAGAAGAGAATTGAGATAAGCATTCAGTCATGAAAAGAAGGTAGATCAAGAGGTACTGTGTAGTGTAATTTATTTTTCATTGTGTATTAAGATTGCCAAGCAAATGTTTTCTTTGATATATTTAATCTTTTATTACATTTTTAATTCTGTTCATTTGAAAGCATTAAATATGGATTTGATTCTTTGAACAGTGATCAAGCCTCAATAAAAGCTAAAAATGCTTTGCATTGCAGGTTATGCAGTATTAACTTAACCTGAGACCTGGAATTTTTTTTGTAATGTGAACACCTTATCATTATAGAGTGAATCACTTAGGAAGAAATGTAACTCTGGTACAGAAGAGTATTTCTCCAACATTAAATCCAATGGCTGATCTACTAAGGCACATCTAGTAAATTTCTCATTGTCAAAGAAAACTCATGGACTTAGTAATCAGTGAAACAAGCGTCTCATTTTTGTACTAATATTTGGAAAAGGAGATAGGAAGAAAAGCAAAAGGGACAATGAAGAAGTTGGTTGAGTATTAATTTATAGTTTCATGAATAAAGTAAGAGATTTTAGCCGAGACTGAGAGGCCTAAAATAATCTTTGAGCTCTGTTATTCACTTGGATTTCATGACAGGATATAGCAAGCATCAATTTAGTTTCATTGCACAGGTGGTGTATGTCTAGACTCTCATACTTAAAAACTCTGGAGTTTTTCCTAACTTGCAATCTGAGGCTTGTTCTTTGTGGTTGAAGAAAGAAACACTGTGAACTGGTGGAGGTTGTGACTGTTAAGTCACTTGCCTGTATGCTGTGGGAACAGACATGATATTTAGCACAAGTCCGGTAAGTGCTTGGCGAATCTGCTGCCCCTAAAACAATATGGAAAAAAAAGTATATTTGAGAGTACTGATCAGCAAGACTGGCAGAGAGGACTCCTTGTACCAAGAGGGTGGAGAGATAAAGCAGAAGTATGCAATTGCTGTAGGGGTTAATACAACATTAAGAATACAAGTATTGTATCACCTTCTGCCATCTCTCTGTCAACATCGAGAATATGAGCGCGACAGTGGTGCTAGTACTGATAATGGAGCTGTCATTAGAGTGGATTCACTTTGGACTGCACATGCTTTCTGGAGGTCATGAGTAGATTCCATGATAGCTGGCCTATGTGGAGTTCTCTCTCCCCAGGGTTTTCCTTCTAACAGCTGTTTTCAAGATAGCTTATGTATGGTTTCACAAACAGCCATTACATTGGATGGCAAGCCATGCACAGCTTTAGACTCAGACATTTATTTTATATATTTGACAAAGAACAGTTGTGTACTAAAAAGTTTTTGGTAAATGTTTGACTTGACAACAAATTCCAGTGTAAAAATCAGATTAATTTAATCCATTTTTTCATGTTTGTCTGGTTTTTTTGAACCTTTGTGTTGTTAGCCGTCGTATGAAACCCAGCCGTTGGCTGATGATTTTAGCTTTTTTACAGCCATCAAGTAAATAGTGACTTTAGCAAGCCCAGAAGATGATGTTCATGAACAATGTGTTGTTAAACCATTACGATGATTTACTGAGACTGTTAAAGAAAAATTAATTAACTTGGTGTTAGAAGCTGAAATGTGAGATAGAGAGTCTTCCTTGTAGTTATTGATGGTGGCACATATTGTTTGAGTTTTCTAAGAAAGAGCGTTAAAATCTTGTGTTGGTTAGGAGTATTAAATTCCTGGCATTGTGTGAATGTTTTTCAGACACTCCTTTGTAAGTATTTAGGGTTATTGAAGTTTAACTAGACTCAGAATGCAATTGGTGGAAACTAGCTCACAAATCATGCTTCATAAGCATTATTTTCGTATATTTTCCTTCAGAAAAAAACCAAGAGGGGTACAAACTGGAATACAAGACGTTCGTTTTAAACATAAGGGGGAAAAATTCCAAGCCTTTGAGAGTGATTGAACACTAGTATTGGTGACGAAGAGGTTGTGGAGTCTTCTTCCCCAAAGAGAGTTGGAATCTGACTGGACACAGCCTGATCAACCTATTGTAGTTGATTCTGCTTTAAGCAGAGTTTTTGGACTAGGCAAACTCCAGAGGTCCCTTCCAATCTCAGTTATGCTATAATCCTGTGATTCTATATTTGATAAAATGAGTCTGTGTCTTTGAAGAAGTGTAAGTATTTGATACCTACTCATACTAGTTTCTTTCAACCTAATGATTTTTCTTTTTTATTATTTTATTGGATATACTGTATTGGTTGACTGTTTAATTCTGAACAAAACCAGACAAAATCAGTAATTATAATGTTTATGAAGAAAGGAGGAAATCCATTAAAAGCATAAATATGAAGTTTTTGGTTACCATGTGTATGAACACCATGCTTCACATGTTATAACTACAAAGTACACGATAGTAGCCCTTGACTTTTGGCAAGGTTGGGATAAGGTACATGTCTGAAAATTTAGAGGAATTTTGCTTAGATATATTTATCTTGTTTTTGGAAAATACCCTGGGTAAAGGTGCTAGAGGATATAGATGAACTCTAAAGGTCTTCTGATTTATAGGAAGAAAATCTTCTGAAGCTGGGAAATACAAACAAGTATTTAATACTGCATTACAAGAATTTTGGTTATATTTAGATGCCAAGGAGAGTGATGAGTAGGAGCATTAAACTACAGTGGACCACCCTGAAGTGGTTTTGAAGCACCTTGCCCCAGAGCAATCCTTTGAACAAGTCAAAATAAAAAAGCAAAAGATTTTTTTTAATCCTTTTGCCCTTTATGTTCTGTAGGCTGTGAGTTCCTTGATACTATTAAAAGATGCATCAGATAATCTCACATCTGGATATTGTCTGTGGCTTTACTCAAACTCCTCCTAGTTGTATGACAGGAACATTGAAATATGCAGATGCAAAGAGCATACCAGTATGCCTTGGCTTTACCTTGTGATATTTTCTATTGTCTGAAATGTTCATATGCTTGAAATGTAATGTTATCAGGTAGTGTTGTAGAATGTTCTAGCTAATCCCCTTCAGAAAGCTACCTTTGGCACTCATCTTTAGCAATGGTTTTAGTATGTTTAGTAATGCTGTAATTTTAATTACAGTTCAGTACTTTTATAGTGCCAGACATACTGTGCAATAGGTGCTGTGTAGATGGTTGGCAATTGTAGGATATATAGCAGTCAGGATTAAATAGCGATAAAGGAGTCACTGAACTGCACTAACAAACCAGCCGTGATTACAGTCTGTGGCAATGCATAGGCAGAGATTAGAAGATGTGTGCTGATGAATAGACCATAGAAATTCTGCTTATGGTATTTTTCTTTGTGTGAGGTAAGTGAAGAGAAAATGGTAGTGTAAGAGTATGGTCCTAAATTACATGAAATATGTAATGAAGGCAGTAATAATAAGGAAATTGAATTAAACATTCCTTCAGTTTTGTGAGGTATGTCACCTCTTGTTTTTAGTTCTGTTCATCAATGTTTTCCTCTTTTCCATGTTTTATAGTAATCTTACTGTTACATGGTTGTCAATAAAAATACTTTGCTTTGCTGTTCAAATAAACTAAAATTTAATCACTTGAGGTGTCATGCTGTGTCTGATTTCAGAAGAAATATAGAATGCAGTTTTCTCTTCATTGTTGGACTTTTTTTGTGCTTGCCGTTCTCAAATTCTAATTTTTTTTTTTTTGCTGTAATCTCAGTTTTGTGATCACTTGGATGAACAAGAAGGTGCAACATTCTTCTAAAAGATGTGTAGATCTGATTTCTCATTTTTAGCATATACAATATCGCGTAGTTTGCCCATATTAGTATCTTTCATGCATCAAATAAGATATTTTATTCAAGGAATGCAGAGTCCTCCAGTCAAGCTTTTGATGTGACCTTTTTTCCCTTTAATAGTAATTTTTTTCAAATAAATTAACGTGAGATACAGTAAGTGGCTGAACAGAAAAAATTATATAGTAAAACCAGGAATAGAAATTGTATTCTAAGCAATATTTATCCTTTTATGGGTATAGTATCTTTGGCCTTTATTTCCTTCATGATATTATGTAGAACTTCTAGTAGCAATTGAAATTTATCAGGTTAAACTCCTCTGTTTTACTTTGCAGCAGCTTCAGAATAGCCACAGGTGTTTCTTAAATTTAGGATCAGGTTCACTTTTGTTATAGGATGAGAGATTGAATAAGATGTATTGTTGGTTCCTTGACTGTGCAACTGTTCTTGTCTCAGGATCAGTTGGCACCTGTTCTGCAGTGCTGTAACTTCAGACAGGCGTGTCTTTATACTGTAGCTGTAACTAGATGTAAGCACGTGGAGCGTGGCAAGGCTTTCACTCTTCTTCTTTGTCACACTATTCCTCTTTTTGCATGGGCAGTACAGTACTGGCCCCTCCCAGCTGTCCAAAAGCCACAAGATTTCCTCTTGGTAAAACTCTCAACCAAGTACTGCTCATCTGTTGTAAAGAGGCCTCATATGGAGAAGGAAAGCTGTCCTTTTACTTCTTATCACATTATATTTGGGTTTTATTACCAAATATCCACCACTTCTTGTTTTCTGTTTTTCCTAGAGTAGCCTTTTAAAGATTTTAGTGTGAACTTTTTTTCTGTGTCATGAGAAGAATAAATCTTAAGTTTCTCATTGTAGAAATTGTTAGAATTGTTTGATGAGTCTTGTCAAAATATTCCTGAATATTTTAAAAAGATTGATTTTTTTCCATATGGTTTGTTTCATGAGCATATGGGTCTGGTTTGTGGTTTTGGAAGATACAGTGATCCAGATTTTTTTTGCATGTCCTAGAGTCAAATATTGGCATTTTACAAAATGCTTTAATTACATACTGCAGAGTAGGAATTTGCATTCCACACATTCACTTCACTTACTAATTTATTCTTAATACTTTATTATTTTGTACTGGTTTCATTTGCGGCCTTTTCCTGTGTCCATCCCAATATTTCTGGTTTTGTGAATAAGCCAGTAAATGATTTATTAACCTATTAGGGTGCACAGCGGGTATGTGCATACATACTTGCACATCCTTACCCCATTCCGTATACACAGTATGTGGAATAAATCGAGAGAGAGAGAGAGAGAAAGACTCAAATCACTAACTCTTTTTCATTACCGAGCCTTCCTTTTTTATTTTTTCAACAAGATGTGAATTTTTATCCTAGGAACATCGTGAAAGACAGGTAGGTACAGTGGCTTAGCACATCCTGCCCTCCCACCTTGGGCAAGTCAATTAAAGCTGTATTGAGTGAATGTATGTTAATTCCTGGGCTTTCTCTGCAGTTCAGGGTGAGGATTATGTGGGTTTAGAATAATATTCTGAGCAGCCAGTTTACTGAACTGGGAACAGCCTAAGGCTGACTTACAAGAGGAGAAAAATCTGAACTCACCCAAATGTCTGTGGACCTGCCCTTTCTGGAGTCTGGGTATTTTTTAATGTGGGCGCCAATCAGATGCCTGTGTCTTCTTAAGATCTAAAACCTAGAGGAATTTTGTAAAGCTAGGCACTTTTAAAACATTTTTGTTTCAAACAAGGAAGAGCTCTTCTAATTACTCTATTTATCTCATGGTTCAAACATTCACTTGGCAATGGGGGAACTAAATTTAGTTCTTCGAAGCCCACTGTTTCAAACTAAAAGTGTGGTCTTCTAAGAGAAACCAATCCATCCTTGGCAGAATGCTGTAAAATAAGTTTGGTGCATTACTGTTCATGGCTGTCGGTGAAACTGCTCTGCCATGTGAGAAAGCCAAGCCAAAGAGAGCGTGCCTGAAAAGGTGCAAGATGTTGTGACACAGTGCTGAGCACTTCCAGCTCTGAGCAGGGAGACTGAAGTGCCTTAATCCTCTTTCCCAAGAGTGACTTGAGGATAAAATACAAAAGTACCTATGTTATGTCCCTCGCCATGTTATTTTCTCCATATTCCATTTTACGACTTTTCACTATGGTGCCTGACAGCCTATAACTCCCAGTAGCCAATATTAAACTGGCTCACATAAAGCTGCAAATGACGCACCCATGTAAGGAATATTTTTCCAATAATGCATAAAATAAAACATAGGCTGTGTCAAATGCATCAAGTGCTTTTAAATAATTCCCATATGAAGTGGTGCTTAGTACAATAAGGGGATACATGTGTGAATAGATTCTGTAAGGCAAGAACAAGCTGATGGTGTCTCCTGCCAGGCAGACCAGTGAGATCCGCAACAATTCATTCTTAAAATTCCAGAAGGAATGAATTTCTGATGTCTCTGGAAAGAATACAATATCATTGTGTGGCTTAGATGCCTTATGTGTCTTTCTTAATTAAAACTCATTCATTTTAGGAATTAAATATAACTCTCAAATTGTGCCAGCAAGGCTGGTATACATACATGTAGTCAAATTGTAAAGGCTATACTAATATACATCATCATCATCATTCCAGATTGTAGCTGTAGCCAGTCTTGATATTTACATACACCTTTATGTCTGAAATAACATGTTAGATGTTTATGTATGTTTTTCTTTTTGCCATTAGCATAAAAAAAATCAGATATATGGACCTTCCATGTCTTCTGGTTTCCTTTTATTGTGTCTTATGCAGCATAATAGGGCTGGAAACTGCAGCTGCTCTATGTTTTCAGAGATGTATATCTTTCTAAGAACATATATTATACTTGCCTTATTTTTGATATAGAAACTGTTTTTCAGTTAGGTCCTTGGTACATTTCATTTGAATAATTTGGAATAATTTGAATAATCCTGGAAGTCTTTTAAAAGTTTTAAATTTTAATAAGCCTAATGGCAAATCATGTTAACCTGAGCAGTGAGTGTCCTTGGTTGAAGAAGTTAGGAATTTTAAATATTTGTCATTCACTCTAAGTTCCTATATTTTGTTTCAAAAAATATGATCAATTCTTTTCTCAATGTTTTTTTTAAAAGGAACTCTCTATCTGAATACCTAATGAATAAGTAGCTTTCTCCTAACTGCCTGAAAGAAGCAAATAAAACCCTTGACTGTCACTGCCTAGTGATTCAGTAGCTGTGATTCCACATAACTGAGAGTAATATAGTGTCCTCTAAAACCAACAATGTCATCATTAATTCATCAGAAACACAGCTGTGAACTTTGGTTATTCTTTTTTAGCAAAGCAACTGGGCAAAAACATTCCAATGTGCAGTAAAGAAAGTTCCAAGCAACTAGGGTGCACAGTGCTTTGTGTTTAAGCCATTGACCTTGTAATGTGATCACACAGACTTTTTGTAAATTAATCTTTCAGATCTTATGAGTGACATGTGAACTTTGACTTTATGGGCAAAAGACAGACTCCAGCTTCAGCAGAGTCACCTGTATCCCAAATGCATGATAAATTTACATAACTTTCTTTTGAAAAACATGAGCCTTTTGGTGCTTTCATGTCTTTTACTAGGGGAAGTATAATACTTTTTTTTCCTTTTTGTGCTGTGGTGTACATCACTGAGTATACAGGGGATTGTAAGAAGCTTAATTTTAAAATATATTTTATATTCTATTGCAAGTATACATTTCAAACTGCAAAATCTAAACTTTTCTCCGAGTTATATACGTCTGTATCATTTTACATTTTTGTAATTTGTTTGTTGTTTCTAGAATTGTTTTAATTTCTCTAAAAGCAAAATTTCTTAGCATCAATATTTACTCAGCTGTTTTGAATTGCATTTTACGTATGAGCACATTCTGCAGAAAATGGTTGAAAAATTCAAACACTAAAATATTCTCCTATCATCAAGACATTTTTGTTTTAAACCATGAGTGTTTTGACTATAAAGCCTTCTACATGAGTGTAATTATTTTTTTCTCTCTGGTGCAGGAAAACTGGTATGCTTATGCTTAGTATATGCTGTTTGGGCTGTCTGATTTCCTGTACCTCCGTCACTTGGCTTGTGGCATGCTTTTTGGTGATGAGTCGGAAACAGGAACCTGCCCAGTGTCATTGTGTGACCTGTTGAATGCTGTTTTTGCTTCTAGTTACAGACACGCAGCCCTCTCTTATCTACCAGGCCTGGTTTTACCAGGAAAAGTGAGTGGATACAAGAAGTGTACTACAGTGATGTGTTGTGTACCTTCTGGTCTATGGCTCCCATTGTCAAATCAACTGACTGCCTCTTTAAACTGAATCAAGGGTTTCTTGCTTTTTATCTGTGCTTCTGATTATGTGAACCAGGATAATAACAATAAGGAGCTGCAACATTTGGAATGCATGGACTTTTTCAGTTGTACTTGCTACAGGACGTGAAGAAGAGAAGAAACGAAGATGCTGAAAGCGGTTTCTGTTGCTAAGGCCTAGGGAATTGAAAACTGTTACAGTTAGTGGCAGAAAGTAGCTGAGGTTTTCTCTCATTGCCTCAGAAGAAAAATAGAGGGATTTGTTCTCTTACCTGTTCTTAAAATGTTTATGCTGTTTCTAGTTTGGCAAAGACATAAAATATATGGGTTTTGGTTATAATAATATATGAAATTTATCATGCCAGCAGGAATGTAGACATTAGTACTGTTGCACATTTACTTTGTTAGACAAGCCTGAGAAAAAGTGTGTTTTAATAAATAATCAAAACTGAAGTTTATTTAACAACTAGACTTTCTGTGCAGTGCCTTTTGTAGTTAGGAAAAAAAAAAAAGAAATAATGTTAAAGTTTTGCTTTTTTTATGTGTCTTCATAAAAACAGCTGCCAAACATCAAGTGGTAACAATAGATTAGCACTCATATTATCTTAGTCTCAGCTTTTAAAATTTATTGTTTTGTGGTAAATGAGAATTTTCTGGTAATATATATTTGAATGTTTCGAGCTTTAACTCCTGCTCTTGTACTTACTGAAAGGTTTTGTGCCCCGCCCCCTATCCAAAATCAAGAACGGGTGCAGGAAGCCTTGAAACTCCAAATAAAATGTTTTGCCTGGGGCAATATTGTTCATCACATTCTTCCTAAAGGCTTTTGGGTTTTCCTTTTGAATGGAAATACAAGAGCCAGATGCAGTTACCTCATTTCAAAATACCCTTCCATTCTTCAGTAAAGAAAAAGCTTCTCATTATTCTCTTTCTTTTTAAAAAATATTATTTCAGCGCTCCATAAAATATATGCCCACATTGACAAACGCAGCTACAACCTGATGTTCCCTGTAGAATCTCTGCACTTGCCTTGTGGCAACAGGCCCCACTAAGCAGAACTGATAAATAATTTTCTTTCTCTGGCCTCTCACAAGCAGAGATAGAGATGTGGCACAACTATCCATACCCTTAATCATTTATCTATGTACAGGGATCTTTCCCTTAATGACAGTTTCATAGATTTTAGATGGGATCTTCCTTAATGAGTGTAATTATCCATGCCATGAATTGAGAAGTTCAGAAACATTTCAGAAGCAGCGAATGGGTACTTGATTTTTTTTTCTTTTTTTAAAGACACTTCATAGTCCTGAGACTGTGAGGTAGGATTCCATATTTGCAATTCACACAGCTACAATGATTGACAACTTCTCTTCTTTATTCTTATAAGTTGTGCAATTTTTAGTACTGTTAATGTTCTACATTTTAGCAGTGTTTGAATTCTTGTATTTTCCCATACATTGCAATACTGTACATGCTGTTATATTAAGCTTGTGAGAGCAGGACAATGAAATGCTAAACTAGTGTGATACATTATGGGTCTTGTTATTTAAAGGTAGATAATAGATTTGCAATCTGTATTTCAACATATTTCTTCACATGTTTCTGAAAAGTAGTCTATTTTATTGCTTTTCTGTGACTTGCCAAATTTGTTTTTTAATATTGATTTCTGTGTCTTCCAATTTATTCTCTTTTGGTTGAATAGCCTTTTAAATGTTTTGTAAGAAAGGCTTCAGTTTTAAAACAGTAATTAGTAAGTAAAATCCTAAATTCTAATTCTTAAATTTTAGCTGGGTTGAATTACAATTCCCAGTGCTGGTGTCTCTCTGCTGCCTGTGAGGACCTTGGGGAACTACAGCTGACATTAGCACTTGGCTGAGGCTCTTGATTTAGGTGGTGTGAATGTGAAACAAAGAGAGGATGTCAAAAACTCTTTAAGAAAACCACATTCATAAAAGAGAATTTGATCAACCTTAAGTTGGATAACTGAGATTGTACCCTACTTCACAGGAGAACCCTGTGGGTTCAGTATCTTCTTATTCTACATATAGCAGACCTTCCTTCATATAATACTTCTGCTGTCAGAAGAGAATATTTACACCTTCAAAATATGTCCTGCAGATCAGGCTTACCATATACATTAATATGTTACTTAGGAAAAGTCAGTATTTAGAGGTGCCTGTTGCTATTGATACACAAGGCCAACCAATTAAGAGTCACTTTAAAATATATCTCTGAAGAGTATCAGGAAATGGAGTCTGAAGCTTCTGTCTGTAGTTGCTTTAGATGAGTCTTTCTGGCCTGCTGCTCCTTGGGCCAGTCCTTTCCATATTTTTTAAGACTAAAGTACTCTTAATTGCATAGGTCACCTAGTTCATGGGTTCGTGGCTTCTCTGTTTTCACAGAATTATAGAAGGATAGAATGGTTGGGTTGGAAGGGATTTGAACCTCATCTAGTTCCAACTGCCCTGCTGTGGCTAAGGACACCTTCCACCAGACCAGGTTGCTCAGAGCCACATCTAACCTGGCCTTGAACACTTCTGTTCTTGAATATTTTCTGTTCCTGCAGTAGATTACAGACCTGTGAGCATTCTTAAAATCTCTGGATAGTTCATTGCAGTTTAAAAGATGCTGTATGTGAGGGTGATCCCATTATGCTACACTATTTCTCAGAAAAAATATTAAGCCAATATGACCAAAAAAAAAAGAAAGAAATTGGGTTTTGTAACAGAAAACAGCTGCAACCACATCAAGGCATTTTTGTCTATTCTGCTGGCTTTACTGAAAATTAAAGCCACAGCTTAATATTCAAGGAAGAGATTTCTATGGAATGAAATCTGTTAAATGCTTAATAACAAACAGTTAAAAACACAAAATGGGATGTTTAGGAAACTGGTTTTGAATGCTAAATAGTCTAGATTGCAGAAGTTCTGCTTCTTCAGGAGAGGCTAGAGAATGAGAATCTTATTCTGAGTAGTGGATTGTAAATACCAGTTCAGGAATTTGTGTCTTATGTTTTCACACACTGTCAGTGTGTTTAGTTAAAACCAGCTTGCTTCAAATATAAGAACTCTTGAAACTGTATGAAATCAAGTGCTCTAAAAACAAGGAGCTATCCATTTGTTGAGAAAGGTTTTAGAAATGAAATTTTTTAAGTGCCTTATAGATGGAAAAATACTTCGATTTTTTTCTATCTGCAAACACAGTAGATTAGAAGATATAAATTTTGAACTAATCTGGAGTTGGAAGAGCTGAATTCCTGCAAAACATCTGTTGACAACCTTGGAGTAGATGGATTTTCAAATTCAAAGTGATTTAAATCAGACACTTTTCTCATAGTTCAGTGTTTAAATGAAGGGGAATTTACATAATGATTTATGCAGCTTTAAAAATTCTTAAACTTTGAAATTACATTCTCTAAGGAACACTCAACTCTTATTGTTTAGTGACTAGTAGGATATCCAGTTAAACAGGCTCTTCACATCAAGTCACTACCTCTTTGCCCTAGCAAGGAAAATATACTCTATGCACATTTAGTTACACAATTTAATATATATTTATTTAGAATTTTAGTTCTTATCTTCAATTAGAGATGCTGAATAAAATTGCTTCCTTTAATAATTCCTGCTTACTTGAAATTTGTGCTCTGCTGCTAATGATGAAAGCTGGAGTAAAATTGAGTAACAGCAATGTTGAAACTTCACTAAAGAAAATTTTTATTATGCAATATATACAAAAGTCAAATATGCTATACAACTTGTGTTTGGACCTTAGGGGAAATGGTACAATATAACATAATTCATAAGTCTTATATTAACTCCAAAATGACAGGAAAAGCCATCATGCTAATGGAAATACATATTTTGGTTAGTTTTATTTAATATTTTTATTGTTTAGGTTGAATCTAATACTGCTTAGGGTCTAAAGGTTAAAAATACCCTATTGGTTCAGATAATGAAGATGGAGCTTCAAAGTCATATGTACTTAATTGAGGAAAATGATGATGCAGAGTTATTTTCAGTTATTTGAAAAATACTTTTTTTTATTACAGCGTGTGCCTGATAGAAATGTTAGAAACTTTAAGCCTGCATGACATTTTCAGGTTCTGTTTCCTAAAGTTACCTTCTTAAAACTTGGTGAGGACATACAAATTTAGATTTTAGTGCCCATGGGGGAGAACCTGGTAATATGTAAGCACCCAGAAAATGTTATGCAACCTGTAAATCAAAAGCTACCATGAAATGAAGTTAAAATTGAAAATTAGCGCAAAAAGTACAACTTGTAGCAATTCAGAAATACAGCTTTTTGGGTCTTTAAAAACGATGGAAACATTTCCATAGGGTTCTAAGAAATAATTCCCACTTACAAACATCTTAATTATACCCTCTTATAGTACCATGTGAACTCCGCAGCTGTAAGCAATCTAGCTTAGTGTCTATAGTGTCAAATGAAAAGGAAATTATTGCAAAAGATCTTTTAGCTTCCTTGTTGTTTTTTTTTTTTTCCCCTCCAACTTCTGTTACTTCTAGCACCCAGTTGCTTTCTCTTTCTAAAGTTTACAGTGTGGCATAGCTGATGAAACACACTTCTCCTTTATTGGCACATTCAAGCCACAAGCAATTGACTTGATATTTTTGAGAAAGGCAAAATTTAAACAAGTGTCACGCCTCTTTGTAGGGACTAAAATAGGCATGTTTGTGACAAGTTCTTGGAAGCAAAACTGATTTGATTTTTTTTACCTCTATAACCTATAGGCTACCTTTAAAAAACTGCTTCAACTATCATGTTTTGTCTCCACAGTTTTCACCTACTTTGCTACTCTAACTACGATCAAAATTGTATAAACTCATGTCTTCTTTTGATTTCTGTTAAATTTTCTCTTTGCCAGAGAAAGAATGGAAAAGAAATCCTAGGATTTTTTGGTTTTTTTTTTTCAATTTCTTAATGAAATTCATTTTCTCTTCTAAAATTCTGATTTTTTTTTTAGTGGAGGTTTTATATTATTCCACAAGGCTGATTATCACTTTGATGTTGAGGTTCTGGTGGCTCATAATGGTACAAGTTGAATTTTCTTTTCAGACAGTGATGTTACCAGATGCCAAATAATCTCCTTCTCTTTTTGTCTGGTGCTTCTGTTTTTTTGCCAAGACACTTCTGTCCTTTCTGTGTTTTGGCTCATAGTAGCAGCAGCTACCAAAAGTTGACTAGTAGACCTGTTCATCTTGCCCTTACACAAACAGAAACTGTGGAAAAAATAAGAGAAGGGAAAATTTAACTAACAGAAGCAAATACAGCAGAAGGAGGGAAAAACAGAAGCAGGAGATTTTCTCCTATGGCTTAGGAATCCTGCTCATTCTTGAAGATGTATGTCATTGCTGAAACACTACAGAAGTCCCCAAGCCCACTGGACATAAGCACAGAACCATCAGATGATGAATCATGGTCGTAAAGAGCTCTGAATTTCTGAATCCGTGATTCAGCTTTCAGTCTCAATTTTTAACACTGTCAAATGCACACACCATTACTGGCCTCTCCAAAAACATGCTCATTTTGTTGTGAGCATGTTTCTGGTCTACTCCTTTTAATATTTTCTGTCGTTACATTCTGAACTAACCCCTCTGAAGCAGCTGTACAGAGGAAAGATTAACTTTTTTCTTTTACATTCATTAAGATTTTTCTCTTTACACAGTGTTTATGAAACAAACAAGCAACTACTAGAAGCAGTAAAGTGACACGCTGAACACTTAATTTCTTTGTGAAAGCAGATGTGTGGGTCTCTGTACTGAGTTTGGCTGGGATGTTAATGTTTTCTTAGCAGCTGTGTTTTGGATTTGTGATCAAGAAGTGCTGATAACTCACCTATGTTTTAGCTATTGCTGAACAGCCTTTGCGCAGCATCAGGGCCTTCTGTGATTCTCAGTCTGCCCTCCCAGTGAGTAGTCTGGGGATGTGCAGCAGGCTGGGATCAAGACAGATGACTCAAACTAACCATGAAGACATTCCATGCCAATGCATATAATCTTATGCACAGTAATAAAAAGGGAAAAGAGAGGGTTCTACAAAGTTAACAATTCTTTGCTCAGAACTGGCTGGATGTTTGTCTACCCCTGGGAGATGCTGAGTAATTGCCTTTGCTTTGCTTGTTTTGTTATCTTTCTCTCTCTTTGCTTATTAAACAATTTTTATCTTGATCCACAAGTTTTATTGCTTTTACTCTTCCTTTTCTTTACTCTTTTTCCTTCCTGTCCCTTCCCCACAGGGAAGTAAGCAAACGTCTGGGTGGTGCTTAGTTGCCTGCTGGGGTTAATCTACAATGGACATATTACATTAATTTAAATCAGTTTACAAGTTATGGGCACCAAACTGACTTCTGTGATGCAAAAGAACATGTCAGGAAATTATAAGAAGTTCTTCCACAATGACATGATGTGTGTGGTTTGTATGCAGCTTATTAATAATATTTCACAGTTGCATTGACCAGTACTGTTCGTAGACAATGCATGATGCTTGGGTGTGATGCAGAAAGGTGAGACTTCGGAGTTGATGGTCCACACTGAGTTATGTGGAGATAGAAGGCAAGGATTGCCTTTTCAAAGCAGGATAGAGCTGTTTGAGAAACTGTCAATAAGTTATTGAATAACTAAAACTTACAAAACTTCCTGGGCTGATCTGTCAAAAAAATCTGAACTTTGTCTCAATAGATCAGTATTCTCTTAAAATGGAGTCATTTTGTCAGGAAGAAAGCAGTTACCTCAGAATTGACTGTTGCAGTCTCACACACTAGTAAAAACATCAGCAAATTAAGCATCAAAGTAAATTATTTCAAACAAATAAACTATCATGTGAACTAGTGGATGCAGCATTTTCAGACTAAGGAACAAAATTTCCATGTTTATAGATGTGCCAGCTACATGAGTTCTTAAATATCCTGACTTTGTAGTGCTTGCTCATTTCCTGTGTGTAATTTTTTGATTATTTACTATAATTAGAAATAATCCTGACATGTTAGCTTTCTCCCCATGGTAAAATCTGATACGGGCTTTCAATGTTAGTCTGTTTTTGTTACTGTACAGATGTAAAAAGAAAGCCTAAAGATTGAACTTGAAAACTTGTGGTCACAGCAGGGCTGTCCACAGCGAACTACAAGTTTGCATTCCTACCACATGCAGTAAGGTTTTCTCTATAGACTCCTGTCACGGAGGAATTCAGCAAGGAACAAGAAATCTTCAGTAAGAGGAGGGCCACAAGTGTGTGAAAAGCTAACCACACATAAACAGTAAAGGTCATTAGCAGGCTCCTAAACTCCTGGCTAGGAATTAGTTTTTTGGATCATTAACGGTAAAAAAGCCTAGGAAATGAATAGGACTCAGTGTCCTATTAAAAATTAGCCAGAACAATTAAAAGGTTTTATAGTTTTTAATGGAAACCAGACCTGATACCTCATTTTCCCTTGTCCAGTAGGCTGTTTCTGCATTTTGAATGACACTCATTTTATGTTCTTGTATTTAAAAAAAAATGTCTTGAAGTATTTATTCTGTATAGGAGTCGTAAATTATTTACAAGGAGGGGAGTGAAAGCTTGGGAGATGTAGAATCGAGTGTCTCCCTGAGACCTTGTTTCTGATTCCAAGTCATGGCTCTGAGCTGTTACAGTTGGTTGTGACTGGATTGCTTCTGATGTGTGCAAATATATACTCTGTAGACTCCTAACACAGTTGTTGTATTATGCAATTCCATGAGTTCAAATGCTCATTTGGTTGCAAATGCACAGCCTTTTTTGCTGTGAGATGTCTTTCCCAACGGTGTTTCCCTAAACTCTGTTTCCTGATTTTAACAGCAGCCTTTCTGCTTTCATTTCAATGTAAATTCCTGGCTGCTGAGTGGATGACTGGTGGCTATTTATCTTCTCCACTGTGTATTTTTCCTTAAGCCTATAGTTGTCTCTTGAGTTTGGCAAAAGAAAATAACAGTGAGCCTTTAGTATTTTAAAATGTAATTTTTGGAGAGGTTTATTAAATGCTTTCCTTGTCTTTACATGCATGTCTTACAAAAAAAAGAGAAAGAGAGAGAGAAAGAAAAAGGAGGGAACAAAGAAATGTTTTACACTGTCTGCTTTGGCTGCAGGCCTGCCACTCTGGAGAAAAACAAGCCCACTAGTTCCCAAACTTTTTAACTCCATTGTTATTATATTCATTTCCCTCCCGATATGCCTTAGGCTCTAAATCTTACCCCTCTGGTAATAATTAAGGTAATCTATGAATACAAGCCATATGATTTTCCTGAAAGATAAAAGAAGGAAGAAAAAAATTTGGATGAGGGAAAATGGACTGCAGATAAATGGGGTGGGGATGGGGGAAATAAAAGGACCATAGAAAGGCAGGACAAGATGATCTTCTACCCAGTGTTAATTTTGTACTGATCATTCATGTGCTTCATACACATAATTCTTTTCTGCAGTGAGTGAATTGCCCTGTCATTAACATAAAACTAGCTCCAAATGATCTTGGCCAAGAGGTTTTAAATATGTTAGTATAGAACCACACACTCAAAACCATGTGGGAATCCATGTGGGTTTCCAGATGTGAGAATCTTCTATGTTACAAATATAGTTGTGTTTACACAGTATAATCTGCTCTGTGGATATACTCTCGATGCAGCTGTGCTTCCAGTAGTGATCTCTTACGTTATGCTCATCCTGCATGGATGCTCTTGTTTCTTACAGTGAGTCCGTTCTGATAATCACTGCTTGGAAACAAATGTTCTCCTGCAATTAAAATACTTTTTCAAGAAATTGAAGGACTTCAGCATGGGCTAGTAGTTTAGATTAAAAGTGAAAATTTGAAACATTTCATGTTTCATTTTTGATTCATCATAGTGTTTGGCTACTATTTTTTTTCCCTGTGTCATTTTTCATCAGTGAGTACTTTCTACACTAGGATTAAAATTTAGATGACTAAGTAAAGTTTGAAGATTTTGTAATACTTTTGCATGTTTCCTATGTAAGCACTTAAACTTGCTGTTTGATTACAGTTAATATTATCAAAAATACATAGATTGATACACAGATTACTTGAATCTCAATATAATTACCTGATGATATGTTCATCTAAATAAAGATCTCTACCCATAGTCTGTCAATGCTCTTTTTCTTTCTATTTTTTTTTCTTGTTTAAAAGCCCTTAACATCTTGATTTCTTTAATGCAGTTGCAGTTTTATGTGCGAAAAAGAAACCTGGAGTATCTTTGGGAGGAAAATTGATATCTGCAGGAAAAGACCATTGGGTTAAATAACTCTATAGAGCTGAGCTTATGCTCATCAGTTAGTGCCTGAACTGTACAGGATTTGGTCTGTAGCAGTGATTATTATCTATTATTAATTTTTGAAAATTTAAGTACAGAATGGTGACTGAAGGTAACTTAAAATGTCATTCTTGTTCAATTTTTAGTGTCATCTTGTAATTTTAATAGCCACAAGTTTTTCAAAGAAATATTCTTTCCTTCCTGACTGAAAACTGTCCCCATTGATGAACATGCGTAATCAGTTTTTAGGCGTAATCCATACAACCTGTGGTACCTTGGCTGTAGCCAAGTCATGTCATATATATCAAACAGGATAATGGATCAGAGACCTTCAGGGAAAAAAAACATCAGCTGAACATCTGATATTAATCTCCCCTCTGAAATGACAGTAGCTTCATCCTCTAGCACAGTCTAAAGTAAATTCTCTGTAGAAGTCACTACACAATGAGTAAAATTTTTATTTTACATAAATCACTGTAGCCTAAGGGTTCATAATGTGTCAGCTGATCCTTGGTGTCTTGGAGGTTGTGTGAAACTGAGATTTTGATTGTAGAAAGCATTTTTCTCTATTAAATGTTGCATAGCGTTTCCAACATTTTAAATATATATTATGATATCTTCTATAGCTCCTATTTCATGGGCAAATGCATTACACATATCTAAAAATAGTGTTTTCCTTATCATTATAATCTTTGTCAGGGAAAATTGTGCTACTCTGTTTTTAGAAGCGTTAAGGATTGTAAAAGCTGGAAGTAACTCCCTATTGCTAACCTCTTTAAGCAACATACCCTTTGCTATTCTTCACCATAACCAACTAATATCAGTCATTATCTTTAATATAAAATTTTATGAAATGTCCTGTGTGATAAAAATGATGGGATTATGCCAGTCTCTGAATAAGAAATTAAGTGAAAAGATACATCTGAAAGCTATGCATGCAGTGACAGCTTGAAGGAAGCACTGAAAGTGTCCTACAGGAGACACAGCTTTCTTCTGTCACTTGCCATGGGTCATGCTTGCCGTGGTAGGTAAGTGATGTGCTTTGTGTCACATGGTTGAGAGAGAGACTATTGGCATTTCTGCCGTGAGAGGCTGGGAATATTTCAGTCAGCATGTGACAGTCTTTGTGGGCTGGTGCTGTCCAAAACTATTTCTAACCCCAGCTGCATTGCCTCAACAATCCTTTAGGAATGTGCTATTTTGCTTTCAATAACTAAAATCTTAAAGAGTGTCTGTGTGTGTGTGTGTCTGTAGGTATTCACAGCAAACCAAGAAATATGAGAAAGTGCATGCTCTGGTAATTAAAAACCAGTCAGATCTCATGGAAGACTATGCAAAATCAAAGGCTTCTCAATGCCTTGTGGACATTAGGCTTCTTTCCTAACTTTCATCACAGAATCTATCTAGAACCTAGCGAGGATGCTGCATAAATTTTGTGATTATGGAAATGTATATTTAAATTCAGTTTGAATTGAAAGACATTAATATTTGTTTAAGGATTCTGCCAGTGTATCTCTCAAGCTGGTTTATGGCACTGCTTTTCATTAATTATATTTTGACAGAAGAAATTCTCGCCTTTTTTTTTTTTTTTTTCAGACTGAAGAACAAATGAGCCTCTCTGAAGAGCAGCTTAAGACCCTTCTGGAAGAATGTATGCAGCCTCAGAGAACAATAAGTAACGTTACCATGCCACAGTCTCAGGAATCTCTTTCTTTTGGATTAAGTCCCCCTTGTTACACAAGTCAAGACTCCACTCTTCACTCCACATCTAGTCTTTCCAAAATGTTAGTTGAAGACCATATTGTAGGGATGTTAATGGCTCAGGAAAAGGCTGGACTCGAAGACAAAAGCTTATGTGTTAATGCAGAGAGCAAAATCCCTGGCTACTATACCAGCAAAGCATTGGCTGGTAGTCACTTATCAAAGGATTCACTGGCCCAAACAGAGGAACCTGATGACCTAGAAGGTTCACAGAAGATGGAAGATAAGAGTATTACTGAAGGTTACTTTATGTCAAGAGCACTCAACACAAAAAGATTGAAGAAACCTTCTTTCTTGGGTGAACCATTATATTGCATCAGCATGAACAATGAACCGTCCACAGAGGCTGACATTCTCAGCATACCATTGCAAACCAAAGGAGGTGAGACTCTTAACAACTCTTTAGAATAGGCTTTTGAGTATAATGAAAAAACCTAAGCAGGTTCTCACCAAAGGTATGCACCAATACACACTGATTATTACGGTGGGACAAGAATGTTTAGAAAACATAAAACTGTGCCAAAAGTAATACACACAAAATAACAGAATGTTTATTAAAATTTGTACCCTGAAATAATTGACTAGGAGTTTTACGAAGTATATCACTGATGTTGATTAATTCTGTCAACTGGAAAACAGTGTTGAAAACACATATACATTACCTTTTAGGTAGTAGAAAGTCATGTTCACTGTTCTGTGGGAAGCAAATATTCTCGCAGTAGCTGGTACAAAAATTCACACGAAAATCCAAGTGTTCCATGAAAGTTTGTAATAAGGTAAACTCGGTCATATAGAAACAAACATGACCTGGCTATATTAAAGATAATAAACTGCTTTTAGAGAGTTTAAATTTGCACACATAAGATACCAAAATTAATAATACTGAACAATTACTTTTAGTTTGGTAAAAGAAAGAAAAGACTTTAACCAGCAAAAAAAAAAATTTTCTCTCTCTGGTATTATAAAACAATTGTGGAAATGTCTCTTGGGTTTTTTTTTTTTTTATGTTCTTTACTTATACATAATTACATAGTGATACTGTAATCTAAATCCATATTAGATTTTTAACCTAAGACTAGTTCTCTTTCTGGAAGGCCAGCTGTTCAAATAAGCCAGAATTTAGGCAGGTAAACCATTTATTGTTTTTCATAAAAGTTTTGACAGTATGAAATTTGTGATTATAGTGGTAGAATCTAATCTTACTAGAAATCAATGCATTTTGCTATGTTTGTTGATTGGTCTTTGTTATATTGGTAATCTGTTCTGGATTTAGAGAAACTTTTTTTCACATACATCACTAATTAAGAAGAACATTCTAATATCCCTCTGCTATGTTATAATTTCATAATTATGATCACAACACTTTCTTTGATTGTGTGTACCTAATCTTTCTACAATGATGGGAATTTTAATATTTTTCAAAGTGATTCTACCTGTCAGAATGCAGGAAGTCTTGGTATTGCTGTTTTTACACTGCCAGACAAAGTTGATATCCATACTTGCCTGCACTACTTTCCCCTTAGGAGATTTAAGTGCTAGCTTCTACATGAAGAAAATACAAATAGTAGCTGTGGAAAAGGTTGGATGGTTTTGGTTTGGCTTTTTTTTTTTCCTGGCAGGTTACTTATCAGCTACCTTCACAATTTGTCTTTGCTCTTCATGTAGATGCAGGCATCAGAGGAGCAGAGTGAGGGAAGAGAGTGGTCTGCCCAGAGGAGAGCAGGGTGGCAGTGGTGGTGGTCATGGGGGCACCACAGAGATCACCTCTGCCAGGGGCAACCTGATCTCATGCAGGAGTAACATGAATAACATACTGCACCACCAGCCTTCTTTGGCAACCAGCAGTGAGAAAAACTCAGTAACTTGCTGCCTTCACTTGAGTTAAAATTCTCCTTTAGTCCAAAGAGACGTAGCATGGTCAGAGCCAAAGAGCCAGCATGGTCTGAGTCCAGTTGACTCAGCCCCAGCTACCAGCTCCCATTATGAGTGATTTTAAGAGGGGATGTGTTAAATCAAGGAAAGCACCGTGCACTGTGACCACTGGGTAGTGAAGTGAGCAGGTAACTATAGATGTAGTCACTGTGAGGTGATTTTATTGCACAAGAGAGGAAGGAGATTTTCAATATTTAGTGGATTTCCATATGGGACATCTCATTGTAGAAGTCTACAAGGTGAGCGTGTTAACATTTATCACATAATAATTTTAAAAATCTTTGAGTCAAAACTGTATGTGTCAGAGTAATGTAATGGGGTATTTTGATTACCTGCTTTCACTAGTGACTGAAACAGATGATGAGTAATGTTTAATCCTGTAGAGTTCAAATCTGTATGGTTAATAGGCATCTTGGTTTTATGATGTTTTTGCATAAAAATTCTTTTTATGAGAGGGGAAGTATTCTGAAATTTCAGTCCCTTATTTTTTTTCATTTTTTACTAAGAAGCTAATTAATTTGTTTCCTACAAAGGTGACTCAGTTCTGTCTGAAGCAATTAGTTCTGGACATAGGCCAAAGGGTGTGTTATTTATTGAATTTGTAAACTTGCTTAATGTATTCTGTAGATAATTTGCTTGTTAGTTCAGACATGATTAAATGTGCTAATTGTATTGAGAAATAGAGATCCCAGTGCAATCCAGTTTAAGGCAAATACATCTGCAGATGAAGGTATGAGAAGTGCCAGGTGTTATTTTAATTTGTAAGAGATATTTGCATACCTGCATTTTGTTATTGTCTTAATTCTAAAGGACATTTAAATATGTATGAATAATCTTCTGTAAGTAGTTTGATTTTTTTTGCCCACTCTACATACAGTTTAAATTCTTTGTAGTGCTGGCTAAGCAAATAAAATTGTGTGAAACTGGTTTAGCACAATTTCAGTTTTGCATTCCTTATGGTACTGTAGTCTGTGATATAGATTTACTGTAATACATTAAATTATATCTATTTTCAGGAAAGCATAATTATTAGCATAATGCATATATATGTATATATACGAAGGAAACTCTCATGGGCCTTCAAAGATAAGTAATGCCTGTTTCTTGAAAGAAGCACTAATCTATACCCAGCTCATATGTATGTAAACATAGACGATGTTTACTGAGGTTAACAGAATGCAGACTTGCCCACATGCAGATACGAAAAGGCTGTTATTTCTCATAGTTGTATCAGCCAGTAAATTTTTATTTCCAGCTCCATTTTGAGGGGCTATATTAAGTAGAAGGGTTTTTAATAAACCGTTGTCATATTTTTCTTACAGCCGCTCAGCACCTTTTTCTTTTCTCTTTTTTCAGATCACATGAACATTGAAATTTGAGGGGAGATTGACTATATGCTTCTCTGCATAACTGTTTTCTGAAAGTGTAGCTAAACCTCTATCAGTGATATTGCACTGATAGGTATCATATCAAGGAACCTGATGGGAATAAATTATTTTAATTGAAAATGTTACATGAGTTGATTTTTTCTTTAGAGATTATTATTATTGCCATTGCCATTTATTGTTGCATTTTGGTTTCAAAATAAACTCTTACATTTCATTACATTTCCTGGGAGTGTTCTGTCTTATAATGAAATGTACACAGATATTGTGTAGCTGTGTGTCTGATAAGACATGTATGTCTTTGTAAAAAAAACCAAAACAACAAACCAAAAAACCAACCAAACTTGAAAAGTTTAGTATTTACTGATGGGGCTTTATTAGAGAGGGTGTGAAATATGTATAATAATTTCATTTTTCTTCACATATACACACACACAGAGTCTAGCTTTTTCATAAAGTTAGCTAAATCGTGTCTTCTGTTATCTCACTGCAGTTTGCTGGAGCTTGCAGCCTGTCTGACTCAGAGTTGTGACTCAGTGAAGCATCCCATTACTCAGTTTTTTGCCCCGGGGCTGTCTGTTGGCTGGACCCCTGGTTTGCTTGAAGGCTGGAATTGCACAAGTGCTCTGCTGGCTCAGAACATCAGCACTAGTCTGCTCAGGTCTGCCTGATTCTTGTCTGGGAAAATGGTAACCATACAGCAAACATTCATATCTTCGAGTTAAGAAATGCAATTAAATGAGGAAGGATGGCAGCCCCTGGTGAAGGCTTGGAGGGAGTAAAAGTAGAGGCATTCAGAAGTTTGCTCTAGCAGCTACTGGGTTGTGAAACCTTATGGTAATGGGGGAAGGGTAATGCAGCTGGTTTGGGTTTGAGAGAATAGTAACAATTCATTACAGGTTTTTGATTGTCTAGTCTTTAACTAGTATTTTTTCCTGATTTTTTTGGCTTATTTACTCAGCTGATGGTTGGTTTCTCATTTCATGTGCTCCAATGTCAGAATAAGAAAACATTATTAAAAAAACATGGTTCATTTTTAAAGTTTCTTTGAGTGGGGAAAGATATTCTAGCAAAGAAGACTCAACAGATTTTCCCATTGACAAGCTCTCGTGTGACTCCTTGACCTAAAAGGACAAATTGTTTCTCACATCCTATACCTATAATAGTTTAACATTCACCAAGAAAAGATGTATGGACAGTACATTAACCATACATGGGCTATTAATACATAGGGTTTACTTGGTCTAATATGAATGTTTAAATTAATGCACATATTGGCCCAGATTTTAATCTAACTCACAGAGTTGCCAGTAGGATTGGATGCACACTTCTGGGGCAGTTGTAATTGTGTGGATATAACAGAGATCAGAATCTAATCAATTTGCTTTCAGTTAAAAATCTAAATGGAACATAGTATTTGCAACAAGCCATTGCTATTTCTTTTTTTACTTTCTGATATTTTTACTTGTTCTTCAACAGCAATAACAAACCTTTGGATGTTCTGCATAGGATTGCTGTAAGCACATTTCAGGGAACTTTTCAAATCTCAGCTACATGTATTTCTTACCGTAAAAATATTAAGCCTGTGTCATAATTTTTTAACATAAATAAAATTAAAGCAATACTGACAAGTGATGAGTATTTTCTGTGCCTGTATGATATTCAGTCAGAGCTGTCTGCTGGCTCTGATCTTTCCACAGTCCAGTTGTTTTCACATGGAACTTGTGTTTTATAGAGAAACCTTATCAAAAACAGCGTTTCAAGTGCTGGGGCAGTTTTTGAAGAAATCTAAATTATGTTTAAAGATTGTATATATAATTTCTAGAGAACATTAAGAAAAATACTAAATAGTTCCTAATTTTCCTGTTTTATTTTCTTACCTTGAATCTCTTGCTGCTATAAAAAAGCTTTGACTAGCACCCTCAAGAAAGGGTTGCTGTTTTTAACAAAGACTTACAACATTCCTGAAGCCATACATCTTTTTATTTGCATCTGGCATTTCAGGGATAAGCAGGTAAGTTTGGATGGATATTGACTTGAAATGTATATTCCAACAGGAGGTCTGTAACTTAACTTTTAGTTCTGGGAAGTGCTGAGCACCCTGCACCAGTTGTAGTCACTCCAGGCCACAGGGACCTAGCACTCATGGCTTGCTATTGCAGAGGTGTGTTGGGTCAGTGCCCAAAGCTCAGAGACTGTAAAAAATTAGTGACTTAAGATTTATCTGTACTTGGTTTCTACTGCATTATATTAAACAATAGGTTGTTTGGGAATATTTTATTTCTTGCTTGATGTTGCAGGTGAAGTATCAATTCAAGTCCTCCTTTCTTTTTGTATTCTCAGTTTTAAGTAAAACTGTTGGAAAAAAAGTATTTGGAAAAATATGGTACTGGTGAGAGGTGGACAATAACAGATATTATATAAAATATAGTGACAAGGTCATTTGCTAAAACATCACTAATACCAGGGTAAAAGGAAAGTTGAGCCCAGGAGGATTCATGGGTTTTTCTTTGTTTTTCCAGTGACTCTGTGTTGTGACCTGCAATAACCCCTCCATTGGGGCCGCCACTTGAATTCCAGCTGCACTGGAATGTGGCAGCTTCTCCTCAGGGAGTGATGCAGTAGTGATGATTAAGATATTTAAATTAATTTTCTTTTGCAGCCTAACTTGGGATTTGGAAACAGGTTTTTTGAAATACATAGCTTTGTTCAGTATAAGTTGTATTTGGCAAAATATTCTGATAACTAACTTCTTTAATGACCTCTCTAGCTCCTTTAATCCAAAACTTAGCAGAGCACAGGAGACTGATTTTTAAAGTTATCCTTCTGATTTTTGGGCTTTGAGGTGTTTGAGGAACAAGAAGTTTCCTGTGTGCATGTAAATTCATGCTGTGTGTTCCTCTTATCTTTTTTCATACAATGATTTTACAGCACAGATAGATTCTTTGTTCCAAAAATTTAATATTGGTGACGGCAACATTGCCATGAAGAAAAAATTCTGGTGTGACTGCATCTAATTGCTGAGCAATACAGGACCAAATCATTCTATCTTTGTCACTGAGACCCCTCAGTGATATACATACAATGCTGGTGTTTGTGGTGGCTGGTGCTCAACTGTTGATACTAATTTTCTCCAGTGGGTATGTTTCAATGCGGACATGGTTTGCTCTCTTAAATGACAAACTGCATATTTTTTAACTCTGAAAGTGAAAACATTAAGGTGGTTCAGTCAATTTCATTAACATTATGTATATATATATTTATATATTTATATATATGCATATATAAGTTGTATGTATTAATTGAATATGTTATATAGAAAATATGCTATACATTTGAGTGGGATAGATTACAGCATTAATTTCAGTATACTGTAATGGTGTCAGAAGTTCACTCCAGCTTTAGTTATTGTCCAGACTTAGAGTGGTTGAGGCATTTTCATTTTGAAGAGTAGTGACAGAATATATATCCTGATTAAAAAAAAAAAGTTAAAAACTTTCTTGAATCTGAACAATAAATGAGTGAAATTGTTCTTTTATGTCCAGAATTCAAGTTTAAACTAAAGTAGTTCTACCAAGGGGTGAAAAAACTTTCAGTTTTGTCATTAAAAAAAAGAGGAAAACGCCCCACAAAAATGCTCAGCCTAATGCCTTTTTCCAAGACACGTGGGCTGGTGTCTGCTTAGTGGAGCTGTGGTGCATGCTTTCCTTCTCACTTCCCGAGCAGAACTCCTGCAGAGCCAGTGGGCATGCTGAGCGCAGAGTGAAAACAGGCTGGGCAAAAATTATCTGCTGCACAGATCAGAGAGGAAAGGGCTGCTTAAAAATGTCATCAGAGTAACAAGGACTAGGCTAGAAATGTGAAAAAGTATGCCAGTAAATTCATGTGCTGGAAAGGGTGCCTTTTTACCTCCATATCAGGGATGGGTAAGTGAGAGGCAGTTGTTTGCAAGTCAATTTCTGTGATTCCAGTGACTATGAGAATTTTTATATTTTATTAAAACCCTGTACTTGCTGGATAAAATTTCAGCAAATAATAGGAGAGTGCGCCTTTTTGTTATGCTTCTTAGAAAGGCTTTCTAAGCACAGCTTTGAAAAAGATCCCCTCTCTCTTGCTTTTTGCATGAAAAATTTGCCAGAGTTTACACTTCAAAGTGTGTTTCCTCCTCCACTTTTGAAGAGAGAGCCTCACCTCTGGGAGTCTCACAGTGTGAAGGACAGACACAAGACAAGGTGGTTTGGCAGATCCTCAGGAAGCTGACAAGTTAGGAGGGTTTATGAAAGCTAGGAAAAATAGTAATTGATTTTTTTCTTTAATTTAATTTAATTTTCAACAGATGTGCTTATTGAGAAATAATTGCTCCTTTATTTGTAGTGAGATTTAAAGGTCAGAAAAACTGTTTCCTTTTCAAATAGAATAGAGGCAGCTGAATACTACTAATGCCATAACCTACATTTATCCAATTATACGTTTCATTGAGGGATTGGCTAGAATCCAGATGCAGTGGTTGAAATAAAAGGCTCCCTGTCATTTATGTCTATGTGAAATAGTTCACTGCTTGCAATTGAATCTGCAATACCTCTTATGCTTAAAAAACCCCCAGTAAACTGGAATATTCTGGAGTGTGCAGTAACTTGCAGAGTGTTAAAGTGCATGAACAATTTTGCTTTGTGATATTCTGTATTCAGAACATTTTTTCCCTTAAAATCTGCTGTTTTCTTGTGGACATACTGATCTGTGCCATTGTTTTTTATTGTTTGCTTTGTGTATTTGGTATGCATAGTTTTGGTGGGAAGGGCATTGCTGGAGGCATTCTACCCTAATTTTACAATAACACTAAAATGGTCTCTGATACACATGTTGTGAGCAGAGCCGTCAAGGGACATGGACACAGAGTCTCGGCAGCTCTCAGTTTAGCCTTGTATGTTTTGCCTAGGCTAGGAGTTCTTCACTTTGAGAGCAGGTAAGAAATGAAAGACAAATGATGTCTGGGCTTCCTGGATTTGTTTAAGTTTGAACATCCATGTTTCTCTTGAATGCTTGTCTAACTGTATGGATTTCCTGTGGAAGATTTTTTCTTTAAGACTTCTGCTTGCCAAGCACTTTTTTAATGAGTTCTCTTCCTCTTGTCTTAACTCTGCTTAAATATTCATACGACTTTGTGCACCAGTTTTTTCTCTTTGGAAAAAGTGAGAAATAAGAACCAGAACTCCCCTTGTGGATACTTTAAGATGCTTACTTCTGCAATCGCAACAGTCCTTTCCAAAATGAATTTATGTTGAAAATCTACCACTTACTGTGGACTTGCCTGCAAAAATCATACCAATATCAGTAAAAAATGCACTACTGTCATTAAGATGCAGATCTTTCTACACTTATCTCAGTCTTTATCTCCATAGCTTATGAATACCTACTAGTTAAACTATTACACCTGTTGAATATAGATTTGGTGCAAATGACCAAATGACTTTAAAACTTTAGGTGCTGCATTTGCATGGCCTCTGAGAAGACCATGTTGTGGAAGGAAAACATCGTGTTCTCTACAACAGCATGAAATTAAGAGATTACTTATGCAAAAATAGTTGGCCAATACCAAGTAATTCTAGAAGTGGCATGCATTGGTTGGTACACTGACATGTTCCACTGATGAGTCTCCAGGGAGGCTGGGAACAGCAAATTTCCCACAGGCTTCTCTGCCCTGTGAAGTGTGGCCACCTTAGTTTTTCTTTAGTAGCTGTTTCTTTGGACAAGTAAAGGCCGAATTTACCTCAACTATAGCTCTTTCTTGTGTCCTACTGTATCCACACCCACCAAGCAAAAGGTGGGTGTACTTAAGCTATGGGTTAACACAAAGCATATGGCTTGCCTTTTTTATTGTAATGACAAGAAAAGCTACAAAAATGCATGCATTAAATTAACATGAAAGTTTGGCATGGCTCAGACAAGATCATTGGAATGGGCTGCCAAGGCTGCCTTCACCACAGCAGCAGCAGTTCTCTGTTTCAAACTTGTGGTTAGACCTACATATATCCATGTACAGATATGTCCAGATGTAGATACATGCTCAGAAAACTGTTGCATTTAAGGTATCTCCTTCTTCCTGCAAGTAAATGAAGGGATTTCTCCAGGTTGGAACCATCTTTGTTTTTTCTCAGTCTTCTCAGTGTCTTTTGGAGGCCAGAAGAGTTAAGAGACCAAACCTGCAGGACATGTGGTACTGCAGGCCCAGGTGAGATCAGATGGGTTACACTGACAGTGGACTCCCACTACCCCATCTCATTCCAGGGAAGCAGTCAAGCAGACAGTCCTGTAACTGATGAAGGAAGAAATTCCTGGCCCCTCATAACAGGCCAGGAGTTCTTTGCTCTCTCCTTGTTCTCAGTGGGAAAAAATTTAAATATACAGGACTGCTCTCAAAAGAGTAGTGACATAGAACAGGAGTCTTCATCCTCAGGAAAAGAAGATGTAAAGATTAATTTTCTACACCTGCATGACGCCCTCACTATGCTTCTCATGTGGGTACTCCTGTTACAGCACCTGCCTTTGCTAAGGAGCACACAAAACAAACTGCTGCTGCAAGTAGAGATCGAGGAGCCAGTCTTGACCATTCTTAGTTTTAGCAGCATGTTCTAGAAGTTGACTGAGTGCCCTGGCGTCAGCTCTTTGATCACACTAGCAGTTCCAGTCGTGAGAGCCTGATGCACCAGGCCCTGCAAATAGCCAATATGCTGCCTCTTTCCATGTGCAAGGGGGCTGGGCATGACTGCAGTCAGCCAAAGACTGTTCTGCCTCCTGGCTGCATCAAGGGCAGCAGGGCTTGGAAGTCTTCAAGGGAAGCCTTCAGAATCAAAGGTGCCAGCTGCCCTTGCTGTGACTGCAGCAGTGCCTGCAGGTGGGCCAGGGGTTACATGCAGGGTAACAGCTCAGGTGCACTCCCTCAGCATAGTTGTAATGTAGAGTGCAGAGAAAATCTTGCATGGAAGACAAATTTGACACAAATAACATGAGTGATCCAGAGATGTATTACAAAACATTAATAAAACCAGAGCACAAAGGTATAAATATAAATGTCCTTGGTGGTTTATTGTTCTTGTATGTAAGAAGCTTTATTGTACAACTTACACAACTTTAGAATGGAAAAATGGTTAAAAATGTTTACAAAAAAAGCATGTTCTTAGAAAATTATGCTAGCAAAAACATTGGGAGGAGGGAAGCAAAAAAATCTTCAGTGTGCAAACTTTTTATAAAAATAGAAATACTAACTCTACAGGTAGCATTTCATGATAAATTATTTAAATAGCCTATCTACACAATTATGTGATTAACTATTACAATGGCAATGAGAAAAATAATTTATAAAAATACAAGCAATGGTATACAAGATGACAGGAAAAAATATAATACAACATTAGAAATTGTATTTGACTTCTTTTTTCCAATGCCATTTCCTTTCTGGGAATACATTTTCTGCAAAGAAATTTTTACTATGTACAGCATTAACTTTAGTACTACAGTAGCTTAAAGTTTGTTAAGACATTTGAACTCTGCTTGCTCCAAAGGTTTTTCTCAGTCACACAACATTGAGGTAATATTTGTACGTAAAACTTTCACCATGTTCATTTCTTTTCGTTTCTTGAAAAGACAAGGAAATATTATAGGTATAAGGATGCTGCCCCTTCTGCTGGGGAAAACAGTCTTTTAATGTACATCAAGGCCTCTCCCTCTTTTGCAAGGAGCTCCTGAAATTGTCTACTCTGGGATGGATTCCTTCTTTTGTAGCTGCATGTCACTAGTTCCAAACTGAGCATGCAGTGGCCCAGAGAGCCCGTATCAGGGTTATTGAGGGCTGTCCTCGTGCCTCCTGCTGCATCTCCTCAGGGCAGCTCTCCTGGCTCTGCCTTAGGCCCACTGACCAGAGGTAAAGCATCACAGACATTTCCCAGCACTAGAGAAGTGCTAAGAGGGTGAATGGCATTCCCCCACTTCTAGTGCTATGGATGGGACAGAAACTGCTGTTATCTAAAAGGACTTGAATTTTAGCACTGCAGAACAGTTGCCTGCCAGGCTATCAACTGCCTTGCACAAAGAAAGGAAAAGCCAACATTGAGCTCAGACTGAGAAAAACAAACATCCCATTGCCCACACCCTCACTTTTCCTTGCGCCTCAAAGCCTTTATGGGAAAATTGCTCTTTGTAACAAATACATCACCGCTATCTGCTCCAGACAAGACTTTTTTTTCTCAACTAAACCCTCTCTAGTTTCAGTATAGAACAGAGACAATAAATAATCTGTATTTACAATCTTACAGTCATGAAGACTTGTAACAATGATTAGGTGGATAGTCTTGACGCATTTCTTGTTGTTTTAATCAATAATCCCTCAGTCATTATAACATCAAGAATAGGCAAAAATAAATATTTTACAATTTTATCTACAGGCCCCTTTTCCTCCCCTCTAAAGAAGCGAGGGGTTTAAAACATCTATGGCATGTAGAAAAGGAATGTTTTCATTACATTATTTTTGTGCCTCTTTAACCATAAAAAGTGAAGCATGTGCTGGTTTCCTGAAGGACAGCACAGTGCTAGCTGAGATGGTGGTGCTTTCTGGCACCATATCTGAAAGAACACATTTGAAGGTAAGCAAGGCCAGCATCTAAATCAGGAAAAAACAGAATCTAATCATAAATCCCAGTTCTCCCAAAGCTGGTGTGATCCAGTGTACCAGTTTTTATCCTCTTTCCCTCCTGCCATGACAGAAATCAGTTTCAGGATCTCTGTTTTGTCCTGTGTAGTACAGCAGCTGATCTAGCTCACCACAAACAGAGTAAGGCTATGTTTTTGTCTGAAAGGTATGACATAGAAAACAATTTCTCCAAGTTAAATGGATGTAAACCAAAGTAGCACAGCCTTCCTTAAAAAAATTCTCAACCCCATAAAGAAAGACCTAGAGTTTCCCCTCCCACCCAAACTCCCTCTCCCCCACACAATGAAAGGTCTTCAGTTTAAGTAGTCCACAGCACATCCAAAGATGTTCTTTTACAAAATGCTACTCCATGGGACCTCCAGTTAGAGAGGCAGTGACACTGCACTGTGATAAACAGCAAACAAATGTCTTTCCTACTGAAAGAAGTGTGCTTGTTCAGTGACAATAATTCTCATTTGCAAGACACGTTTGTTTCCTTCCACTTCAGCAGAGGTCAGATACCAAGTATGTTCTCACTTCCATTCTCTCAAAAGCATTCTCTTGAGGCAGGTCATGTGTTTCGAGTCCACATTTATGCAGAAAGAAGAAAGGAAGGAATAATATAATGGTCCCAGGATTTGTAAGGCTAAACGTTACAAAAGGTGCAATTACCAGCATTTTTAAATAGTCTCTGAATCCAACAATCTTGTGATTATGAATCTGTGAAAAAAGAAAAATATACATTTAATTATTTCTGTGTATTATGCATGATTATGTCCAAGTCATTTAAGCCCAGAGTAATTTGTAGAGAAAACTGAAAGTACTTTCCATGAGGTACTTTCTTGAGTTAGACTTCATAATCTAATCTATGTAACAATTACAAAATGAAGTAACAATTTCAGAAGTCTAGGACAGCTGGAACTAGTTGTATGCACTTACCTCCACTAAACTTCAAGACTGCAATATACAGACAACCTTCTACTTTGCATACTTTTAAGCAAATCAGCTTTTTACTTGCTAAAGTCAACATACTGCATTTCTACCTTAGATTTTGTCAGATGTGCTCATTCATTCTAATCAGCTCTTAAAAAAGAGTCAAGATGTATTTCATTTCTGGAACTCAACATGGATTTCTGATACTTTGAAATAACACAATAGAAATATACTTAGATTTTATATATTTAAATTTTTAACTGTGAGGAGTTTATCAAGGTGTCCTGTTCCTGCCTGCAAAACTCACTGGAACCTGAACCATGAAAGATCAGAGTTCAATTTTCCCTTGGCTCTTACATCTTATGTTCTTGAACCAATTCGTTTATATAGGATCTGTTAAATGCAATGTCATCCTTACCTCTGCATTCATATTTCAGGTCTGAGAAGAACACCATTTCTTGAGAGAAGACAAATAATCCTAGCCGACCACCAGCATAGGTTTTATCATAGATTGGTCCTGAGTCTGCCATTATTTTCTTCCCTTCATACATTACAACCCTACAAAGAGACGATACCTCAGCCATCTTTGACAAGGTCCTGTGATGTTTATTTTCACAGACATCCCCTTTTCCTGGGATATTTACTTCAGATAAAAGGGTGATGCTCACCTGATGTAGCCGGTCTTTGGTCTATGGCTAAGTCGCCATCTGTATGCAGTGAAGTCTTTCCAGCCTATGTGACGAGGATCATGCCACAAAGTTCTCACCTGTGAAAGAATGTTTTTTTATCAACCAAAGGCCAGACATACAACACCAGCTATTTTGACATGAAGGTGCCTTATTATTAAAGGCTGCAAATAAGTTATTAGGCTCTGTAATAGCCTAAAGATAGAAATAATAGAAATCAACTGCATTTATATTTACTTTTAAAATATGTAAATGGGAAGCTACAACACAATTCCACAAACAATTGATTCACTGCTGCTGGGAAGTCTGTCTGCAGCAAGCAATCCTGTTAATTGTATATAATATTTTACTTGATTATGAAAAATTGTGAAGTTATTGGTATTTGCCAAGAAACCTACACGATCAGCATGTGCAGGCCCCCTCTAAGTGTCTAATTTGCTGGAAGAACAGCCTCCCTTATGCAGAAGAGTATTTTATTACACTGGAGTACTCATGTTATCACATTAAGAGTACTTCAGCATGTAGTAAGTGCCATTCTTACCTGGCCAGGAGTGTTTCCTGTGTGCCACAGAGCATTACGAAGGTGTTCTCCTGGGCCAGTGGTGGAATTCACAACTTTGATAGAGAGACCTGAATATCCTTGAGCTTTGGTTGGTGTGGAGTCCCAGTAAGACTGGGTGATCTGCTTCCACATGACAACATAGAAACGACTGCTAGATTGGTAGCCAAATACAAAGCCAGCATAATCATCATCCCTTTCTGTATTGATAAAGAAGGTACCACTGAAGTCCACGGCATTGAATTCATCAAAACCTATGGGGACATTAAAGAATAAAGTTTTAGGTGCTACTTTTTTACAACTCTTAAACAACTCCTTAATAGTTACTTATGTCCTCTTCCTCACCTCAACTAATAAAAACAAAACCACCCCTCACCCCCACTAAACAAACAAATCAAACCACCCCAAACAACAGTGCCTGTTAAATTTTTCCCCTTACCGACTGCAAGGCCAGGGTCACAGTTGACTGTCTGAACCAGTTCTTTACCCTGGTGACGAACAACCCAGTTTGGATCATTCTGGGATGTTCCTTTGGGATCCAGGGGAATCATCTGAAATTTTCGGAAATCAGTCTCACTAATTTCCACGTTTTCAGGGCAGATATCATCAATGTCTGGCACACTGTCTTGGTCAAAGTCATCTTTGCAAGCATCTCCACGTCCATCACCTGCAGAATAAAAGTAATTTTACTATTTTATTACCACGACTGCTTCTGAGTCATACAGCTTGGGAGTTGAAGTCTGAATTGCAGATCTCTGACTGCCCAGGTACTTGGCAGACACATGACAGAAGCCACAGCAGCTACTGTATAAAAGCCCTTTCACTCCAGCCTGATAGTGACTTAGGAATAAGTTGGATATGTGGTCATATTTACATTGATCTTTACTCCTGAGAAGCACTATAACATTCTGGGTTTTTTTTGTTTTTTTGTTTTTTTCTGGTACAGACATTCTGTTTTTTTGTTACTTAGTTTTGTCCAACATTAAATTGTGTGAACAAAATAGCATCAAACTATTGGAAGAAACTCTTAAAATGTCATTATGATACTGGTTTTCTTACCATCAGAATCAGCTTGATCTGGGTTGGCAACCAATCTGCAGTTGTCTTTGTCATCAGGGATACCATCATTGTCATCATCATGGTCACAGGCATCACCTTTTCCATCCTTGTCATGGTCAGCTTGATTGGCATTGGGCACATAGGGGCAGTTATCAAGGTTATTTTGATGACCATCTTCATCTATGTCCTGGTTGTTGTCACACTGATCACCTATGCGATCAGAATCGGTGTCTTCCTATCAGAGGAGAAAAAAACCAAAGACATTTTAAAAAGCCACTTAAAGAAGGCTGAGATAGGAGTCTCTGAAAAAGGAGTCTTAATGCATAGAATTAATTGGGATTTCTGCTTGCTTATCAAGAGCTAAGATGGATATAGTGGGTGAATTAATACACACTTAAAACAGCCTGTGCTAACTGGTTTTATGCTACTTTAGTCTTGTTCTGGTTTTAATTTGAATTCACAGCATCAGAAAGCAGTGTGATCATCAGCTATCTTGTGCCTTTGCCACATGCCTCTTCTGTCACTAGTCTACCCTACTGGATGCAGGGTGCTTTATCTCCTACCTTCCCTGGCAGCAATGTGGTTTCAAGGGCCAAATCTGTGTTAGACTACTCTGTACTTAGGCAGTAGAGACTGTAACATTAAAACAGCCTACCAATGCTTGGTGTTACATCCTCTACACCACAACTTAATTTTCTCTATCATAAATGCTCTTCATGCCCCCTGATTCATCAGTCAAGACAATTGTTCCCATGGTGGTGACAGACTGCATTAACTAACTAGTGTGCTTGCTGATCACATATTTTAGCCAGTCATTTGCATAATCAGCTCCTGAACTAAGAAAAACAATCCCATCATCCCTGAGGCTGCCTCACATTTAGCCTAGAAGTCTTGTGAACATAGGTGGGTGACTCTGGTGTAGACACAAGGCATACCATCCATACACTGTTGGATTCGCTACTAATTCTGGCACTTGAAATCTAATATCTCCACTTCTAGAACTTGATTAGGATAGTGTTTGGAAAGCCATTAGAGTCTTATATTAAAATTTCAAAGTCACAAAAGAAAGGATCTTCCTGAAAGCAGCTGCCTCAAAGGATCTTCAGGCCATTCACTCCCTCAAGTGGGAAGTAGTAAAGCAAGTGACAATGACGAAGACATTTTATATTATGTGTTTAAATCCTTCAAGTAACACTGCTTTTAGGCTACATGGCCACACTACACTACATTCCACTGATTTGCAACTGCTTTTCTAACCCTTCAAACATTCCTGAAGCTATTAAACTTAGTTTTTTAACTGACAGGATGTCACGGGTTTAATCTACTTCTGCCTTCAGTTTTTGAATCAGTAAGTTGCCTGAGAGTCTGGATACCCCTGGATTTTTATGAAGGTGAATTTTACAAGTGTCAGAATATGCCTTTTTCTTAGAGAAAAGCAAATTGTGCTGCCTTCTACTTACTGCTAGAAAAGTTATCTTCTGAAATGCAGTTGGCTTCAAGCTTAGGGACAAAGTTTAAAGAACAGCTTGGTGTCTAAGTGAACACAGCACTACAGGCTATGAAGAGAGTAGTTCCACCACCCACATTTTACACAATGTTCCCAAAGTATTTCATATTCTCACTGTGAGGATCACCACAACTGACAAACCTATGAAATGTTTAGGTGACAAGCACATGCAGTAGTCTCACAGATCTTCATACAGCTACTTTTCAGAAAATACCTAGCAGCTGTTCAAACTCTGAGGGCATGTTATTTGATAAAGGCACCAAATGGGAAAGTAGTAAGAATGATTTGTGACAAGTCAAATTTCAGGTGTAACCAGTTCAATTATTTTCTACAACACACAACATGCTGTATTTTCCAGCACACCAGTCCCCTACTTATATATAATTCAAGTCCCTTACCTGGTCAGGGTTGTGTTCCAGTGGACAGTTATCACACTGATCTCCAACACCATCCAAGTCTGTATCCCTTTGGTCTACATTGTAGACATATTGGCAGTTGTCCCTTTCATTAAGCACCCCTGTAAAAGTTCATGAATGAAAATCAGACATCTAAATACCGCGAAGGACTGTATAAAGCCACCACACACTTCTTGATACCTTTTTTAAAGCATTTTGAGCAGCATTTGAAAGCTTTGAAATGTGACTCATCACTAGCTCTGCCACAGACTTCTGCTCCTATTGCCTTGTGAGAGTGGAGCTAGAATTGAACTGTGCCAAAATGTACATATTCCAAAGTGAATTTCCATTAGCCCTAACTGTTCCTTCAGCAGCCTTGAAATGTCCTGAAACCACCACAAGGGAACTTCTGTGCATTCAGGGATGAAATTTGGTAGGAAATCAGGATCACATTGTGTTCATTCGATTTATGGCTGATTAGAAAACCATCTAAAGGAGTGATCAGAGGCCACCTACCATCTCCATCAATATCAATTGCACATGCATCTCCTTCTCCATTGTTGTCAGTGTCAGTTTGATCAGGGTTGTGATTGTAGGGACAATTGTCACAGCGGTCACCAACATCATCCCTGTCGTAGTCATACTGCTGTGGGTTGTAGATGAATGGACAGTTGTCCTGCAAAAATGAGAAAAGTCAAGTTTTAAAATGAATCAAATTAAAGCTTTAACCAGATTCTGCTAATGCTTGTATTGCAATATGAAAGAAGAAATGAAAAGTGGGGAAACAGTTAAAACTCAGATGCTACTATCTCAAAACACCCTCTTGGACTGGCATGAGTGTATGAATGGCTGATTGAAAACCGAAAATTCACTTCCAAAGCTCAAACAGCTGCAGAAAGTTTGTCTACACAGTTATGCATATCTAAGGTTTCTAGGATAGCTGTCAGTGCCAGCAATTTCCTCTGGTCCTCTCTTAAGATTAAGGTTAGAAGCTAGACCCCAGCTTTGGGAAGGGGAATGGGAAAGCCACATTCTCAAAGGCTGTTCTTTTCTGTTTCTTACCCGGTCATCAGGAATGCCATCATCATCATCATCACTGTCACAGGCATCACCAATCCCATCCTTATCATAGTCTTCCTGCCCTGAGTTAGGCAGATTAGGGCAATTATCCTACAAAGAAAGAAGTACACAGGGATGTTCACTCCTGGTAATATTACAATATGGATTTGAGCAGGTAAAATCTAATTAGGCTAAATTGTAACACCTCAATCAGGTAGGAGTAACCTTACTGTAATTCTCTCAATTTAGAGCTGGTCATTACAGTGATAAGTCTTAGAAAGCCAGAGTTAAATAGTTTTTAAAACAAAAATTGGGTTGCTTTTGAGAATCTTACCCTGCTGCTCTTCCCTTGGAGAGTGCTATCAGAACAAAGCTGATATACGTATGGCCTAAACTAAAATCTTCCTAGAACATTTACAACAATCAGGCTTCATTTTTTCCCATATCACAAGAATATATAAAGCAATACAGCAACAGCAAGAGTCTCCCAGCTATGCCTTGACAGTGGTATCCCTACACCTCCTCTATCCCTAGAAGGTTATTTGCAGAGAGCATAGCTTAATAGCTTAGGCTGTTAGAATGGCAGATGGTAAAAGAGGATAAACTTACTTTTTTACAGTGGTAAGTAGCATTGGCAACACAAACCAGGTTCTCATTTGGCCATCCATCCAAGTCAGTATCTTCTCCACAGATTATGCCATTGCCAGCATAGCCTGGTTTACATTCACAGCGATACATGGGGTCACTAAAGTGGCCAAGGTAATTGCATTTAGCATTCTTGTTGCAGTCATGTGTTCCATCTGTGCACGGATTACGTGGCTTGCAGACCTAGAAGACCACACAGAAATTAAACCCACTGAAAACATTTTTTATCCCTCATTTTGCCCCAAAGATTCAAATACATACTAATCAATCAGGCAAAAAAAGGCCTCATATATGGCTTTCTTCTGGTCCTCAACTCCAGTACCAGTCTTAGCACTAATTCTTTTTCTTGTTCAAACCTTATGTATTATCAAATGGAACCAAACACTAAGATATGAGGCACATACTTTTGTATCATTAATGAATACTGATTTACTCCTGAGTTACTCCTAAAATTATGTGTAATCTCTGAACCCTCCATGGCTGAGGAGAACAATGATATTTAAAACTCATTTTGATCTTCAAAAGAAATTGGTTAATGCTTCTTCTGTTCTGAATCACAGAAGATGGTGTTTTATTAAATGCTCCAAGTCTTTTTATGCCTAGAACACATAGGTGTTTCCTGTTTTTTAGAAACTTTGTGAGATTTCGTAACCCAGAACAATTCTCAAATTGACAATACCTGTTTGTTACTCATGGCATCCTCAACACTGCGGCCAAATGGCTGTGTTCCAGTGAAACGTGGTGGGCAGGGCAGACAGTTGTACCCAGGTTCAGTATTCTCACATCTGTGCACTCCATTGAACACAAAGCAGGCATCAGGAACCTCTTTGCACTGAAATACGAGTTTGAGATAAAGGAGAACAACAGTTAGCATTATAAAACAGTGATTCTGTCCTCCCTTCCCGTTTTCTTTCGTTCCCTTTGAAGGAGGAAAACTACAGTCTTCTTACCTCATCAATATCTTGGCAGTGAATACCATCACCGTGGTAGCCAGCAGGACAGGCACCACACTTCCAGGAACCATCAGGGGCACTGGTGCAGGTAGCCCCCGCAAAGCAGGGATTAGACAGACACCCATCTGTGAAACAAGTGAGGAAATGTTATGATAAAGGACGCTTTACCATGCTGCTACAGTGCTGTATTTGGCCGATATCCTGGTCTGAAATTCTATCACTTGAGGTTTGCAGACTTTACACAGGTATTTTCAAGATTATCAAGAACCTTCAGATGTTTATGGGCAAATGGACACTCACCAATCGGACAGTCCTGTTTGTTGCAGACCTGAGTCCCTCTAGCTTCACCTACACAAGTCTTCCCACCATACTGAGGCTCGGGATTATTGCAGAGACGGCTTCGCTTCTGAAGTCCTCCTCCACATGTCACCGTGCAAGCATCCCATGGAGACCATGGTCCCCAGTTGCCATTAACTAAAGGGAGAAGAGAGAAAACATGTATAGCTTTAGATTCAGTGCTACAACTAGTTTCTACCTGACTAAGGACTTTACTTTTGTAGGGAGAGCAGTTCAGACATTGTTCTGACATAAATGACAGAATTAATGGACTCCATGGAAGAGGCATAAAAATAGTTTCACCTGAAACTAACCTGTGAGGGTTTACATAGCCCACCTCTAAGTTTAAAGAGAGAAGAATACTAGAACAAGCTTACTTAGTAACTACTCAGGATGTTCACTATTTAAGCTATTAATTAGTTACCACCAGGACACACTTACTTGGGCAAGGATCTTTCTGGCAGGCTTTGTTTTCTCTTGCTTCACCCTCACAAGGTTTGCCATTCAGCTGTGGTACTGGAGAGTTGCAAAGACGAATTCTAGTAATGATGCCCGTGCCACAAGTGACAGAACATGATGACCACGGGGACCAGTGACTCCAGCCACCATCCTGTTTAACTACAAGAGAGATTTCTGTTATTCATAATTTCTGAAGACTTCAGCTGTACAGCACCAAGGACATAGCCAGTATCAGAACCAAAAACTCCATGTGTAATGGGTAGCCTCCTGACTGCCAAAGATCAAGTTTTGTAACTAGGGAAATTTCATCCCTAAACTGGCATCACATTTCATCCTGGGAGCAGTGCCCAAACATGCCTGTTTACTGCATTAACTATCTGCTCCCCTCTACCTCGTTAATACAAGTCCTTAAAGCTAGACGCCAAGGATCCATGCCAGTGGCAGAGCTACATGGTAATCCGTGCTTTTAACATTCAGCCAATAAAAGCAGCCTCTGTTCTACTACCAGCATGAGCAGATTAAGTACTTACATCTCTTATCGCACTCCTGAAGGTGGCAAGTCCGAGTCTGTACAGAGGAGCCTTCACAGCGGTTATTGAGACTGTCACAGGAACGGCCTCTCTGCTGGATCCCATTACCACAGGTCACAGAACATGAGGTCCATTCAGACCAAGGAGACCATCCATCGTCTGCGTAGTCGCTAGCTGCAGAGGAATACAGCTCTGAGTAAGACTCCAGGAGATGCTTTTCCATATCCTTCCTCCCACCCCTCTCTCCGCAAAAAAGGACACAACTGTCCTCAGAAGTCACATGCATCTTCCTTCTTTGTGTAAGATAAAGGCCATGAACTCATTGTGCAAGATAAAGGCCATGAAAACATTATCTTGTGTAAGATA